>NC_069118.1:4716970-5033941 GCF_025612915.1 Magallana angulata
AATGTTTTTAGTTTGAGGAAATGAGGTAATCTTTACATCTATAGGAATTTTTTAAATATAATAAAATAACTATTATATTGATTCATTTTTCGAAAATACAATAACTAGTAAGTAGTTGAAGAATGAATTGTACCCATATGCTCTAAAATATTTTGATCGCCATATAGGTGAGTAGGTGAAAATGGGGCGGGGGGGGGGGGGGGCAGAACGAGAATTGAAGATCATACTTTTCAACTTAGTAGTTTTAACATTACCTAAGAAAAAAAATAAAAGTGATTCCTAACAACAAGCAAACATACAGACAGTGGTACAAATCTGTACCATTTGTCCAATCAATACGACGTTTATTGTATCATATTTAAAGGTATGGTCATGTTCTACATATCGTCGAACATGCGTAAACCATTTATTGTAGTAGATCATGCTTTAACAACATTGATTTCAGTAGCTGTAGTTGGGTATTATTAAAAGTAACACGCTTTGTGGCTTACTTGGATTTATCATGGATACTAGAACGGATGGATTTACAATGGATACTAGTATTGATGGATTTACTATGGGTGATCTACTATGGATACTAGGATGCATTTATTTTAAACGAATGACAAATCTGTTCAATGTTGAAGCGAAATGGAACAATTTTTTTTATTTTTTGGCAAGATCGAATAATTTAGCAAATTTTGACAGTAAATAATTGTCTGTAATTAGTTGTGACGTCTACTCAGTGTAGTTACTGTGTTAGTTTTTTCAAATTATTACTGCAAGGTATAGTGAATTTATTCGTACAGCATGAATGTCTCGGTCAAATTCAATCAACCGTAATTTTATTGACTTGTATTTTTAACGTGTGGCAATTGCGGAACGATGAAAATACTTTATGATTTCATGTCATTTCATTTCATACCTTTCGTTGCAATAGCTATGACAATCCGGGCACCATGAATGTAACAAAACGACGATGAATCGACAACTGAAGTCTCCTAAAATCAAGAGTCACGAAGAAGTATCTTAACAACATTGTAATACGAATATGTACTCTAACATTTATATTTTCCTGAGAGTTGCAATTTGAATAATGTGAAATAAATAAAAAGAATTTTACCTATCCAATCTTGAAATTTCTTTGTATTATTTCTTCTGGAGCAATATTTCTTTTTTCTTTCTATTATAAAACATCTAATTTCTCGACCCAAAATTTTACATAACGATAATGACGATCTCTGTCGTATTGAAAACGCATGGCACTTCTTTTCATCAATGCAGCTTGTTACAATGTTATGCAAAGTTTTCCACTCTCCTAAAAGCATTTTCAATTTAAAAAAAATTACAAGATATCAAGTTTGCAATTCAATGTGCATGATCAGTATTCTGTATTGACAGAATAATTCAATAAACTTAAATGTCATAAAGGAAACATCAATGAAATTATTTCTGCTTGGCTTAAATGTTTGGATTTTACCTGCCAAATTGAAGTGGGGTATCTCAATTTCCATATCTCCCAAATTTCTTAAATACACTTGCTCAAATTCAAAGAAATTGTAATTCTAAATACCTAAGCCACGATGAATCTCATCGAAATCAAGAAGAACTACATACCTAAGGTTCTATTGACATTTTTTTCAAATATAATGGTAACTCTGCTTCTATTAGGCGAAAAGCTATAAAAGTAATAAGTTAGAATGTCAGAAAACATGGAAATTGATATACACGTGTATATCAATCAATCAGGATTTAAAACTCGTTACAGAGTATACGTACAATATTATTTTTTATATCTATTATACATGCAATAATAAAATCTGTAAAATAGATCCAATTTCAGATAGCATATATTAATATTTTAAAAACTTGATCACCGGCCACAAAATTTAAATATTAGAACATTAAAAACGATACACAGTACCTGATATCATAAATAGTTAATATATCCTATGTTTTATATTTTTATAGGTAATATCAAATCCATAATTGGTAGAATTAAAGAATCATCAATCAAAATCGGACAATATATTTTAAAGTCTGTTGTTTCGTTTGATTATAAATGTAAACAAAACCTACTTTGTGTTCATTGTTTTAAATTCTCTAAAAAGATCTTACAGTTGTACTTAAAACAATGATGGTAACATTAGAAATAGATCATTGACCTAGTTGTTCAAATGAAAATAATTGCAGCACAATTATAGTCCATAAGTGTAATTTACGTGTCATTTTATTCCCTAAAATCAATTTTGTTTTGCTATCTGAGAAAACATCATTCTGAAAAAAATGGTTACCTTGATTCCATCAATCGAATTCCGCTGAAAAGATTTCTCAGTTTGTCAAATTTAAAGCAAATGCTTTTTCTCTCAATTATTTTATTTACAGCATCTCTGCTCACTGTTTACAAGAAAAAGAATATTATACAGATTAAAGTATTTTATTCAATGATATTCCTAATATCTTACCGTCAGGAAATATTGAACTTAAGGTAGCTCCATACTCGTAAAATTCTCTGAGGAAAGTTGAAAAACCGAACTGATTTCGACTTAATAGACTTAAATGTCATCAATTGTTAGAAAAAATATACATGTCATCACACTTTTTGAGATGCCAGATAAACATAAACTAAAGCATATTTTAGCATTAGAAAATTGTATTTTTTTTCTGTTAAAAGTTAAATCTTGAAGGCAGAAATTTGTTTTTCTTGTTTAATTTTAATGTCAACTTTATCAGAAAACTAAAATTACAAAAATATTTTAAAATTAATCGTTGGAATAAGATAAACTATAGCATTTAGACATACAACTGAAAGAAAAGTCAGAAAAAGAGTTATTTCCCCTTTGCATAGATAAAATATATAAAAATTTGGAAATTTAGTATAAAATTAAGTGCGAAAATATCTTGAACCTACCAATAATTCTAATTACATCCATGTGATTATATTCACATAAAATAAATAAAACTATCTTGCACAATTTTTAAAGAATTCAAAGTTTTACAAAAAAGTGTGACGTCACAGAACGCTGGATCTACTTTAATAACGATATCTCTTTTAAAAAAGTTTTACCTTTTTTTTAATTACAATCGGAAATTCAGAAATTTAAGCTACAATATAAATTACAATTATTTATGTTTGACATATATACGTCTTGGCATTCAGATATGAATTTTGCTACCCTTTACACACGTTTGTTACATGTAACATGTTACATATTTCAGGATTTAATAAAATTATAACAACATATGAAGAGCTTATAAAGCTGAACGCGTAGTTCAACTGCATATGACCTACTTGACGAATATAACATTTGATTTTTTGACTGAGAGAAAAAACAGATGAGGAATTTACAATTGCTACAATTGGTTATTGATATTTTTGTCGTTCAATGTAATGCCGTGTTCTCAATGCTTTCGGCTATGACTTTGAACTAAATAAAGATGATGTTTTCTTCGCATGATACATGTTAAACTCAATTTGATATGTCACTGAATCATATGATAAAACAATTATTGTTGGGTTTTTTTCTATCAATACGAAGATCAAGCTACCCTAAAACTACAATATTTACCTCTGGGACAGTAGGAGTTTAGCAAATGATTTAATTTTTAAGCTTGTTGATGAATAAGAGAAATGATCAGCAGACATCTGAACCCAACCACTCCCTGATATTACTATAAAATTTTAATAAAAATGTCTTGAGTCTGATACTCTAATGCCAGCCGGTTAGGAAAGAGTATAAAAAACATTACGTTGATCTTACCTAAAGGTGGAATTTTGGTATGAGTAAAACGACCATAATCCTTTAGTATTTTACTGCTGATTTTCCTTGAACTATTTCCTTTCTTTGATTGAGTCCATTTAATGGAAACACACGCATCCATGGCACACAAACGTGCTGTGTCGTTCATTTCTTTGATGTAAATGGGGCATGTCATGTTATATAAACAGTTCCACAAATGCTTTGATTTCGTTACTAAAACGACAAAAAAATTGATTTTCTGTTCTGAATTATTCGGTTCAAAATCAGAAGTGCTTTTGTTGATAAGTTACAAAAAAGAATTCCCCAAACTATTGTACATTCTATAAAATAAACTAATCATACAAAAACTGTACACCAAATATATTATAAATATTTCTTACAAATTAAAAGCATATCATGACAATAATAAAATTTATCTCACCGTTGGTTCCTTTGCCCCATGTTGTACGTAGTGAAAGCGAGTACTTTGCAAATTTATTGTTCTCACTGAAAATTATAATTAATGATTCTAATGATATTTTCATGAAAGCATCTTAAGAATAATCCTTAGGCAAATTTAATGATGTATTATAAGTCTTATGTTGGATCTCAATCGAAGCTATAATTGGTTTTATTAAAAACGTGAACGAATGTAGATAACTTACTTTTGAATATTGAAAACTATATTAGGTACAAAAAGTCAAAAGAATTAACATTAAATAATTAATTGGATATCCAAAAATATTGTTGAGTACACTTTCATACACTTTTTTCGTGTCCATAAATTGTGTTCATAAACATTTAAACCATATGGCGTGAGATATGTGAACATATTAACCCCAAATGGATAACTATTGGAATTATCTATTTACAAAGACGTTTGAAAAACTGTATCGTTTTGTATTGTGAGCGGCTTCTGAAAAAACTGTCAAAGTATATGTTTGTACTTTTTACCAAATTTGATAGTACAATTGTCGTTTAAACAAATAAAGGGACGAACTTTCTGTGATGAAAAACCGAATTAAGTTTTATACGGGTTAATATACATATGTATGGCGGGAGAAAACACGTATTATTATTGTTGGCTTGTCAAGCAAACTTTTATATAATTTCGGAAACCATTGAAAAAAAATCCATATTATCTAATATTTGAAAAATAAATAAAATAAAATAAAATTAAAAATCGTACGTGTCTTTAAACATACTTTGTTTAATATGATACTTAATATCAACATAATTTTCCCGAATTTAATATGTTACGCAAATAAAAAAAACAACACCTTTTATGTTGAAATTATTTTTAAAGATGTGTTGGAATGTGTCGGACAATTTAGAAGAAACACCACCTAATTAACCTACTAATGAGTTTTACATGTTTTCATTATTTTAAATAAACATGGTCATAATTAGTCTCTTTCACTCAGACGCTCTTTCTATGCACAAAACTTAGAACCATTGATTTGAAAAAGCTTCTGGTTTGATAATATTTGTTCATAATGGTTCTACAAAAATGCACTGGTACTTGAAACTTCTGGCAGCCGGTAATAGAAGCGTATCGTAATAAAGTGGGAAATACTTAGCAACATCAACAACTAAAAAGCAAGAAGGTGGGATAATAAAAATGATTAAAATAATGCAAATTATCCTTAATGGTAAATTTATTTATTAAAGTAACAACAGCCTTAAGGACCCTCTACACCCCGTGACTTCTACTTTTTATGACAGTACGTCACAGCATGGCAATTTAAACGCATTGAGAAACTGTTTATATCGCCAAACTTTGGTGACTATCTATGTAGCGCAATGGGTGTAGCTTCGGTCTACCAACCCACAGGTCCCGATTTCGAATACTGCAGGGATTTTTATTTTTCATGAAGAGGGAAACATTTAAAAAGTTGATTTTCCCCCAAACGTGAAAGTTTTTGTGATCATTTTAAGTCGAACACATGCCAAAAATCCATATCTTCAAGTAATTATGAAGAATGGGCTTGTATGCAAAACTTTTCCCAGGATTATGGAGGACCCTTAACCTTAGCTGTGTTCTTAATGAGGCTTCAGCCAAACACTCTGGCCAGGTTTTCGCATTTCATATTGGGTGTGGCATCCTTTAATCCAATCATGACTCTGGATAATCGCATTAAATTTCAGGTCGTAAATCCATTCCATCTGTGGACTAAAGTAACCATCAATTGAAAATATCCTGGTTAAGTATACGCTTAACTACTAGCTATGCCGACATTAAGATTTTGTAGCACATGTGCTGTCCAACAACTTGAAGTTAGGGTTAAATATACGGATCAACTACCAGCAATGCCACAAGTAAAATTTTGTAGCATACATGCAGCCCATCACCTCTAGAAGACTTGAAGCAGCTTTCTGGCCTGCAGCCCACCGCATGCCGATGCACTAAACCTCGTGCAGACCTTCATCGGAATGTTTTTACCTTGATTCCTACCTTTATATCAGACACTAGAGATCCTCTAACCAAGTCTTCCTTATCAACTGGGGATATTTTTTACGTGTAACCTACTGCAACCAAGCATAGCTTTTTCAGACTAATCTTTTAGTTAACATGTTCAGTTATCTTATTAATAATAAAAGAAGCACTATAATATGTCAAGGTATTAAGTGCACAGATTAAATGTTTGTATTTACTAGCATTCACAAATGGGGCAATATTGAACAAGCCCTCATTCCTTAATATAATGAATAAATATAAACACAGATGCCCATAACAAACTTCAGTCAGGTTGGCTTGCTTGTTGCAGACATTTGCCATATAAATACTGTTCAACCCTCATATATTGCATATTGTGTTACAGTTACCAAATATTTACATTCAGTGTAAATTTCTCATTATGTTTGCATTGGAAATCTGCGACGTTCAATTTTCTATTAATAGACTTTGCTTATTCATGCGCAATGAGTTTTTCGAGGACCGGTTGAATAAATATTTAATTAAGAAGAACATAGGATTCTAGCAGCGGTTTTGATCAAACTGACATGTTGTGCCTTCACTTAGTATGTTTATTGAATTTTGGAAACCGCGGGGTTGTGTTGTAAAATCTCATTTTATGTTAAGGAATATACGTGATCTATTTATAGTTGTTACGTGATAATGCATCAATGTGGCAGTAATGTACTGCTCGATTTTATTGCATTGAAATCTGATCTTAAGGATAATACTAAGTTTTTGATCTGATTCAAAGCAGTTATTCAATCTAACGATTTTGAATATAACAATTAAAATAAGACGCTATATTGCACATATGCTTCCTTAACACCCCGAGTGGCTGTTCCGTGTATGTTTCATATCCCTGACTACGATAATGGCTTTTAATTGCGATACACAATATTTCATACAAATAGCAATCAGTATGAAAATGTAAATATAAGCTTACGCGCGGTATTCAATTTGTCTGCACCTCTTGGTGTGTCATAGGACCGACGACATCCAAAAACAAGCATTCAGGGCTTAAATTAAATACCTTTCCCACGTAAATGACAGTATTACATAGAAACCTTTTTACTTCAAACTACAACGTCACATCAGTCATTACTCCATCCTTCGGGTCAATCCGTCTTTGGTAATTACACAATTATAACCTCAACAATTTTATACCATCATCGTTATCCTTTAACTTCTTAGCAAAACCTCGATAAAATTAAGTTAAATGATAGTGTACTTCTTTGCTGTCAGACATTTGTATCTTGGCACCTCCATTTAAGCATGTCTCCAATAAATCGGGGTCAAATAAGGCTTATTTACTCATATTTCCAAGAAAGCTTCAGCATTCATTACTTTTTCCCATTTGCACAGTCAAGTACTTTATAAGCAATTTAAGACTCTTGATAATGACATCAATAAGGTCTGATTTTGTCTTTTCCATATTTTACATATCCCATTGTAATGTACATACTTGGTATAAAGTTTAATCCTTATTACTATTTTGATAGTTGAAGTCGTACATGTATTCTAGTTGAAAAATTTTAATTTTTGTTCTATTAATTCAATTCTTTGTTATTATCTTCATGATGTCTTGTTTGTCAATTGTTGACCTTAACATATATGTATTTATATATTTATTTATTTATTTAATCATCCCCCACCCCCACCCCCCCCCCCAAAAAAAAAACTTCCCTCGGAAAACGGGACAGAGTGTAAGTGGGGCTACTTCCCATAGACCTATTTGAGCAATGCTGTCCAACCCACCTTTATATCCGGACATCTTAAATCTAATGAACATTATTCTTGAAGGGAAAAGTTTATTTACAACAAAAGACCCTGTAAATCTTATAAGCAATACAAATGCATACTAGGTGTCGATTTGAAAAATGCCAGTTTGTCGAAGAAGCAATTTGATCATGTGCCACAATATCGTGACATGAAAAATATAAAGAGCGCCACCCGACGACTGTTTACGCCAGTAATAATATGTAGATTAAATGTCTGTTCATTTCGCGCTAATGAATGTTGATTGCAATTAATACATTTAGGCCCAATGGCATTAAAAAAACCAAAAAGTCTTCCTCACAATGGACGTCTGTCACCTGTTTCTCATATATATATTTTAAAGGGCATTTGATATATCAGCATGTATAATTCAAATATCAAACAAATATTGACTGCAAATATAATTATATAAAACCCATGATGAGAGACGAAGTATTTGACGGAAGCAAAAAAGTAGATGACAGATGTTTTATTGCATTGGGCTCACATAATGTTGTTCGAAAACAGTCAATTATAAGTTATTTTTTATGACGATAATACTTAACAAGATTCTTCAAATAATTTAAAAATCATTAAAAATAGTTAAAAAAAGGCTCTCTTGGGAAATTGTATCAGAAAAGCTTCTTAAATTAGCCCAACAAAAACAATAGCTATGTATTTTAACGCTAAAAAGTTCACGAATATCCTACTCCAGGTTTTCAAAATTGGCAATTGAATTTGTGTCAAGACACAAGCACCAAGAAATAACTTTTCTAAAGAATTAAGGTAGTATCAAACATCTGTTAATATTTATATGGAATAAAGTACAATATAGTTAAAATACTTTCATCGGTTTAGAAATTTCAAATTTTACAACATTTGACCAAAATTAGCTTTTAAGATATTGGGAGATGTTAAAATTATAAAACCCCCAGCGGGATTCGACCTCCGGAACACAAATAGAAATTAACCTGCAAGTCATTGTTTTAATGGCCACATCCTTTAATCAGGCCACATTTATCTGCTGCTAGAATAGTTACCGATTTTCTCTATAGACTCTTCATTTTGAAACAGGGTAAAGTACATTTACTCCAAGACGTAAAATATCTAGACTAGAAACAATGTGTACTGCTAATAAAGATATCAAACTCATTTATGTTCATTTATTTCCTGACAAACGTTGTAATATGACTAACTATATCGTTACAAATCATCAAGATTAACGCTTACCCATATGTAGACTATAAGACTATTCAAATCATCTTTGGTTCCAACTGTTATACGCAAATATATAGAATTTTCTACCGCTGGATATTAGAAAGCCTAATTCACTCTATACCTTCACTCATGTTATCATCTCTGACGATAATGTTTTAAACGCAAAAAAATATTCACCACCATATTTTTCTTTACGAGACAGGATTCAAAATATAATTCACACTAATCTTCGAAATAATTGCATACTAAAGTGTGACATTCAAATTTTGGTTCACTGACCTCGGAAGTATCTAAATTCTTAAGTAAAAAAGTAGTAGGCCTACATGTAAAATGTTTTATCAAGGTTATCTACGGCAACTATTTATAGTCCTTTTTGTATTCAAGAATAGAATAAAAAAATAGTGACTTCTGGGTTCAAACCCATTTATTCTTTTATATATATATATATATATATATATATATATATATATATATATATATATATATATATATATATATATAGAATCAAGACTTAATAAATAATTATTTTTTAAGGCTAAACATTTCACGTTATTAATAAATAAATATGACGTCACTGACTGTATCAAATGTATTGTTGTATATAGCTATCAAATTTATTTCAGTCAAAATACAATAGTTTTAGGTGATTCTAATGATACCCCCTTTTTTATTATTTTAGCTTTGGTAAATCACAAAAAAAAGCAACTACAACAAACAAAACAACAAATTGTTCTACGATATAACTATTTTAAAAGGTCGTTTCATCGCTTTTTAAGTATCATAGGGAGAAACATATAAGCGCTTTTGAAAAATGTTTTTAAGTTCTTTATAATATTAATCTCCCAAATACTAGTAAAACCGATTTCTATGAGCAGTAGGGCCTGGAGTTTGTTTTTTAAATTATTAAAAGTAAACTTTTCTACAGTTCGCAATTGCTCTTGGAAATTAGCATTATTCTCTCAAAGTACATTTTAATGGTTTTTCTATGGACGATAAACTGAGTCATCTTCCATCATACTTTAATAATCGAATCTCTTTAAATCATTTAGGGAGGCTGTATTATGAACAAATTACCCATTTAGTATATATAAATTAATCAGAATACGAATTTTAATAAAATTAACATTTTTGTATGAAATATTTTTTAACTGTTCGTGATTTGTTTAAACCATGTTAATCAGTTAGGGTGTTAACGAAACTGTTTGGCCATGTTATTGAATACATTCAATTCGGAAAGGAATTTCATTTCAGGTGAATTGTTATCTCCTATTAATTGCCTAATTACATTAATATGTCGTATACGGGCCTTAAGAAAAAAATCCTGATCATAACTGACAAATATTACAATTAACAAACACGTTTTCTACAAATTTGTCACAGAAGTGTATTTTATGATCTTTCATAACATATTACATTTCTAAATTTCTGTTTTTATATATGTATACAAACTACAGTTAATTTCACATGGAAAATGTTTTTGCAGATGCTAGGCGCTAAAAATAATTCAAAGTTGATCATCGACTCACAAAGAACGATTTGATTAACATTGAAAGATATCAAAACAAGAAATATATTTCATTTACAGGGTTTCGCATTAGTCTATCAACTAAAAATATGTACGTACCTAAATTTTTAATATTACCTTTTATTTGAAAAACAGCGGATTTCCTTACAGCAAGCAATCAATAAAATGGAGGTTATAAGGCAATGTAGATGCACTGAAATCATAAATACAGTAATATATATTTTTAGTTGGCAAATATATAAAATTAAAATTACTAGAAAAGGTTTGTTTTAGATTTAATCAAAAAAAAAATAGATAAATATAAGAAATAAAAATACAAACTTTTCATTTGAAAATTCAACATGATCCTGGAAGTATGTTGTCATTTGTGTGGGAAACTACGTACATTCAATAACACCGGCCTTGACTTTGATCTATTTTGAAACGACAATTTATAGTTCCAATAATTTAATGAAATTGAAATATATCAATAATATATAAGATTAACAAGAGGTCCACATGCCGTTACATTCACCTGAGTCCATAGATAGACCTGTCTCAGGGTGTCTCTTGTTTGTATTTTAAGCTTCGTTTTATAAACTCGAATCCGATTCTCTTCTGATTGTTATCCCCGCTATTATTAATTGACGTTTGCAAACATCAATTCATAAAGGAGAGGGTGGGGGAGGGGAGTCGGGGGAATACTTGAGTGTTTAAAGAGACCTTAAGAAAACCCATGTACACTATGAAGCAATATTTTCACCCTCTCCCCCTAAAAAAAGAAGTAAAAGCCTTAACCCCGACCGCATGCATGGGCAGTTAAACCACAACTTATTATGGACAATATAAAAATGCGTCTTCACAACTGTAAAAGTACCAATTTACCAAAGATTTAAACCTTTTTTTATTATGTGTTCATATTAGCTCCATCCAAGGGCCTTAACCCCTCATCCAGGGGTTATAAATTTCACAATTAAGTTAAAAGTTTTCATGAGCATTATAAACATACATTCAATTTATCTCACTCTGCAATGGAAGTAGTAAACATTTTCTAGGATTAAATACATTTTCAATGTATATGGCCGCCGCATTGAACCCGCCCAAGGGCATGGACTCTTGTGCCCTAGGCTAAAAAATCTAAAATTTTGGTGGAAAGTTTTATGACCAATATAACCATGCATTTAGTTTTTATTTCAAATATATAAGGCAGTAGAAATTTTAAACATTTTCACTATATATGGTTTTATTGGCTATGGTCTGAACTTCTGAGCGAAGGGTCACGAATTTCACAATTTAGCGTTTTATTACAATCTTAAATAATATTCTGTTTTCATTTCTTTGCTATTCGCATTAAAACAGCGCGTCGCATCAAAACAATACAGTACACAGCATTTTAGCAACACTTTCCACCTGAAGAAAGTTTCAAACGATCGAAAAGTGTTAAATGTGTTAAATATGGAACTAAAAGTATACTGGATAGTGTTATTCTAGTTGTCCTAATCACCGTAAAAAAAGACATACAAGGAAAACCTGACCGAGGCATAAAAACTTTATTTTATAGTTCATACTACTTTTTATAGTAAATATTTCATATACCTAAGTTAACTTTGTTCCAGTATACTTCTGTACAACTGTTAACAAATCAAACAGCATACATTTCCTACATTTTGAATCTGCTTACATGGCATAGGTGTCGGAACTGAGGGGCTTTGGAGGGGGAGGCCTGAGCTCCTGCAATTTTTTCTTTTTGAATTAACCACCAGAGACATAGCATCGGAGAGGGCCGGCCCCAACCCCACAGCAAACATAATTGTTCCTTAATTTATTTGGTAGGTAAGATTGTTTTAGTTTTAGGTATACTTGCCCCCCCCCTCCTTCCCCCACCCACATCCACGGATTAGAATTTTGATTGTCATGATTTTGGGAATTATCATTTCTTTGGCTTCTGATGATCAGTCTAGCCCTCCTCCCCTTTTCTTTCAACTTGCTTCCGCCACTGAGTCATGCACTTCGCTTTCCGATCAGATTTTTACGACATTACACTTACATATATGATGTCATCAGCAAGCAGATCTACGTTATACAATTTTCAGCGAAAAAAAATTCCTGTAATCTTTTTCAGTTGCTTTTGATAAAGATTTGATTTCTTTAACCCCCCCCCCCCCCCCCCGCCAAAAAAAACTAATGTGATAGTAGAGTAATATGTCTATGTGTATTTATTCGTTTTGTATTTTCTATTTTTCGTTTTGTTCAATAGAATCTTAAAATTATATCAGTCAAAGTTTTACTGCGCAAGTAAATTGAGTTCTTCCTATCTGTAATTTCATTGGTTCATAATATTTACCAATTATTTTGAAGCTAGGTGTATAAATAAGTTACCTATAATTCTAATTAAGTTAGAGCAGTAAACCGTTTCAAGAAAATACCATCCGGTTGATATCTGTGGCATCTTATGGTCAATGCCTCTATATTCAAAATAAAAATAAGGTCATCAGATACACAATACACCATCTTCATTTTCCTTGACTGCTCGGTTACATCATGGCGCTGCGAGAAAACAACAACATCTAGAGGTATTGACAATCTTCAGGAAATTATGTTCCAGAGATGCCAGGAATCGGCGCTGGTGAAAGACGTCCATGAGTAGAGTTTACCAATATCGTAAGGACTTTAAACTCAGGGCCCGCTGTGTCAACTGTATGAGTATTTACCGATAGTCTTTACCTGGAACTGTATATATATAAAGTGAACTGTTTTCTGTGTACCGTTATTCTGTCCAAAATGAATAAAAAGAAACTCCAAAATCGTGTTTATGAACTGGAACAAGAGTTACTTGAAGCAAAAATATCTAAGGCCAAAGTTATTGAGAAACATACATTTTTTGCGGAAAATTGTAAACTAAGAACATTTTCCGGTAGACGAAAGAATGATGGTGATCCTTCCATTGATGACTGAATAGACGATTTGGAAATAGCTTTTTCAGCCCGCGGAAGGACCGACGCACAGAAAGTTGATCTGATATATAATCATCTAGAAGGCCAAGCAAAGGAGGAAAAAAAGTTTCGCGCCGATATTCGCCATGACCCCGAAGCGATATTGGAATGTCTACGGTCAGCGTTCGGAAACCCGGAAAGCATCATTACGCTTCAACAAAGATTCTTTGAACGTCAGCAGAGGGAAAGTGAAACGATTCGAGAATATTCATATGTCCTTGTTGAATTATACCAAACAGTGATAAAGAAAGACAACACCGTATCTCCTGATAAAGAAAGAACTTTGTGTGAGCGTTTTGTTAACGGACTTCATGACAAGTATATGCGGAAAGAAGCTAAACGTCTGTTTAGAAGAAAGTTTGACAAAATAGACTTTTATCATTTTCGGGATGAAATGATTTTACTCAGTGAAGAAGAAGAATTCGAATCAACTCAAGTTTCTCCATGTGAAACCAAGAAAACTTCAGACAGACCACAGTCAGTGATCAGCGATCATCCAAATTTAAATACAAATCGTCCGATTCGCCCAGTACAGACGATCTGTTAAAAATCATTCAAGCACAACATAAACAGATTGATTCCCTGACCGGCTATATGAAAGACAGCGAAAACAAACAACAAACTATGGAATGCCATATCACTCAGACACCTATAGAACGTTTTACCAATGCCAACGAGTCATCTACGGAGCGCCGTTCCAATCAGTATCCTATGGATCGCCGGGCCTTAAATCGATCTGTGTATTGTTACGGTTGTGGAAGACAGGGTCATATCAAGAAGAACTGCCGCGCTAAAGCGTACAGGAACAACGGTTCGGAAAACAAGTAGCATCTATTGCTACGAGTCAACCAATAGATGATAGTGAAAAAGACTCATTCAAGTATCGAGCAATAGGATAGTGTCTGGTGATAAGTGTTAAAGTGTGTGATGTAGATATTCCGTGTTTAGTCGATACAGGATCCATGGTATCTACAATTACTGAAAGTTTTTACAGGAAGTTCTTAGAGCCCCTTGGACTCTCAGTAAAAAATGTATGTTACAACTTAAAGCTGCCAATGGATTAACTATTCCATACATTGGGTACGTTGAATTTGATTTGAAGTACTGTGGAAGTGTATTAAAACAGCGTGGTTTCTTATTGTCAAAGATGCAACTGATGAATTTACAAGAAAATGTAAAGAAGCTGTACCCGGCATTTTAGGAATGAACGTTCTGAACTTATGCAGGGATATTCTTTCAAACTTTGATGTTCCTGCTGACGGGATTTTAAGTGAAGTGTTCGCAAAAACAACCGAGTGCGATAAAAAATCTGTACATGGATTTGCTAGATTAAGTGGAACAGTTCCTATACGCATACCAGCCAATACCGTTGTAGTTCTTAGTTGTACCGGACCCAATATCGACGGTGATATAGTAGTGAATCCTTTGACCAACGGAGCGCATCTACACAGAAATTTCAAAACGGTATATACTTGTACTAATATTGTTGGAGGTCAAATGTGTGTTCGGGCAGCAAATGTGGGAGATGAGGACAGATTCATCAAACCAAGAACGAGAATTGGGACCGTATCAAGATGTGAAATAGAACGTGAAGATTCTAAAATTGAATTTCAAAGTGTAGGAAATGTAGAAGAAATTAGGATTCATGAGCTCCAGAGTGAAGAAGTAGTGATTACGTCAGAACAGGAATTTGAAATACTGGCTGATATATATCATTTGGATTGCAGCATGGAGGAGA
This sequence comes from Magallana angulata, assembly GCF_025612915.1. Lineage (NCBI taxonomy): Eukaryota > Metazoa > Mollusca > Bivalvia > Ostreida > Ostreidae > Magallana > Magallana angulata. The sequence continues at coordinate 4,732,356 of NC_069118.1, forward strand.
AAGAGTTAATTACGTCATTATTTCAGAAACATAAAAATGTGTTTTCAAAGGACGATGACGACATTGGCTGTACAGATACCATCAAACATCAGATTTGCCTCGTTGACAGTAAACCTATCTCACAACAGTATGTTGACATTCCACCATCCCAATTAGAGAAAGTGAAGCAACACATTCGAAAAATATTGAAGAATAATGTGATACGTGAAAGCACAAGTCCATTTGCATCGCCAATTGTTTTAGTTAGAAAGAAGGATAACTCACTCCGACTGTGTGTAGATTACAGGAAGTTAAACGACAAAACAATTAAGGACAAGTTTCCGTTACCCAGAGTCGAAGAAACCTTTGACGTTCTGCATGGTTCCGTTATGTTTTCCACAATGGATCTTACCTCAGGATACAACAAGATAGCATTAACAGGAGAAGACAAGGAGAAAACCGCGTTTACGACTCCCTTTTGATTGTATGAATTCAACCGCATGCCATTTGGACTTACAAATGCACCGGAAACGTTCCAACGTATTATGCAGCACTGTTTTAGAAAAGAAGTTTTCAACATACTGTTAGTTTTCTTAGATGACATCATCGTATATTCCAAGTCCCTTCAGGAACACATCAAGCGACTTGACAGAGTTTTTACTATTTTAAAACAGCATGGATTATAGTTGAAAATGAAAAAGTGCACATTTTTCAAACCATCTGTGAAATATTAAGGCCATGTGGTGAGCAAAAACGGAATTAGTACAGATGAAGAAAAGATTAAGAGTATTACCAATTGGAAAGTACCTGAAACAGTGAAAGAAGTGAAATCGTTTTTGGGATTTGCAGGATACTATCGTCGTTTTATTCGCCATTTTTTCTCAGATTGCTGCACCTTTATTAGAAATATCTAAAAACAACATGAAACACCCCAAAACCAAATTCGGAGATAACTGGTCTAAACAGTGTCAAGATTCCTTTGAAGAGCTAAAGAAAGTGTTGTCGACAGCCCCGTTACTAGGATATGCGGATTTTACCTTACCTTTTGTGGTGGAAACGGATGCAGGCGCACACGGACTTGGAGCCGTATTGTCGCAAAATCAAAATGGATGGGTGGTTGTGATCGCATACGCTAGCCGAAGTCTTCGACCAAATGAGCGGACGGCAAAGAATATGAGCAGTCTGAAGTTAGAGTTATGGCCCTGAAATGGAGTGTCACGGAAAAGTTTAGAGATTATCTTCTTGGAAATAAATTCACTGTGATAACAGATAATAATCCGTTAAAGTTTCTTTCAACAGCGAAGCTCGGTGCGTACGAGCAGAAGTGGGCATCACAACTTGCGGAGTTCGACTTTGAAATCAAATACAGACCTAGAAAGCAGAATGTGAATGCTAATGTGTTATCTCGCCTACCTAGTGATATTCTTTCTGAGTGCATTCAGGGATCCATAATTCCTCCGGAAATTAAATCAGCACAAAGTTCGATTATATTTATTGAATCTTCTGATGTTTCTTTTGTGAATACCTTTCCAACTTATTATATGGAAGAATTAGCCGAGATGCAGTCAAAAGATAAATCAGTTAGCCTGTGTAAAGTGTTTATAGAAACATATACAGTTCCGAAAGCTAGTTTCGCAAGGAAGCAAAGTAAAAGTGTTCAGATTCTTATAAGACAGCTAAAGCACATTACAGTGAAAGATGGAGTATTGTACAGAGAGATCAAGGATCAAAAACTTGGAGAACTTACACAGATTCTATTACCAGAGTGTTTAAAGGAATTCGTTTTAGTGGGTCTTCATGATGAACTAGGACACCAAAGTATTGAAAGGACGTTTAACTTCATTCGAATGAGTTGTTACTGGCCCAAAATGTTTGTGGAAATAAAGAACTATTGTAAACAGTGTAATCGTTGCGCAGTTTCGAAGATTCCTCCTCCAAAAGTGCATACCAACATGGGACATTTAACAGCATCTGAATACGAAAGCCGAGAAGGATCATTCGAGATTCGAGATTCGAAAATACGAGATTCGAAATACGAGATTCGAGATTCGAAATTCGAGATTCAATATCTAAATTAACCAATCAAATCAAGGATCTGAAAATATGTATCCTAGCGACATCAAACTGTTCTAAATAAAAATCATACGTACATGCTCTTATATACAAATATATGCTATGTTCACTTCTCCCTACCTAACTAAATAATTATTTGTATTTACTTTTACACAGAATATCTAAGTAGACTAGTAATAATGCAGTGTGCTTCGCGGATCTAAGTGATTTTGTTTGCCCTGGTGCATTTCCACCTGATGCGTTTGAACCCTAAGGTATTTCACCACCAGTAATAGTTTTAAACCCGGGTTTTTTCACCCCTTTTGTGTAAAAATGCGGTTATGGTAGAGAACTTCATAAGCGTAGCTATTTTTTTCTGTAGGGGGTCTTAGGCCAATTTAAAAAAATTTTACTATGTAAATTCAAAAAGCTCCAATTTTCCCGAGGAGGAGGTCCAGATCCCCTGACCCCTTCCTTTCTAGATCCCCGCATGAAGATTAGTACATGTATCTAAATAATCTAAATATAAATAATCTGTCCTGTTTCACTAATAAATATAAGCATTACTTATTGTTTTAATGTATGCATACAGTGATACACTAGTACTATGATTATAAACAAATCATTGAGATATTATCACATCATACGGAATTATTAATAAATACAATTTTTTTTCCTTTTCCTCAGTGAACAACTTATTATGAGTCTTACTTTTGGAATTGTTTTCAATATAGAAGGATACCTACTCTCTACACTCAAAGGTAGGGATGATAGGGTGCCAATTTGTTCACATTGCCGATTTCTTGTGCAGAGAACAGTAAAACCTTTTATTTGATTGTGCATGAATATTTCAAAATTAATTGTTGTACATATATTTTGTTATAATTCATTCATTGATATATCAACAAGAAAGAATAAAAGCATATGTTTCACAGCCAAGTTAGGTTTCTCTGTAGTTTCCTACCCCCCTACCCCCCACCGCACCAAAATTGACAATAATTACATATAAGTCATACAAATGTTTACGTTTTTAAGGTCTTCCGTTTCCAACGGAAGACCTTACTATTATTCTGAAAAAATTTCAAATTTCTTATTATTTTTTTTTTTCTTCTAGACGCCAACTTTGATCCTTAATATCTCGCTCGTTTGTTCACCGATTGTTTTGAAATTTTCAGGACTGATAACATGCCGCGTGATGTTGTCGTTGCATATTTTAGTTGAGGAAAATCCCCATTCGGTTTTGAGTTATTCCCCTTTTGGTAAAATTTAACGACTTCTTTTGTCCAGGGGGGTTTAGCTATAACGATGGCTGGCAGAGTCTCAAAGATGGGCTGGTTTGGAAGCTAATACATTGAATTTGTGCGAGATATATTTTATTTATTATTTAAATGCAAATAAAAGGGGTGGTATAGATGTTGAAACAAAGGCAAGAAAAAAATTCAAAAAAATTCGCGTATTTTCCGTGTTAGTTTCCTACCTGATAAAAATTTGTTATAACATGTATTTTAAAAGATCTTGGTCTTACCAAGACCTTTCATTCGGTATACAGAAAAAGGGGCTGGCCCCTATAATTAAGGAGTTAGATGCGTCAAAAGTTTCTTGTCAATAACTTGTAAAGGAATAACAATTTCTAATGCATTATTGAAGCAAAGTTGTAAAGAAATTAATTTTGAATCCTTCCGTGGTATTCAATTTAATGTTTTCGTAATTTATAGCCAGTATTTGCAGAAACAATTGTTGTCAGTTCGGTCCATTTTTGTGGGGGTGCGCACGTTTAGGAGGTTATGAAAGGGCTTTTTGTAATGCACTAACTGATACATGCAGCGCGCAAAAATAATTCTACATAAAATTCCCAAATGTTTTTATTCATATGTACATATTCATTTCATAAAGATGAACGTCTTTGACCTTATTTTTGTTGTTTGTTTCATAACTGTGCCCCTTTCTATATTTAGATGCATTACGAGACTCAGGTAACCGATCGATAGAAGAGTCGCTAGCTGTATTCAGGCCGTCGCCTTGACGACAGTGCATATGCTTTTAGAGCTGGACGTACACATGTTTAACGCCCCACTGTGTTACTGTAACAGAGACATTTTGAATTGTTTCAGTACTGGGAGATGTGTTAATTAAATGGTTCGAATGCATGGTAATTAAACTCAACTTTTCTACAGTACGTATACACGGCCGTCATATAAAGCACAATGTGTATTACTGACATGACAAATGTACGCTGGCAATTTAAACGAACGCGGGATTGCTCCCGATAGAACATTCTTTTAAAGCAAAACAAAATACTGATTTCCGATGGATATAATATTATCATCGTGGAGATGATTTTAAAAAGTGAACTTAATATTCGTATACGATAATATTTGAACCCAAAGCCGCTATTTTTAAGTAATGGTTATTAGGGATACATGTATTAATTATGACTTGCCCCGCGTTTCACGTTTTTTACTTGCAATGCATCTACAAACGAAAATACCAAACAACCTTCGGCAGCAATTTATAAATAATTTATTACATACTAGTACACAATATTAAAGAGATAATTAAATAAATTGTGCTTTATAGTTGTACTCGCTATCTTCCGTGGAAATAATGGCATGGAAAAAATGTTGTTCAATGTTCATCAAAAACGATGTAGCCTTAGCAATCGAAAATAATTAACAAACTGTATATTGATAGATTGACACATTAACAAACATTCAGACCCGCAATGTATTTTTTGCAAATTCTATAAAATGTAGACTCAATAAGTTAATTTTTCCGTTTGGGGTATTTTGAATCACATGTGTACGCTATGTGTACATGTACATATAGATTAATAGCCATATAGATAAACACTTTCAGTGTTGAATTTTTAAAAGATATTTTGTACATGCAAAGCAATCCAATGCAAGGGCTATTAAATTCGAACAATGTACATACGATAGGGATCGAACTGATACTGGTTCTGCTTGTTCTACAAACAGCGAATGAAATGCGAAGTATTAGGGTGTTATTTTTTAAACAAATAAGTATTGCTCTCTTAAAACCTTGCATTACTAAACAAAGTATTTCATCGGAAGCATTATTAGTTACCTTAGCTGCATATATGTAGCTCTCCTTCTGGAAAAATTGAGTACCATCCGAAATTTTTCATAGCAATAGCTTTCCAAAAAGCTTGCCTGACTACCCAAATTTATTCAATGGAAGCATGCATGTATCAATTAGACTATCTTATAAGAAATGAAATTTAATTTTCGCTGCGGATCATAAATTATTAAACTGAACGTGCAGAGTTTAGAAGCAATTTCAATCTTTTTCTTCGATCGAGTGCATGTACCTGTATATCACTGGAAATTAAATCATTTCATTATTTTAAATCATTTTAAGAATGTACATGTATCGAATAATCTCAAACAGCCAAATTGAAAATTGAATTTGTTATATATTAGATGCAAAATCTGGGGTTTAGGTGGGCAGCTTCATCAAAAAAAAATCTTGACAAGGAATTTAAAAAATGGGGAATTTTGAAAATCCTAATCCGTAGGTGGGAGGGGGTATTTACATTTTAACTTCAATTTAATTCAATTAGAATTACTTTATTTTTTGGTTCCATTTATTACATGCTCCGACAAAAGTGAAAGATCCATGATATCTCTATTTATTATATGACCAGTTAAGAAAATAGAGTGGGTAAGACCATCTACACATCATGTGCTCTGGCCTAACTTGGACTCGCCCACTAATCGGCGAGCCAAAATTATGAATGAGACGTATTATGGCGCGAAGTCTTTCTTTACCATTCACGCAACAGCTGAGATCTCAGATAGATCCATCGGCATAGATCCACTGGGAGGGTGTCAACTAATAACTACATATATTATACTTTGGATTGAATGTTTTAGAAGAAATCTATCGAATTAACATACACACTTAATTGACTAGCAATTGTTAGATGTACATTTACATTTGTACATGCGAGTGAAACCCTTTTCCAGATGAATGAAATCGCCCAATTGATCGAAAATCGGGTCACACGTACCCCACTTCGGCGAATTACTTGTACGTAGCCCCTCCAGTAAATATTCCAATTATATGAATCTATATTTGTTTTAATTAATCCAAACTGATGATTCTTTGTTAATGATGATAATCCAACACCAACTATTACTTACATTGTACTACTTAGACAATGTGTATCATCTTGCGATGACACCTCCCTCTTTTTTTTTTTGACCTTTCAAATATGGCAATCTATTTTAAAATCAGGATTACACACGTGCAATGTGAAATTCCCTTTTAATTGAACACTCTTGCTCATTGTGCTTATTACATCCCATATAACGTTTTCATCAATTATGAATATAAATGTTGACACATTAAAGATGCATCTTCAGGCAATTATTAATTCAAGCTTGTGGGTGCCCCCCCCCCCCCCACACTTTTTCTCACAGCAACTAATTTTTTTAAAATTTGCTTATAAAAAATTGAATTATCAAGGATGTAAAAAATTTATATAAAAATAAGGAAATTAGGATTGAAATTGGGAGTTTTTTTTTTTTTTGTTTTTTTTTTTGCTTGTCAAGATTTTTTGGATGAGTCTGCCCCCCCCCCACACTTTCAAAAAGGATGCTACGTGCCTGCATAAAGATAACAACATTCAAGGGCCTTCCGTCATTTTCAAGCCATGATAAACATGATAAAAAGGACTCTCAAAATAAGAAAATAGACGCAAAGTAAACTGCATTCATGGCATATGTTCACATTGTATGATGTGTCTCAAAATTCCTATTTTGGACTCGTCCACTATAACTACGAAAAAATTAATGAATGAGACATCCTGATTCTGGTGCGAAGTCTTGTAAATGAAATTTCCATTGATCTGAATGGATTTTTCCGTGAGGGTCGGGGTACCAGGTATAAAAACAAATTTAATCGTTCAAAGTTTTGAATTGTTAACAACGATATATCAGATCGAATGTTTTAGAGCGATTTATAAATCCAAAATACAGTCATTTTTAATCTGTTGACGCGTGAGCATATGTATTAAGTAGGCGGGCATCCCTGCACCCTATTAATTGAAGACAAATGAAATCGCGTCCAGCAGAACTCCCTGGCATTTTAGTGTATGTTATTATAAATTTATGATTTTGTTTGTTAATAACAATTCAACATCAATTATTAATTAACAATGTACACTCTAGTACGCTTATACACAGTTTTGTTGCGATGACCCCCCCCCCTCCCCGGACATTATACCTATTTTTAAATCAGGATTACACACGTGCTTGCATGTGCAGAAGACAATCTGGAACTTAACTGATAACTATATCATCTCTTGTGAGATTTATTTCTCCGTAAGCAAATACGTGTAGTAACTGATACATGCAATTGTGAAAACCATAGAGGAATGCATAATCTGCGCATAATAACTAACTGCTTGATGCAATATTTCTTTTTTCCAACATGTTTTAAGTCAATGATAATATGAAAATATATGCTTGACTTCATATCGGAAATTACTCATTTTCTTTATTCCCCTTTTCAATAAACAAAACAAACCAACAGACCAAATTGATCCAGATAAATAAATTATCAAAAATAAACCCAAAAAACAAACTACACTTTCATCCTTCACCCACAATATTGCCTTTTCGATATTTGTCATCGTGGTAGATCCGTGTAACAATCTATTAAGTAGGTGCTTGCACGACATAGAACCGGCCCTTGCTGATCAACGTTTTCATTAACACATATAAAGGAAAAAAAAATATTTAGATTTTTTCTTGGATTTATTTTGATGTAAATAAAAAAGAGAAGAAATTAGTTCTATAATATATATGCGATGTAAATCTTTTTTCCACGCAATATTTCGTATAAAACAACGAAGAGTAGTATCTTGAAACTTCATTCAAAATTTGATTAGACCTTTAAATTGTAAAATGCTAACATTGAAAATTGTGCCCGATTTCTTTTTTTTTAAGATAAAACTTTATTTAAAAAACTGATTCTTTGAGACAAAATAAATAAACATAATCAGTTTGATATTCTCTAAGTGCAGTTCTGTAGCTCTTAGTCTGAAAAAGAATCGGATGGACGACCTAGGACCCAGATCGTCCATCCAAATTTCTTGAATCTTGCCATTTCTTTCGTACGCGGACGCATGTTGGCCGAATACTCACCAAGACTAAATGGTTCGTATTTTAAGTTTTAACTGCGTTTAAAGGTAATATTGGAATTCCGATAATTTTGAAAATGATTAATTAAATAAAAATGGTTAAAATTACCGTCAAATTACCGGCATCGGCCTTCCCCATGCGCGAATCTAGAAGAGTAGGGTGAGGGTTCCAGACCCCACCCCAACCCCCGCAAAATTTCTTTCCATTACATGTACAATATAAAATTACAAAAATATGCCTCGGACATCCCCAGGCAAACTCAAATAACCGTCAGACACTCAACCCCCACCCCTGGAAAATTTTTCTTATCTGCGCATGCCCCCCTCCCCCCCCCCCCCCCTCAAAAAACAAAATTATTCTTCAGAACCCCCTGTAAAATTTCCAGGATCTCCGCATACATTCTAAAAGATTCATTGGCCCTTGCTTTCGATAAAAAATGCGAGTAAAATGTTTGGTCTTTTTACGTTCATACCGGGCATACCCACTGTGTGATTATAATCGTCGTCCATATTCTGTGTATATTGAGTCAATTATGATGATTCGATAAGTTTCTCAAAATAAAATGCACATGCAAAAAAACAACATGCGGCGAATCAAACTTCAGACAACTTTTAAAGATCTGTATTTGCTTATATACATGTACTTTGTTTCTTTTACACAGTGTTTATACATCTAATATTGCACCATGGTCAGGTATCAATTTTTATATTACGTCACAAGTATGACGCAGCTACGACGGAAGACCTAATCGTTGCTTGCAACGAGCTCGTCTCTAGTTTGTAAGTAAATCTCTAAAGATGTAAATAAGCACTGCAAACAAAGATGTGTGTATCTAATATACTACTACATTACACATAGCCGATTACGTTAATGTGTACATATGGTCAACGTACATGTGATTCTACTATACATGAAGACGGACGTATCAGGCGAGGATCCAGAAAATTAAATTTCAAAAATGATCGGTTGAATGACATTAAATGCTTTGAAAATAGTTTTAAACTATCGCACGGGTCAAAATGCGTGATAGAAGCTATGTACAGTGTAATTGGAAACTTTCATTTTATATCAATATGTAGTATTACCTATCATAACAAATGAGAGTATAGCACAACTGCCACAAGCAATACATGTCCTTTACCGGCACCACCTCCCTCCCCTTAAAAAAATGAAACAATTGCCGTTTTATTTGCTAAAATGTGTGTGGCTCAAGATTTTTCTAAAGGACATACCCGATTAGAATTGAAAAAGAGTCGTACGTTTAAAACTAATTTTGTCAAATTTTTTAGATTCATTTGGTTATATTTTGGTCCATTTGGGTAAATATATGCACCAGCGCAGCTCTAATTTATATATAATCAGGCCATAAATTCAAAATATTTTCAAAAATTAATAGCTTTAAATCCAGTGGATGAAAGAAAAGGAAAGCAAGTCGAACTCGATGAGTGCTAATACCTGTGTTGAATGAATGGTACAGTAGGATATGCGCAAAAAAGTCCCGTCTACTCTTTCCTACCCTATAATTATTGGAATATTCAATCCCATTATAAGAGTCAAATTAAAAATCAAGTACGGATATGTACCTGTTTATCAAAAGTAAAACTACTCATAATTTATCTACAGTGCATCGTTATGGAGCTACACAGAAAGTTTTATATTATTTTGCCGAGCCAAATAAAAAAAACCCTGGAAAACGAAGAGAAAACAAAGTGGGGACAGAATAACTGACAAATTAATTAGGACTATATAGTCCCCCCCCCCCCTTCTTGAAATGTATATACTGAAAACAGATTATTGGCGTACAACATCCGCACACAATTTAAAGAAAATTTCATGTTTTTTTTTTATCATTTTCGCTAGCTAATGTAAGACATCACAAATACCCCAAACCCCCTCACGGAAAAGGAAATGCTAGGTGATGAGAGAGAGAGAGAGAGAGAGAGAGAGAGAGAGAGAGAGAGAGAGAGAGAGAGAGAGAGAGAGAGAGAGAGTCGATGTAAATCACAGGTGCGCTAACACCGTTAAAATTAAAGCTTGCTAGTTGGTCTGCCCTACCCTAGCTACCTCCTCTCTTTTCTCGTTTTAGAGGCTAAATTATTGTCTATATATGCTTGTAACAAATCAAATCAATTTCAAATTCTAAATTAAACTGAATTTGACACTACAAAACTCTCTCTGTGTCTGTCTGTCTGTCTGTCTGTCTGTCTGTCTGTCTGTCTCTCTCTCTCTCTCTCTCTCTCTCTCTCTCTTATATCGACAATGGCATTGCCATACCCTACAATACACTATTCCTGTCTTTGAGGTTGTAAATCATTATATCTTCTATGGTTTAAAACTTTATCATAACCTATATTTTGACATGTCGATTATTTTATTGAGTTTCGTTTCATAGCTAAAACATTTAGATTAAACAGATCTTTCTTCGCGAGCCGATTTTTACACAGTTGGGGCGAATACACTTCGGGTTAAAATTGTTCGGGGGGAAATACATACAGGGCAAACAAAACCACTTAGATTCGCAAAGCCAACAGTGTTATTTCTAATTTAATTGTTTATACTGTGTGGGGTTAATTCATCAATGTTAACTTAACCATTTTATAACTACTATATAAGAGCTATTAAGACATTTATTTGTAGGAAAGAGCATGTACGAATGATCTTTATTTAGAACAGTTTGATGTTGCTGGGATACAGGTTTCAGATCCATGATTTGATTGGTTAATTTAGATATTGAATCTCGAATTTCGAATCTCGAATCTCGTATTTCGAATCTCGTATTTCGAATCTCGAATCTCGAATGATCCTTCTCGGCTTTCGTATCTGAACCATTAGAATGTGTAGCAATAGATTTTTCTATGTTGGATAAAGCCCACGGACTGGAGAATGTGTTAGTGATAACGGATATATTCACTAAATGGACGATCACTGTACCAACAAGAGATCAGACGGCCCAGACGGTGGCTAAAGTTTCAGTGAATGAACTGTTCTTCAAATTCGGTATGTGTAAGCGTATCCATTCAGACCAGGGGAAATGTTTTGAAGCGGAAGTAATAAAACAATTATGCAATCTCTATAAGGTGAAGAAGACGAGAACAACGCCATACCATCCCCAAGGCAACGGCCAGTGCGAACGTTTCAATAGGACCCTGCATGACTTACTACGATCGTTACCATCTGCTAGGAAAAAAAAGTGGCCGGAGTATATAAGAGAACTTGTGTTTTCTTACAACGTAACACCTCACGCATCTACGGGATACTCACCTTATTTCCTCATGTTTGGAAGACATCCCAAATTACCTATTGATTTCATGCTTGGAAGAAAGATTACTCAGTTCAACGATGTCAATATCGACCGGTGGATAGAACTGCATTCCGAAAAGTTGGCGTTTGCGTATAACAAGGCAAAAGAGGAAATCAAAAGAAAAGCAGACGACCGTAAAAGAAGACACGACACTGGGAGAAGCGAAGAAGAAATAGAAATCGGTGATCGAGTGTATGTCAGAAACAGGGGAGTCAAAGGTCGTGATAAGATCCAAGATAAATGGAAGCCGGAAGTTTACGTCATAACTGACAAACCGTTCCATTCAGTGTACACAGTTAAAGCGGAAAATGGTGATTCTGGGAAAAGAACTGTGAACAGAACCGAAATAAAACCGCTTATTTAGTAAAGCGTGTGTTTGTGAATACAACAGTGTTCAATAGACGATTTCCGAGATATCGTTTCGTTTAACGAAATCTTAAAAATTGTTTAACATGTCACGTGACTACGGACAATTTGTCGTTTCAGCGGTAAGTTTGAAATACACTATTTCAGAACGATTTCACTGAATACGATAGGTGACTGAGCTCGAAAATGGTCGTGAAACATTGTGCGTAGGGTGATTGTCGTAGTGACAATATATATTCTTTTAAAGAAAATATGCAAGGCGTTGATTTTGTCAAATTTCCAAGTAAACATACGGATGTAGACCGCTGTAAAAAGTGGGTCAAAGCCTGTGGTCGTGCTAATTTCACTTTGGAGAAAGTGACAAGAGACACATACATTTGTACGAAGCATTTTTACAGCGGAAATGGGACTTTTAAGTATCCAGACCCTGTGCCGTACGGTATCACAAGCCCAGAGATGGAACACTTCGTCTTCAAAACAAGAAAAGACGAGGCCCCTTGCCAAGAACTACAGCTGGGTGTTTCATACAAACGGAAACAGAAGAACTTGTAAGTGAACCAAAACAGAAGCAAAACCCAACAGCTTTACATGATCATAACATGTACACATCCCATGTAAAAGACTGTAGAAGCGGAGATGGCCTGAAGGTGGGTGTGTCTAGTGACACTAGTTGCGTACAAACATCGATGGAGTTGTTGACATTAGAAACGGATACTCTGGAGATTGAAATCACTACAGATGAAAACAATACAATGCATGATGTACATAATGGTAAGTATGAAATAAATACATTATGTCATTTTTTATACAAATGCACATGGATATGTAGGTCAGACATTGTATTACAATAGCTTATAATATAATTTAATGGTACAGGTACCTGTGTCAGGTGTATATAATTATATTAAGCTTTATGTGTAATGGTGTTAAACAGGTTATAGCTTGAATCAGCTGATCTTTTGACAGAGATTGGCAAATATTTGAAGTTAGATAAAATGTCACAGATAGATTAATTGTATATAAATATACTTCATCGAGGTTATTAATTGAGACTTGTATGGCACAATTAAGTGTGGTTGTATATTAAAAAGACAGTAAACATAAATATACATATTACTATGAGATGTTTCATGCAGTACAATTAACAGTTAAAAATTTGTATGTCATATAATATGGTCTAGCTTGTGAGATCCATTAATTTTTTTTTAAAAGGAAGTCATTTTAATTGAACGCCTCAGTGTAATTTAAGGCCTACAAGATGCTGTATCAGTTATTTCATGTACTAAGTGAATTGGAAATTCACCAAGGAAATAAATTCTAATGTTTTATACAGCTGTCACCACTGAACACACTTAAGCTGGCCCTTGAGATCAACATTTAAATTTATCTATTGTCACATTTTAAAAAACCCTCATTATGATTATTGTATAATTCAAAAATACAGTTAATCAGTTTCAGTATTATATAGCTATTAAGTTATTATTTTGTAATTTTGTAGGTAGAGTCATGACAGACATGGCAGTGCAGACAGATTTGACGTTTAATGATCTTAAGGACTGCACTGACCAAGATCTTCAAGGGGGAAGTCTAAGCAGTACCATCTTTGTGAAGAATGTTACCAAGGATGACACATCCTGTAAATTCTATACAGGTACATATTATATGTCAATTAATTTATATTTCACATCTCAGATTTAATACTTCAAGTCTGTTTGTACCCTATATACACTGAAGGACAGCTAGCTAGAATACCAGAAAATAGTGCAGTAAGTATGAGCTAATGAGTCACTTAACTTTGCATAGCTACTTTCCCTTTGGGAATTAGAAAATGTATCTGCAAGCCTCTAGCTCCCAAAAACTTATGGATGTACATGTCACAGTAGTCAAACATTTATATCCTTTTGATTTAACCTCTATATAACCATTCTTATGTGTATGGTCCTTGGTGATATTCAACATTTCAAAAATATTAAATCTTTACAAAAGCTAGCTAGTATACATGTAATTTAGTCCATGCAGTATAATTATACCATTTTAAACATATGCATTGCATGGTTACCAAATGTGTATTTTTTTTAAGGTCACTCTATTGTCATAGACCCTTGTCAACTTTCAAAAGCTGTCCTTTACCAAATAATCTACATATTAAGTTTTTAATTTGTGAGCCAAACTTGCCTAAATTTGGTTTTTAATCAAACAATAGAAGAGGAGAATGTAATTGTGAAATTCATGATCCCTCCACAACCCCCCCCCCCCCCCCCAGGAGATAATTTAATTGATTTGTTCCTGTGTGCTTCTCAGCTTTTTATTCAAGAGTCAATATTTTGGTAATTAAAATATAAAAAAAAACTGCATATGTATATGTTTAAATTTGCACTTTAAAATTTGGTCAATGAATTACAGGTGTGACATTAGCCACTCTGATGTTAATCTTTGATGTAATCCGAAGCAAGGCAGAGAGAATGAGATACTGGCAGGGAAGTGCAAGAGACCTACCTGATGCCCCAAATGGAAATGTAAAGAATTTCCTTGAATTTAATACTGAACGATTATGGTAATTTGCAAGAACAAATTTAAAAGTAGCTAAATATAAAAAATGTTCATTGCATGCATGGTGCTTATATGGCCCAAGCATGTGGTCCACTGTAAACTAAGGTCAAGGTAATAAATAATAGACTTTAAATATGTTAAGCATGTATTAATGTCAATCAATTAGCTGTGTCTTTAGCAAAATATAAAAGGACATCAATATCAAAAGCATGGTTGCTTATATGGTGTAGTTGAAATTTAATTATACAAAAATCAAACAGATTTTTTATCACTGATTAACACAAACAACTGAAACTAATTGACATGCTCTATCATGTGTCTTAGAGTCTTGGTTATTGACAGTCTTTTTTTTATTACATTTGTCAGCTGCTATATATATATATATATATATATATATATATATATATATATATATATATATATATATATATATATATATATATAGCAATTTATAATTTTCTTTTCATTCAATTAGAAAAGAGGACCTGCACGTGTACTATCCTCCTTTGAAGAATTTCTGCTAACCCTTGTAAGAATCAGAAGAGGCCTTGATGTTGAGGTATTGGCTGACATCTTTGCCATATCGTGCTCGAGTATAAGCCGCATATTTATAACCTGGATTAATTTGTTACAACTAGAACTCAAGTTTTTAATCCAATGGCCGACCAGAGATCAAATTCGTTTGAAATTACCTAAAGTGTTCAAGTGCTTTCCGAGAACTAGAGCTGTGATTGACTGCACTGAGTTTTTTATTTAACGACCAAGTCTACCATCTAGCCAGCGTGTGACATGGAGTTCATACAAACACCATAACACTGTTAAACTATTGGTTTCTATTTCCCCATCAGGCTCATTTACATTTATTTCAAAACTTTGGGCTGGTTCTGCATCAGATAAAAAGATAGTTGAAGAATCTGGGTTTCTGAATAACTTAGAGTATGGTGATGATATAATGGCTGATAGGGGTTTTATGATAAGTGGTGCTCTCGCTCTTAAAGGTTGCACTTTAAATATACCACCCTTTACATGTGGAAAACAGCTGAGCAGCAGAGCAACAACTAAGACTAGGAGAATAGCAAGAGGCAGAATACATGTGGAAAGAGCTATAGGGGACTTGAAAAATTTTAAGATTCTTCAAGGTATTATTCCATTGAAAATTAAACCCTATTTAGATCATATTGTATGCATATGTACTGCTCTTTGCAATCTAAACAACAGAAGAGTAAAGTAGGATTCACATTGTATTGTAAATTTAAGTTACAATATTACAGTATATGGATGTGTACCACATGTACCATGTACAGTAGTTTTAAGACTCTTGAGCAATTGCTTTTTTTACATCACCTGTTGTCAACTCTTGTAATACATTTGCAACATAGAACTTTTTTAACTTTGAAACCATCATCTGAAAGAAATTGTCATCATAATACACAGGTATTACTACATATCCTTTAGTTGTATAGATAATCAAGTCACATTGCTGCAAGCCATAGATACCAAGCTGGCCTTGAATCTGGTGGTAATAAGGTCCATCTGCTGTTACATGCCATGTTCCATTCTCCAGAATGCATCCTTTCATTTGCGCTGCTTCCTTCGGGTGCTTGTTCCGCAATGAAAACGGACACTTAATTTCAATAAGTTTGTTAGAATGACATAAGCAAGACACTAGTCCATCAATGATACAAGCAATAAATGGGTGTTGCTCAGAAATTTTAAGTCCATGCTCAAAGATTTTGAGTTTTTTATGTTTTCTACATTCACTGATTTTATACAGTTTGCGCACTTTAGGTTCCATTTTCAGTCCCCAGTCACAACACATTTTACTGAATTTGTTTGAAGGTTTGTGGACATAACCCATCAGTTCAGCTAGCAAGCTATCATTATAAGACTTACTGGTACATATTTTTTCAAAATTTGATGCTGTCAGGAGACCTTTCCTCATTTCAAACCAACATTTGTTTTCACTTTGGCCCAAAGTCATTTCCTGTATGTTGGATATTTCCTCACACGAAAACTTCAAATTTTCCAACAATTTAGAAGAAAGCTCATCAGTATTAGAGATGTCGGGATTTTCTTTTAGGAAATTATTCGCTTTTGTTATAATGTTAATTGGCACTGCAGATTTGTTAACTTTTTTCGTGTACATCTTGTATTTCTGGAAGAGGGAGGAATTCAAGAGCACAAGCATCTTGGTTAATCTGAAATTAGAAAACAATATTGTATGACCATAATTAATACCGTACATTACTTGTATTTTGTAATTGGTAAATGTTTCATTTATAACCTTTTATTATCAGTCATACATGTAATTCATATGTATTTAATATAATTATGATGATCAAACTATGATTTTTTATACCCCTGCTTTCGAAGGAGAGAGGGGTTTACTGTTTTGCCCTTGTGTTTGTCTGTCCGTCCGTCTGTCTGTAAACAAATTTCTGTCACATTTTTCTTGGAAACTATAAATCGCAGGTGCCTGAATTTTTAACATACCTACTCTTTGTTTAGGCATGCCATAAAATGGACTCCATTTTTGTACCTGTTCCACTATGTTAAATGACGACTTTGTTTATATTTAAAGCCTTAATTTTCAAACAAAGGACGAGTGCACTTATGGGCCCCGATAAAAAGTGAAAAAATCAAGATTCAAATTAAGCATATTTTTCCCCTAACATCACCTATTGATATCTATTCCATAAGAATTAACAAGTTTTAGCGCTGAATTTATTGTATATAAAAAGCACGAAGCTTTACAACATAGTAGGGGTTAGTCGACATTCGTGATTTTGTATAGTAAATCGAGGATGGGCATTCATTTCAAAGCCTTTGTTTACTGTCGGCCTAACCGAGTACAAACTTGTGGAAAAGACAAAATACGCATTATACATTAAGAAAACTCCTGTGAAAATAGGAAGTTTGTACTACATTAGGCTGGTACCTAAAAAATGAAAAACGTATGAAAATTTCAAGGTTTTTCCTATAGCAAGCGATAGCTTTTACCTGCGTGACCCATGTTTGAACCCATGCATGGAATAAATTATTTCAAACGATCAAGTGGGTTCTATCCAGGTAGACGTTTGTCAAATGTGCTCACTGTAAAACATCGCTTTCCAACAACTTTGTATGGTCAGGAATGTTTGTTTGATCACTATTGTAATATGCAACTTCAAAGCTTTATATGATTTTTTTCAGACGTAAAATACTAGTAATGCATAAAGTATAATTCAGCAAACGCACCAAACGATCCACCAACAGAACAATGTTGATTTAAATTTCTCCTCCCTCTGATTTAAATAGACACAATTCAAGTAGGTTCGGTTCGATTTTTCCGGATTTAGATTCTTTATAGGCATTTAAAAATCCTCATTTTTTTAAACTGTATGCTAATGTTGGTAAATTTAAGCATGCAAATAAATCAGAAGTATCCATCAGTGCTTAACTATTACGAGAAAAAAGAAATTTGTTGATATTTTCTACATAAAAACGGCACTGAAAAAGGGCCCATTCTCTATAGCTTAAGTGCACTTGTTCTTTTTGTCAAAGATTTTTCAGCAGCTATTAATTGCAGATACTTGAAATTTTAACACACTCTTTGTTCAGGGATTCATTTTTTAA
This sequence comes from Magallana angulata, assembly GCF_025612915.1. Classification (NCBI taxonomy): domain Eukaryota; kingdom Metazoa; phylum Mollusca; class Bivalvia; order Ostreida; family Ostreidae; genus Magallana; species Magallana angulata. Next base: position 4,750,389 of record NC_069118.1, read on the forward strand.
CCAATTGGACATCAACTTATATTAAATGTCTACTTTGATTTTTTTAGCCTAAACTTTCAAATTTTGTCAAAGATTTTTCAGCAACTAATAATATACCAATCGCAGATTCTGGAAATTTTATGTTTTACCTGATGGAGTTTACGGGCAAAGTCAGTTTTGTCTTCCTCGCTAATGGGGGCTCTGTCATTTAAATGTCGAGGATCAAAGAAGGCATTTTTTACTTCCTCAATTGGCGCATTCCTGTCACTGAAATACAATTGACATAACATAGCATTCAACTCTTAATGATTAGGTTGCTTCAACATACATTTATTTTTATAAAATGGTTATATATGTTGTCAATATGTAAAATACTTTCAATTAATTAATTTCATTGTCAATCAATAGAACATTACAAAGCAAAACTGAGGTTTATATTTGTTAAGTAAAAATAATTTAACTAAATTACAATTTTTAAATGTAGAATCTGATAACATATCTTGTTTTGGTACATGTACTTGCATTTCCATGTTCAAGGTTTCTATGATTAAATACTGTATTGTTTATACCTGTAGCTTGCCTTGTGGATCTTTAGTTTGCTTATTTCTACTGGCTGATCATGTGCTCGTGGCCTTTTTTTTCCATTGGCATGGACCATCCGTGACGGATTTCTGCTCATAACTTTCCAGTTCATACAAACTTGCACCGATATGTCTTCAAGCTCCATCTGCTCTAAAATAAGTTTATAAAACTGATATAAAATACTTAATTCCAAAATTTACAAAACTTTATTGTGTGGACAGATATTGCAGGCACATAGCATAAGGGGGATTCTTAAATTACTGTGGAATCATCATGTTTGTTTGTTTTGTTTATTTTTGTTTTCTTGGGTTTTTTTTTTTGTTTTCAAGAATTTTTGCATGAGTTTGCCTGCCCCCCCCCCTCCCCACTTTAAAAAAACGATGCTACATGCCTGTAATAAACTACATGTATGCAGTTTGGAATTAAAAATATTAATGGTTTATCACTGCAAAGCTTTATAAACACCCATAGACAGTGTATATGTTTATGTAGATGGTTAAAATCATTTTGAAATTTGCATGATCAATAGCATATTGAAGTTTGCTTTTTTTTGTGGTTATAAAAATGATATTTTTTTACATGCACTATATATATCAAACCAGCTAACATAAATACTCATAAATAGCTTGTACTGCAGAATAATTGCTTTTAAAATGTGGAATTTGATATCAAGGCAAAGTAGAAAAACATACGAAATACAAGTAGCTCATAGGCTATTCAACTTACCCTCCGGGACATTCACAGTATGCAGCCAAAACTTCCCCAGTGGCATTTGAAATGATAAACCAAGATTCATATTTCTTTTGATCGAATGTCTTGTCCCTCTGAGTAGGTTTTACTCTTGTCTTGAAAACAAACGTTTGTCCATTACGCACACATTCTAAATGTTCCACATGCCCGTCATAGTACAGTCTATAATCTTCTGCGCTTTTGAAAGCTTTGAGCTTCTTCTTGTCATAATCAGCCCAGTGTAAAAGCAGATTATTGAATATATCATAAAGAGTAAAGTTTGGAATATTGCAAAGGTCTGAAGTGAAGCCAGTAAGTTTGAAAAGGTTTACATCGCAGCCTGCTGTTTTATATCTCTCTCTTTGATGACCTTCTCTGTGTTATCGCCAGTAAAATCAGGATATGTAGGGCATTTAAAGTTGAAAATAAATTCTGCTATTTTAACCAACTCATTCTTTTTATACCCAGCAACTGAAATTCCCTTTGTTTTGAGAAACTCGTGCAATTGTGAACTGTTTTTTCGCTGAAGGCAGCCGACATTTACGAGATTGTTTACGTGCGCTAAGCAACTTCTTGTCCGTAGTCACGTGATTCCGCGTATAAAAATGAGATTCATTGATTTGACGAAACGAAACTCGGAAATGGTCTATTCATGCTGAGTTCTTATTTAGTCGATTGTATATTTCTATGTGTATTTATTTTGATACTAGTATTAAATTGTGTAATCTGAGGACAAATTAATAAAGTCCGGGGGAGTATGTGATAGTAGAGTAATATGTCTATGTGTATTTATTCGTTTTGTATTTTCTATTTTTCGTTTTGTACAATAGAATCTTAAAATTATATCAGTCAAAGTTTTACTGCGAAAGTAAATTGAGTTCTTCCTATCTGTAATTTCATTGGTTCATAATATTTACCAATTATTTTGAAGCTAGGTGTATAAATAAGTTACCTATAATTCTAATCAAGTTAGAGCAATATACCGTTTCAAGAAAATACCATCCGGTTGATATCTGTGGCATCTTATGGTATGTAAATTTCATATTAACTTATTTTTTACTTATCAGTGTAAATGTTTAGTCTCTGGTTTTATTTTAATTGCATTGTCAATACTAAAGTGTATTTTTGTAATTAAATTTACAATACTTGGAATGTGTCTCTAAAGTTCAAAGGTTAGCTTTCTTTACAGCACGCACTGTAATTGATTTTTTATGAAACGTATAATGTATTGTGGTAACCTATAGCTAATGGATTTTCTTTCATTTTTGTCTGTTTTCTCATATTATGTATTATTTTGTAGGTCAATGCCTCTATATTCAAAATAAAAATAAAGTCATTAGATACACAGTACACCATCTTCATTTTCCTTGACTGCTCTGCTACACTTATATACCCAGACATAAATTTACATAGAATTTGTTCCATATAAATAAACATATTATAAAAAATGTATTTTTAATATTTCACACTGGCTTTTTGCATTATTCAGTAATATAGTTTAAATCAAAATATTTCCATGCGCTTTAATAGCACCTAAACTAATATGTTCTGCAAAAATAGAAAATTCCTCATAATGTTAGTTATGAAGAGAAGCATTCAAATGTCAGGTACCTTTAATTTAAATATTTGCAACGGAAATTGCACCACATTTTCAAGGATTGTACCATATATCCTCGACACTTGAAATGTATATAAAATATTTATGTATCAAGAGGCGGATTAAAACAACATTTATGTTTAACTGAAAACTTCCCCTTTACGTGATTTTCAAATGTAATATTTGGTGTTATCTATTTCTTTCACTCTCTCCCTCTCTCGTTTTCTTAAATTATCCTCTAAAATTCTTCAAGTCGTTTCAATTAAGAAATAAACAGCAATATAAAAAATTTATTGTGATATTAACTTGCATTGGTTGTCCTGTGAAGCTCTTATTGCATACAATCAGCGCTGTGGTGATTCAATTTGTATGGGGTGGGTGTTGTTTAAATTCAACACATGAGACATTTCTCAGCTTAAAAAAACTGTTTGTTAAGCAAACAATCGAAAAGTGTTAAAAATGGAACTAAAAGTATACTGGATAGTGTTATTCTAGTTGTCCTTATCACCGTAAAAAAACATACAAGGAAAACCTGACCGAGGAATACAAATTTAATTTCATAGTTCATACTACTTTTTATAGTAAATATTTCATACCTTTAAGTTAACTTTGTTCCAGTATACTTCCTGACAACTGTTAACAAATCAAACAGCATACTTAATTAGAGTTCATTCATCTCCTCAATTTTGAATCTGCTTTCATGGCATATGTGTCGGAACTTAGTGGCTTGGGAGGGGGGAGGGCTGAGCTCCTGCAATTTTTTTCTTTTTGAATTAACCACCAGAGGCATAGCATCGGAGAGGGGCCGGCCCCAACCCCACAGCAAACATAATTGTTCCTTAATTAATTTGGTAGGTAAGATTGTTTTTAGTTTCAGGTATACTTGCCCCCCCCCCCCTCCTTCCCCCACCCACGTCCACGGGTTAGAATTTTGATTCTCATGATTTTGGGAATTATCATTTCTTTGTCTTCTGATGATCAGTCTAACCCTCCTCCCCTTTTCTTTCAACTTGCTTCCGCCACTGAGTCATGCAATTCGCTTTCCGATCAGATTTTTACGACATTACACTTACATATATGATGTCATCAGTATGCAAATCTACGTTTTACAATTTTCAGCGAGAAAAAATTCCTGTGATCTTTTTCAGTTGTTTTTGATAAAAATTTGATTTTCTTTTTTTTTTTTAAACCCCAAAAAACTAATATACCCAGACATAAATTTACATAGAATTTTTTCCATATAAATAAACATATTATAATAAATGTATTTTTAATATTTCACACTTTAATATTTCACACTTTAATATTTCACACTGGCTTTCTGCATTATTCAGTAATAAAGTTTAAATCAAAATATTCCCACGCGCTTTAATAGCACCTATCGTTTAAACTAATATGTTCTGCAAAAATAGAAAATTCCTCATAATTTTAGTTATAAAGAGAAGCATTCAAATGTCGATGTTACGTGAGTTTCAAATGTAATGTTTGGTGTTATCTATTTCTTTCACTCTCCCCGTCTCTCTTTCTCTTAAATTATCCTCTAAAATTCTTCAAATCATTTCAATTATGAAATGAACAGCAATATAATAAAATTATTGTGAATATCACAATAATTTTTTTATATTGCTGTTTGTTATTTTTAACTTGCATTGGTTGTCGAAATGCATACAATCAGCGCTGTGGTGATTCAATTTGTATGGGGTGGGTGTTGTTTAAATTCAACCTATGAGACATTTCACAGCTAAAAGGAACTGTTTGTTGAGCAACAGGAACTCATTGTTTCGCAGAAAAAAAATTGAGCATCAACACGAAAGCAATTCCTAACTACAAAAGACTACAATCCACAATAAATTTCACTAAATTAAGGAATAGTAAGAAAATATTAAAATTTACTTTGCTCGTGGGCAATTTGTAATTATTCAAATTACAAAGTACACCCATCTTGAACAAAAATAAGATTTGCAGATCACTATCAAATAGTATGAAAGGTTCAAACACACCCAGTCTTGTGTGTTACCAACCGTGCCTACTATCTTACAAAATAGAGAGAGAGAGAGATGAATGGTAACTTATTGTCGTTGTTCATTATTTGTTTATTGAAATTCTGAATTAATTCTATATTTGCAATTCATGATCTTGAACAGTTGCAACATGTGCATTGATTGTACAAAGCACATAAAGCATATTGGCGGCGGAAAGGGTAAAAAAGACGTTAATGCAAAACGAACGACTTACTTAAAAACATGCAAAAATACGAAATAGACCAGCTTAAAACGTAATTAACAACCTCTTTTGCAAAATCAATAGACACTGATGTAAAACAATAACCGATGCAAAACTCCCAGTCATGTACGGATTAAGGTATCACACAGGTAATTGACCAGTCAAAATGAACTTAATTGTAGTTTCATATTTACTTCAGAGTTATTTTTTTCTTAATTGCATTTTCATATTTTTCTTTACTCAGTTTTAACGAGGCCGGGTCTAATATGTTCTGTCCTAGATTTTTTAACTAAATTTTTTACATGCATTTCTACTGATACAATTATTATTTTAAGATAAAATAATAAGCCGTTTACCACACTGTTTGTTTAAGGGATCTTCTCAAAGATTGTTAATTTTTAACATAGGACCCTATGGGATTTTGCTTGAAATGTATCAATTTTGCACCTTTTTTGACATTTTTTGTTTTTTGTATGCCCAATTTCCCTGATTCGTCAGGTGATGGCTATTTTTTATTTACAAAGGCGGAAATTAGGATATTTATAGCATTATTAAAACATTCAGACATATAAAAGTGATAAACAAATATTTAACATCACATATATTAAAGGGTCAATATATAAAATACATAGCTTCTGATTTGAAATATATGAATTAAGCTATATTTAGGCGGGTTAAGAAAACGTGGCAGAGGGCTAGGCTTGATGAACCATCTTCACGTTTTCGACCCGAGCCCAAATATAGCTCCGACGAAACATTTATGTTTATTCCACAATATAACATCAATTTTTCGCATCAAACGAGCTATTTTCAATAATTTTCGCTGAATATCTGCAGTTGAAACTTTAACGCCATAGCGTCAACCAAGCAAAAAGATGCCGTCACAATACAAATGAAACGCTGCGGGAAAGCATGCCTACTCGATCTGTACTCGGCCTCGTTAAAATTGTTTTTACCACTGAGAAGGATATTTCATGTATTTTGTTAGATGATGATCTTTAATTTTTTCACAGGAAATACTTCTTTCGAGGCACATGCAGCAGCTTCCTGGGGAGTGTGCAGTCTGTTTACAAACAAACGGAAATCACGTAATTTTGAGGGTAGATCTGTTTGGAACTAGATATTTTGAGAAAATTAAATTAGCACACTTAATTATAATCATAATTCTACAGCAAACTTTTTGTTTTGGATTTCAACGGTGGTTTAATACATATTTTATGAACGAAAAATCTCACTCCGTATCAGTCTCCAGGGCTGATACAGATACTTCAAGGCCTATATAGATACGTATTCGTTTCACACTCTTTGCAAAACTTCTCAGAATTTTTCTGCTTTTGAATAATTGCGTAGTTTAACAAAAGATTTTTTAAAATAACTTGTATGCATAAAGTTTATTCGTTATAAAATATAACATTGTATTTTTAATCAATAGTGGGTATTTCAAATTCAATATTCAATGCGATATTGCAATTATAATAAAAAAAAGGAGGGGGAACAATTAACACATTTTTTTAACATAGATTTTTGTTATTTCTCTTGTTTCTTGGAAAATTATTTATGATTAGAATAATCTGTTTTCAAATAAAAACGAAATGCAATTTCATTGACGAAGATAAGTATAATATGTTTATAACTTAACATGAAAAAAAACCACCAAACATGATAATAGGAGATCTTCAAGCAATATCCGTGCTCGGATATCCGAATCTCTTGCTTAAATTGATGTCGATGGCTGATGAATGGTAAATTATGTACAGAGGGTTGCTATTTGTCTCTATACACTCCATGTACAAACATTTTATACATTTTTTAGATTAATGGCCTTTTCGTACTTAAAAAACAACTTGAAATATACAGTGTACCTTTCTAACCTTTATGAAATATGCAGGCATAATTTGGTAAACTAAGGATAAAATGAATAGTTTGACATGCAATTCTAAAATTGAAGGAAAAAAAGACTATAGAATGTTTAAATGGTCAAACGATACCGTTTTGTTTTTTTTTCGTTTTTCCAAATCGTATGAATTGACAGAGTAAATAAGGACTTGCATAGGTCTTTCAAACACTGGTTACTTTTTGAGCTGGAAAAGATAATGCAACACCATTATCACACAAGTCTTTCTCTCCAAATGGATCTTTTGAGTTCTTTTTATATGAACATTATATGATGAATTTTGTGAATGTGTTTTTCTTGTTTTAAAATACGCTGTTTGTTATAAAAATGTTATCAACTTGATTATTAAAAAAAAGGACAAAATGACACAATAATAAAAAAAAAATTAGAAAAAAATAAGGAATTTGATTGGATAAATTTATTATATTTATTTCATGTTTGCGTCAAATGATTCGCTTTTTACAAATGCAATAAAGACATATCAAACGTTTCAATTTGAAACACAATGCATCATTATTAAAATTTACCACCTTTTCTTGCTCGTTCCAAGATATGTTGCAAACGACTCAGCTATTAATACAGTTAGTGTAGAGTATTGAAGATGCACTAAAAATTACCAAAAAAAATAATAATTTTGAATTTTTAATCAATTAGGCTTACCGTATATCTGGGTTTTTTTTCTCGCGTGTCACAAAATTTGTGAAAATGGGGAAACAATCTGATACATTTTTTATCTGCGTCAGTTATTTTTGGCAATTTTAACAGTTTCTTATAGAAAATGATACAGGATATAATTTCTGCTTATTCAATTATTTGCGATTGTAAAGAGATCGCGAAAAAAAAAACGAAAAATCGATCATCGAGATACCGGATATACGGTAACTGATTTCAATTCAATGCATGCCAAACAATTTTTTAAGTACTTACTTGATAAACTGCTCAGTTGTTCGATGATGACTCTTTCAAATCGATTTCTAAGAGGAAATAATGAAATACGAAGATTTGAGTATCCAGGAAAATACCAACTATATGCGACACGATGTTCGTTCAGTATTTATTGCCACAATATTATTTCCGGATCATCAGGATATAATTCATAAAATGGCGTATAATATTCTATTTCGAATGTTTGTGACTCTTAAAATGTTTAGTTACAAGCGGTTGTTGCGAGGTTAGAACTTTGAAAAATCTGTTGAATATGTTAACCTTACTCGGAAAGTTGATATTTTGATATTTTATAATACTTAAAGGTTCTTGCGATATTGATGTTATATTATATTATATTATATATAATGAGATCCTAGATGAATTAATTTCTTTATGAGTAAAGAGTACAGAAATCTCGAACATCGGGATGTTGGATCTTTTTTTTAAATTTTCTCACTGATTTTATTAGAAAACATGCAACACTGCCAATGCTGTTACTGATTTAAGTATAGGACTATTTTTAAACTTAATAACATTTTTAATACTATTGCATGAGTTACTTAAAAAACCCTAAAATTCTAATAAATATTTGAAAAGCAAGATGGGTGATGGGGTTATTCTGATGAAGAATCTTGCGGAGCACGAAATTGCAATGAAAAATTTGAACTTGTAGATGACATCTTGTTGTTGAAGTATTTAAGAATAGGGAAAACGTTTCAACGAAAAGTTTTACACTGCATCACCAAGGTTCTCCCTAATTAACGTGATCAATGATTTATTTAAGATTAATTCAAATAACAAAAGCCAGTTTATTGTATGAGCACTGTTGACACTACTGGTAGCTTAGAAAAAATGAAAGAAGTGGTAAAGAAAAAGGATGTCTAATAACATGCCTAAAGTATAAATACTTAAAAAATATTCTCTTGACTCGGAGTTGTCTAAAAATGACCTGTAAATTTTCTTTTCCCCCCCAAAAAAATTAAGCAACATTCTTATACAACCAGAGTCCCTTGTCGAGGGCCCAATATTTCACAATGTGGCCACCGTTCATCGTTCAATATTCACTCTATGATAAAAAGAACCCCCCACCATTTCGACACTTAAACAAACAACCCAAGAGTCATGAAACTCATATTTTCAGTACACACCTCTTTGTTCATCCTTATAATTACAAGTGTAACTAGGTTTGCCTGCTAGATACCCAAAAGTTTGCAAATGATTTTTTCAGGATAAAAATAACATGTTATTATTAACTTAATGACATTTGACCCAATTTAACATAAAACAAGAGAATGACTTAGCGGTAATGGATTTGAGAATTTGGTTGTAAGCCTTCATACTCATCAAAACCATGTACCTACATGTAGATGGTCAACAATAAAGAAGATTTTATAGTCATTGCAAATTCACTACATGACAAGTTAGCCTCATTCCAATAAGCAAGATAAGATCAGTACTCATTTCCCAGGGGTTACATATTTCCAAAATCTAGAAAAAGACCTCTTTGTTAATGAATAAATACACTTAGGTTGCCTGCTAGATGCACAGTAGTAAATAAGAATACTTTTAAAGAGTTGGTTGATAACTACAAAATATATGTCCAACAGAGAGCCCAACACATAAGAGCATGCTCTGGGGCTGTATATTTTTTACTTTTTATATAGATGAAAAAATGACAAACCGTGAACCATCTAAAAAATCTATAAAACGAAATACAAATTCAAAGCAGAGCAACACGAACCTTCAAATAGATAGAGGTAGGATCAGGTTCCTAGGAGAAGTGAGCATCCTATATAGATGTTTCTATTTTATTCAACAATGCAATTGATTTGTAGTCAAGATACATACCGTAATAATAGAAATAAAGATGCTATATAATTATATTACCACAAATGCCACGCATTCCCCGTTAAGTTTCTGAAAATGGAGCATTAAAGTTTACAATTTTAGTAGAAATCTTGTTGCTCATATCCATTTGCTCAGCTTGTCGGTTGAATTTTAAATAGTAGACAAGAAGATGTTTATAGAAGTAATGTGTATTAGCTAGAATCTCCTCTTATGACCAGGGTCCCTGACTCTTCACATTTAAAAAAAAAAACCTTCTTGTTCATAATTACTTGTTCTGCTATATGATTGGTTTCAGAGTTCCCCTTCTTCTCTAGATGACATTACTTTGATAATCATAGTAGTTTCAATGATAAGCTGCTGTAATAACGAAGGACAACAACGGGCCAAAACAGGTACCAACGAGTCACCTGAGTTACCTTAAAAGTATTCATGCTGGATATTCAAAACAATGATATTATTTGACTGGGCATTTGCAAGATTAAATTATTGAACAGGAAAGAATAAACTCAACTTTTGTTAAAATCCTTGATATATTTAGAATAACATGACGAGGATTGAAAAAGTGTGGCACTTTTAAGTCTAAATATAAATTTAGGAAACAAAAAACAATGGGGCTAAACTATTTGAATTGGGTTTTTTTAATTAACAATTAATTGTTTATAAATAAAACATGGATACAATTATAAAGACCTTGTTAACCATACAACCTTTTTAAAATCTACACAATTTAAGTGATAAGTTAAAATTGAAATGAAAATAGATTCAAATTGCACAGACACACTTTTATCGTCAGAGTAGTTGCCTTAACTTAAATTACACATGTCAACTCGTCATTTTAGCCGTTTTGTAATTCATGTGTTAAAATCAATCTTGGCCTAAAAACCTATTCATTTTTGCCTGCACAATCATGATGAGAATAAAAAAAAATTGTCACATTTTACACTATCTTGCTTTACAGACTTTGACAATGAAGGTATATGTTTGACCAATACGCCGGTTTCGAGATAGAAACTCTCTTGTGTAGGAGGCACAAATAACACACGAGTGGAGGCAGAGGTGGGACACATCGTCAACGTAAACAATAGCAACACGCCGAAAAAAAGCTATGTCTTTAAATGTAGATTTGATGTTAAAACCGCAACTTAAAATAGTTTTTAATTGAACGAGGAATGACTGTCAGTGACTATAGTGTCCATCAACTTCGGGAATTGGCTAAGAAAGCTCCGGATGACACAAAAGAATTTCTGCGCCAGAAAAGTCGTATAATTATTGATGGAAGGGTAGTTAAATTTTCGTGTATAAAATCCCCAGAACTCAATAAATGGACTGATGATTTGAGACACACTCCCGTTTTTTGTCAGGCCGATTTATTTGTTTATTCATTATCAAAAGCAAACGTCAGTTGGTCTCCTCCACGTCTACATAATTACAATAACGCGGTTACAGATTGCATCAGTCTAATCACATTCACTATGTGAAGTTTCATGAGCTATCCCACAACTACATCTATGTAAAATCACTCTGTATTAGAGAAACCTCACAATCAGCTGCTCCATACAGAACATTGTGCCTACTAAATCGTGTTGATGGTAGTTGTACATCTGCTGGCTGTTATTGCACTGGGTAACTTGTGTTCAATTTTATAAATATGAATAATTCTCCACCCAATTATGATATCCACTGATACTACAGAAGAAAGTAAAATTTGTGTTCAGGATCATGATAACAATTTATTATTGCAACAATTTAATAACTTCTTTAAAAATACACATTCACTACATACATATTAGCAAGTAATTATTTAAATGCAAAATCATTAAAAATACCCCTGAATGCTATTTACATTTGAGGTAATCTTAAAAAATTTAAAAAGTTATATTGCACCAGTTTTTAACAGTCAGTAGATACACATGTAAAATTTACTGAAACATTTTTAAAACATTGAAATCATATGACAATTGAAATGTCAGAATAATGTACTGTAACATAAAATATTTGCATCATTCAGATACATGTATATCAATTTTATAATAATTTAATTGTAATCTTTTTATTAAGAGATGATAGTGGATGTAAACATGTTGTGACCCTATTGTTCAGTTTGTCACTGTGGTCAGAGAGGCATATTGATAGTTACACTGAAACATGTACTGACAGAAAATGCAGTTGAGGTGTACATCGTAAAGAATCAAAACTTAAACTGCTGGATGAACTGAGCAAACCCGTCTTCTTTCATTTGACCCTACCATTGTTAATCAAAATAATCCTGATATTGATAAAATGCTTTTAGATTTAGTGAAAGGGTTTGACACTCAAATTACTGAAGTTCTTGACATGAACATTGATAATAATAATGATCAAAATGTACCCAAAACTCTTCCACAATGTATTGCAAATATTGATCCAAATGGAAATATATCAATTTTTGACTACCTATCAGCATGCTTTATTAAATCATATTGTACTGAAATGAGCAAGCTTACTGACCAACAATCCGAGTCAGTCCATTGGTATGAATACAGATGTGGCAGAATTACATCTTCTGCCATGCACAATGTTTGTAACTATAAAGTAAATGACCCATAAAGCTATATTGTAAAGCAAATATTGAGTAATGACTGTACATCATTTTCAACACCTGCCACTATCTATGGTAAGGAAAGAGAAGTTTCGGCAAGAAATGTATACGAAAAAAGTATGTATCAGAACACAGAAGAGGTAAAGTTAAAAACTACAGGTATTATTGTTAATGCTAATGTACCATTCCTAGGTGCTTCATTTGATGGAATTTTGCAGTGTAAGTGTTGTGTAACAGGAGTACTTGTTATAAAATGTCCCTACAAATTTAGAAATTACACTTTAGATCAGTTTTTCAAGGAAAATTATCATATTCAAAGTGATGAGAATGGGTGTATGGAATTGAAAGAGAACTCTAATTGGTACGCACAAATACAAACACATATGGCTGTGGCAAATGTACAGTGGTGTGAATTTGTATTCTATTTGGAAGGTGGTATCAAAATTGAAAAAACATCAAATTTACAGTGATAGAATATTTTTTATCAATTACTTTGGAATTCATTGTTTAAAAAATCAAAGATTTTGAACAACCAAAATAGCAAAAATGTAATTATTCTGTATTGTTATGTAAGGATTAATGTGTTAAGTCTCTTTTAGAGAGAAATGAGACTAATGTTGCAAATATTTTATGAACAATAATTAATTAGCAAAACACAATTATATCTGTATCATGATTGATAAAGTACTTTGTTTAAGTACTTCAAAATGCTAATACTATGTTTTGATTAATTATCTAGTTGAAAAATATTTACTGCATGACAATATATATGTGAATGTTAAACATTCCAGGAAAAAATTGAAATCAAAGTGTGCAAATATTGGTGCATACTTTTTCAATTAACAAGTCATTATTTATCTCTAAATAAACTGATTCTTGACAAACAACAAAATAAGGACTTCTACTTTTTCACTAGAGTTGGCATTAAGTTACAAAGAAATGCTGAAACTTTAATCGTTTGACTAATAACTGGTTTAAATGACCATGGAATTACATTTCCTATAAGCCTGAATAACTTTAGTCTCTGAATAGCCCTCTCTACATGAATTCTGAGTTTGGTTATCTTACGGGTCTCTTTTATTTCTTTAACATTAAGGCGTTTCTTTTTCCCCCATGGACACTTTCTGGTAAAAGGAGGAATATTTAGGGTGGCTTTCTTATCAGTGAGCAGATCTCTTATTATAAAACCTCGGTCAGCCATTATGTCATCACCCTCTTCCACAAAATTTATAAACCCTGAATCTTCTGTAATAAATCTATCAGACACATTGCCACCATAACGTTTTGAAACAAAAGTAAAATTCCCTGCTGGTGAAATAGCTAGCAAACATTTAGCTGTGTTTTTAGACTTATATGTACTATATGTAGCTGCCTGAGCATTTGGAGATCTAGGTCGTTGTAAAAAAATCAGTACTAAGAATCTATAATTGCACGTGTATCGGGATACTGATTTCTAAAGGACAATGGCATATACTTTTTTACTTGTTTTCGAGATGGCCATCTCAAACAATTTCCAAATGCATTTTACATTAAAGTTATCCAAGTAATAAAAATGTGGGAAACCCTACTTTTAGATACTCCAAACAGATCAGCAATACAAAACTCAAAAAAACCTAAACATAAGCGAACAAGTGAAAGAATTAGTTCCTGATAAAAAGATATTTTCTTGATGGACCAGGTTTTCCATGTCTGTTCCTCTGTTAATTTTTCCTCTGAGCACTAGGTGGACCTGACCAGTTTTTTTAATGCTAAACACTTGATAGCTAAAATATTGATAATACCTAATAGCATAGCAAGTGATGGTAATCCTGTGTACAACATAACATTTTCATCATTGGTAACAGTCTCAATAGAACATTCTCTTAAAAGACTGGTCATCATTAAGTTTTGCTTGAAATTGGTGGATTTGATCAGACATTATGTTGATATCATTCATGTTTATGTCCCTTTACTCTGCTGTATCATGGACGTTCACATCAATAGAACTTGGTGATGTACCAGCAACATAAACATAATCGAGGAAGGGAGGATTTGTAACACATTCCACTCTCTTCACGCTTTACACCTGATAAAAAAAATAATTTTATAATGAAATAAAGTTATTCCTGCTCATTTTTATTGCAATTTAAAAAATTAAACAACAGTTGAAATATGTATGATAACAGGCTAGAAAGCATGTTTTTGATTGATAAGTAATTACCCTCAGATCTATCATGACTGGTGTTGATTTCATTTTCCTCAGCAACAAAGGGGATGTTGCCTTCTTCATAATGATGAAGAAGTATGCGACTATTGCTATCTGTTGAAGTTTCCTCCTCATCACTCATACCTGTTAACCTTTCGAAGCTGCTATGTGGGAGAATCTACCCCTTACCAACTTGGCTAAGGGGGGGATTTTGCGTAAACGATGTTTTTTCCACGTGAAATACTGTTAGATACTTTATTTTCCCATTGTAATTAATGCATTTGCAATCATTTTAAATTTTATTATTTCTATGAACACCAGTGTGCAATTACAACTTGTGTTGTGTTCAGAAAACTATTAATTTGTTTGCATAGTACAATACAAGTAGTTAATAGTGCCACTTTTAAGTCTTCTTATTGTTGATTATTGAACCATCACTGCATGCTGACATCTAGGGTAAACACAGAAAATTTATTTTGCGTATTTTGAATATGCAGTGAAACCCAGTTAAGAAAATACCAGTAAATGATATTCATTAAAATTATTTTTTGCCTTATATATAGGAAAGATTTTTAATTCACAAAACAACATGTATTTCTCCAGTATCGTTTAAAAATGATCTCTGTTGTAATGTCCATAGCATCCCTGTAATTCATAGTACAGGTACTATAAACTTTAAAAACTGTTGTTAAATGCTTTTACACTTTTTTCTCGAGCTTCACTTGTATCGGTAGCTTGTATAAACACTCAGTGTTCCAAACTCACTTTGATTTTTACCGACCGTGCTGTCCAGACAGAATTAGTCACGACTCAATGCACGTGGCTTTGGTGCTTTACCTGTACACCTGTTAAGTGACACCACTGGCTGTGTATTGTTTTCTTTGGTGTTACAGAGTAAAATCAAGATGTTTTAAGATTTCACTTATTTTTATGCATAACTAAATACGTAACTGATATAAGTCAAAACCTGAAGTAATCGTAAAAAGTAAACTGGACTATAACGTGTCATACTATGATCACGGTAGACAGTACTTGGATGGATTTTGATATATTCAAGCTACACAGCAGCTTTTTAACTCAAAATCAGAGAAAAACCCGCAGTGGTTGTTGAAATTTGCATGTAAAGATTCAGAATTGGGAGGGGGGGGTATGGGGAAGACAAATACGATTGCGGGAGAAAATTGTCTCCCGCGCGGGAGATAGGTTGGATGCGGGAGATCTTAGGTTTTTAGGCCATTTTGCGGGAGTCTCCCTTGCAATGCGGGAGGGTTAACAGGTATGATCACTGATATCATCTATCATCTGGATAGAGTTGCTGGTTTTCCTGTTAAATCAATTTCATTTTAGAAAAGGGCTAGCTAGGATTTTTACAATCAAGAGTTAAATAATAGTGTTAAACAATTTTCACATTAACAAGCAGAGAAAAATCCTACACATTTGACGTGAAAACAGCTGAATTTATACTCCTGATACTCATCACATTCTATAAATAAACACTGAGCTTGAAAGAAATCATAAACTTTCATAGATAAAAATAAAGAACTGTCGTCTGCTCATCAAGTTTGCCAATGCTCAACAGTCCATATTATATTATTATGAGTTATTCATTAACAGATATACCTAGTATAAAACGATTTCTTGAAATTGTTGCATGGAAAAAATGTAGGAGTATTTGAGCCGGGCTCAAAATGGCAAGAACATATTCTTGTATATTTGTTCGGTACCCAAGACTTCTCTCGTCTGATGAGCCTTATCTACTGGTTTCTTCTCCTTTGGTCAGACTTTTTAGGCAAAGAATAAAAAGTAACATTTTTCATGTGTGGATATTTATCAAAATCTTGTAGTTTTCTTGTTGAAGATGTGCATTCTGGCACGCAGCAATGATAGACAGGCATAGTTGTCAATATAAACAAATTAATCCTGCTTATCCCAGACTCTGCTTATCCCAGACTTATCTCGCTCTTGAGACTTGCTCACCAAGTCTCGAGAGCGAGAGTCTGGGATAAGCGAGATATAAACACATCTGTCTCACCTTCCGGTTTACTCCGAGACAAAATTTACCTCTGCACGCTATCTCAAAACAGACGTATTAATACCCAACAATTGAACACATTTTTATCTATCTATAGATAAATTGTTGACTTTGCTTTTTTTGAACAATTAGGTTTGTTCTATGATGAAGACTTTAAATGCTGACAAAATCATATATAGGTTTAAAAACTTTGAATATTGTGCTAGGATTTATCTTATTACAAAGACTTTACAATGCTTCCCAAATACGTACAATTCCGAATAAATTCTGAGTATTCAGTGCAAAATTTTGTCTATGACAATCAAAACAAAATGGAAGTTAAAATTTTCAATTATTTTCATTGCTGAGCATACACAGTCATTAGATAAGCATCAGCAAAAAGTATTAATGATATTGATTAAAGATTAAAATATATATTACATATTTTAGAAATATTTATACACTTTGAAATTTATAGACGTTACATATAAGTTGCTGATAAATTCCATTTCCAGAAATCTTTTTTTTTTTATTCCAATATGATTTATTAAGGCAACCACACACCCATTGTACCGATTGGTGATAGTATCATATCAAAAATATACCTCAGAAGCCTTAAACAGAACATGGATATCACAACAATTTTGGCATTATCAACCATCATTCAATAGCTTTTGTAACAATTGCCACTTTACCTGGAAAGAAGAGAGTGAAGATAGAAAAACATGCGTTTACCAGATGCTGACTTCTAATGTTCACAGTACTTACATTAGAGTAACTACGGTAATCTCACAAATCAACATTCAAGTAGCCTTTGGCTTATAAGGGTAAATACGGTAATTTTCCAAAAATCAATCCTACAGCATTTTAGGTATGTAACAATCTCATGAATATGAATGAATAGATAAATAGTGTTATTCTCTATTTGACAGATAAGTAATGAGTCTAAATTCCAGTTGAAAATGATAAAAATACCAAAAATACCAATGGCGGGAACATGCGCCGCACAAGTGTTTGGCCAAAGCCAGTAACATCCCAATTAAATAATATTATTGCGCGACACTAAAACATGTGAATCTAAACATTATCCGCTGGATCTTAGATATAATTCTCCAACATTACAAATACATTACAAGTCTCAAAATATGTAATAATTACCTGGAAAGAAGAGAGTGAAGATAGAAAAACATGCGTTTATTCAATTGGGTACCAGATACTGACTTCTTATGTAAAAGAGTTCCAATAACAGAGGACCAGTCAAAGCGTAAACATATATTGGAGTTACCTCTCTTTGCTTGAACATAAAAAATGGTACCCCCCTTATTCTATACCAACACTTTTCATCTATGATAAGCTCGTTCCCTCAATTTTGCAGACAGATAAAAAAATGTCTTATAATTAATAAATATTTTCCCGAAAGCGTATAGCGCAGATTTGCTCAAGTACTTTTTTCACAACTTTTTTATCATAAAAATTATAAAAAGCATAGTACACAATGGTACTTTGGCAAGATAGCGCTTGATGATTCAAAGTTAAAAAATCTAAACAGCCTTACTTCTGCTTCAAATGGAAAAAACAAGTAAATAGATTTTTTGTAGATTTGGAAGTGATTGGGCTTAAAAACCTTATGCATACCTATTTTCAGTATGATTTTAACAATTTTTTTAACTCATTTTAGGCACTATTTTGAACTTTTTGAAATGAACAGTATTCATAATATCCACTGCTTTCTTATTTCTCTTAACAAAAGGCAATTGTACTTTATAACTTTGATTTTTAGAAATTGATAGTTGATTAAACTTGGTCAAAAAGTAACTGGTATTAAATCGCTTTCCGGTTTGCACAGGGATTAAAAAACAATAAAACATTGTACAAAATAAGAAATTACATTAAAATAAAATTTAAATAAAATGATGTACTTTCCATTTTATGGTTTCATTCAATGAAAAATTTTGATGTTCTTCAACCCATCAGATCTAATTTCATTTTTTAAAAGCATTTCTTAAGCTTATAACTATTAATAAATGACGTGGTGATAACTATCTGTGTTCAAAATCGATAATTGAAAGGAAAAATACAAAACAGGAGCTAGGCAAACACGGGCCACTAAAAAATTAAAGGTAGGAACAGGTGTCATAGAGGAGCATCCTCTGATGAGCGGTCACATCCGCGGTGTGTTCTTTGTCGTAATCGAGAAAACAAAAAAAATCTGTAGACAATTAGGTGATAAATTATGATTTAACAATAAGTATAAAAACGTCAGCCAGCATGCAACCCAGTGGAATATTGTATTTGCTGACAAGATTGTTGTATTGACCATAGAACGTACGAAAATATGACTTCAATCGATACTGTTGATAGTCCTGATTCATCAACTTGTTGGTTAGTAACTTGCCTCGCCTTAGAAACTGTATATACGTAGAGCATGCAATTGCGTTTTGAATTCACTGAGAGACAAAAATACCTTATGCAGGTGAAGAAAGTTTATTACTACTTAAGGAAAGAAAGTTGACTTAAAAAAAATGATGTTATCACTTTTATTACAAGGTTTGTTGTTTGGTTACCATCAATGTCCCTTTCAAATAAAACATCCAAATATGAACCAGATGAAGCAGACTTTGTGGTATCTTTTATTTTACTGGAATATATCGAGTCGACGTAAGTATGGAAATTATAGTTTAATAATTGAAAAAAACGTCGTTGATTTACCATGAATGTTGAGTTGAAGGCCACAGCGAGATGAAAGCCACAGCGAATGTTTTTTTTTTCACGTACAAGCATTTGAATAAATTCTGCTGCATATGTTTATAAAAATGGGTCTGTTAACAATGGGGCGTAATTGGTACCCCTGAAAATTTCAACAGATTGTGGGAAGACCTGATTTCCAAAACTAAATAAATTTATCTTAACGTTCGTTGGAATTCTTTAGTCTCCACATCTGATAATCCAAATAAATAAAGAGAAATGCCAATATCTTTGTTTTAAACTTTTATATTTTTTTTCTCATAACATTATACAAGTAACTCTCATAAAATGGACATGATAGTCCATCCCTCTTTAGAAATACATATTTTAAAAATTCAATGATTTTCATTTTGACAAAACAACGGATATCGGGGTTTTGTCCCGTATATGTAACTGTCCTTCGAACTCCATAGAAACATTCAATTTCTCTAGACTGTAATATTTATTGCACACCTTTTTTGAGTCCATGTCATCAAAAGGATAGGAATTTCTTCTTTGTCCGTAGTTTTGCTGTAAAACATTGTAGATATTACTGTAAGCACCGTCCATACTACTGCTACTAGAAACCAAACCATCACTTGCACTCCTTTTACTTTCCTTTTCAAGCTCTACCTCCTCAGAAGAGTTTTGATTTCGGCCCTACAACATTTTACAAACATTTTACACATTTAGTAAATTTTTTTTTTTATTGTGGCATAAAACAAATTTATCACAATTTTTATGTTTTACTAGACTTTGACCCGTAGGAGCACGGGGTGACATTGCATATGATATTGGACACTTACGAAATATATACATCGACACACCATGTTGACATTTACATAACCAAGCTTTAAGCCTTTAATTATAATGCTATTAATTTCATTTAACTCTCCTTAGTTAGAATCACCTAACTGTGTCTCGGGACATGCCTTCACCACAGGTAAAATGCCTCCCATATACCCGTAATGAAGCAAAAAAACCCCGATTTTTGAGAAAATTAATGAAGTTGCATTGAAAATAACAGGCAAATTATTTGTAACAAACCATTTTAGGGCTGTAGTTTTTTTTCACCCGACCCTATTTTCACCAACGATTTTTAATCGCTTCGAATTTACACATCATATGGACATTCGGACCTCTCGGGATTTTTCATATTTAAAAATGCACTGAGATAGAGTTATCTCCCGTATTTTCTTTTATGAAAAGAATAAATGACAAATTGTCAATGAAAATTTACACGTTCATGGATTGGTTATATCGTTTCTGAGTTTATCCATGCAAATGTGATATTTGGGTATCATAGACAAAAGAGCCTCGCTTGATTTAGCGTGAAGGTAATGTGCATGCGCAAAATTATAAAATCCAAAGAAGCCAGATGATTTCCAAATTTTTTAAAAGGAATATTCGTTGATTATTAATTAGCGAAGCTTGATTGAGAAAAAATAAAAACAAATTGGTAATCTTCAAGTACCAATAATGTTTAAAATATATATTAAAAAAAAAGAGAGTACTCTACCGATTTCTCGGTATTAAAGCCCAAAAATCGAGTCTATGATTTTAATATTGTAGTATAAAGGTAAGTAAGAGATGAATTGCTTACATAAACGGTATAAATAGAAACAGGAATAACATTCAGTTTTTTAGACGCATGAAAACCTGGTGTTATAGACTTTAACAAAGTACGTTCGCTCGGCTATTTTTATATAGGCTTCTTAAATCATAATTAGCGAGGTTAATGGTATAAGAGGAGCATATGTTGTACCATATAATACATTTGTATTTTGAAAACATTTGGTGTATCGTGTACGAACTAAAACCAAAAATTTGTCCTGAAATATTTCCCTCGCCTTTCTCTAAGCCAAATTTCATTGTAAATGGATATAAACCAAATGATTCTGAGATGACAAGGATTTATTGAATAAGACACTTTTAGGGAGACATATTTACATGTAATGTTATCAATGGTATTTCGTAATATTGGATAAAATTGAACTATTATGTCAAGCTTTAAAGTAAATATGTTCGTAATTTCTTTTTTGTGAAATACCTCGTATCAGAATGATATAAAATAAAAGATTAAAGCAATTGAAAAGTAGTTTTGATATTTCTATTACCTTCTCTTTAATGTTAGAAGATTCACTGATTTCTGCATAAAGTTCTGAGTTACAAGCGTGGCGTGGATGTCGTCTCTTATATTCAGTCTGCAGGTTTATTTTTCTTAAAATGAAGAAAAGAGTCATTCATGAATTTGTAACAACCACTTGTATGATAGCACCAGGCTAGCTTCGTGGCTTTTTAATTCTATAATGCGGTTAGCCATAATTCTTTGCAAATGCGCATTCAAGTAGGACCGCTGACACCTGGTCGTTCCTGGGTTGGCTGCCGTGTGACAAGACAAGACTTTGACGACAGTTCATATTTGCTCTACAGAGCGTCAAGTAACCTTGGCCAGAGGTAACCTGTTAAACTTACTTTTTTTATTCGATTAAAAGTGCTGATATATTTAAATGACTTGGACGAAAGTGATTTATTGGAACTGATTGACCGGAAGTGTGCGTCATATTTATTTTGTTATAGTTAACAAATTGCTATGAAACATAACTTTGTTTACAAATGATAGACAGACACTTATAAGATGATAATTTTAGAAAGGTATCATCAAATGTTGCCATACTCAGAATGCCTGCATGTACTTTTTTAAGAAATATTTTGTAGCATTTTGACTTGGTTATACAACGTTGAAGTTCCAAATGGGAAGAACAACTCTGATGTTGAACACCACCACGGCACCTAGGTCCAGGACTACATCCGGTGTAACGATGAAACATGACCCCTGTAGAATATTGACCCGGGGGTCTAATTTCTACGGAGAAAACTGACAAAGGGTCAGTATTCTATGACAAGTAGGGTCCTTTTTCTACAGTAGAATACCATTCCAGACCTGTAGATCTTCGACCCCCCCCCCCCCCACACGTTGAAGAGTAACCCCCATAGAAGTTTGGCATCGCTAATAAACTACATAGATATTCAAGAAATTAGAGTCGACACGTGTAGCCGGCATTCATCCTTCTTCAGGTGAACGTACATAAGTTCAACTTATGTACGTTCACCTGAAGAAGGATGTATATCCAGAAAGCGCTAGTGAATAGAGACTTTGGAACTGTTCATTTTCTGTTTTCTTTTTTGATTATTTATACTGTGTGATATCACCTTTCACTCTTTTTGAATTATATATATTGAATTTTGAATATATATATATATATATATATATATATATATATATATATATATATATATATATATATATATATATATATATATATTTTTTTTTTTTTTATTTATTTTTTTTTTTTTATTTGAAAATTAATATAATAGACAGACTGAAATAATGATAAGAGACAATGATAGGTGATCAGAAAAGCGAACTGAAGCTGGTTATTCAAACAAGGTCACCGTGATATAAAAAAAATCTAAGTATCAAATAGGCAATGTAGTCCCCCCATCACCACCGCCCCTGTGTCCACTCTAAGGAAAAAGAATATTAATTGACCTTAAACAAGTAAACACAGAATATGTTATAAAATTTAGTCAATATTCTACGGAATCATTTTTCTGCAACCTAGAAGAGGGATTGAAGGGAGACAATAAAGTCTATCTCATCACATCAGCGAGTAATTCAGATATTTACAGATAATCAGTGGTCGTCCCTCAAGTTGAGATAAGTGATCGAAACAATGATTGAGATGTGTTAATCAATTTTAGTTAAGAATAAGTAATCATTCAAGGTGTGACAACCATATTTTAGATTTACACAAACTATTTATTTATCGGTATAACGTTTTTCTGTCAAAAGTATTTTTATACACAAATATATAATTTGTTCATAATTTTGTGTATAAAAAGTATGGTTATCAATTACAGCTAATTGAATGAGTATGTGGTATGGGCGAGTGTAGGTGTGAACGTGATATTGTAATTATATTTCATTTGTTCTTTTGTAAATAAATTTATAAAACTGAAGCTGTTTTAATTTTTATTTGGAGAACACCTTGCTCATCCACTTTACAATATTAAACTAGACATTAATAAAAATTGTCTTTCGGGTCCTTTGTTGTCGACAATTGCGACGTTATCATATTTAAATCATATCAAACCAGTACTTCAATATCTAAAGAGATTTACTCTTACATGACACACAAGCTAAAAGTATACGTAAGTGAAAAATCGAGTTTCAATTTAGAAAAACGTTTGGGATGATTAGAGAAGAATTATAAATGTAAGGGTGTAGAAACTGGGACATGTTGCTAGGGAGAAAGGACAAAATCAATTCACTTTTTATAAATAATCTATCTAATAGAAGTACTAAAAGCACAAACCTCTTTCTTGTTAGTGTAATTCCAAACAAGAACCCTAAGATTCCACCAAAAATAAACACTCCTAAGATAACGAGCAGGATTTTATCTAAAAGTTGATTATAAAAATCAAATATGTATTTTTCTAAGAATAAAGAAAAACATGTAAAATATCAAACAGTATCTTTCCCAATAAAATGTTTGTTAAATAAGCATTTGCAAAATACTTTACGGACTAATCAGGCAAATCAAAGACTTCATTTCTCTCAATGTATCAATCTAGTTTTTCAAACAAATTATTCTAAGACAATGTGAAATATACAGAATTCTTTCTTACAAATTTCATGTATAGTGCCAGAAGTATTTGAACGTTTTTGAAAACAACCCAATGTAAAACGACAAAAATATACATATATGTACATATTTTTATAAATTAATGAAGGCTTGTACTTTACCTTTCCAGTGCTTCCAAAAGTTTGATAACGAATACTGCATGTCTTTTGTACTTGACGTGCCATTTTTTTCATTATCTTTGAAAAAATGTTCATCTTCTCTACATTTTATGATGATACATAGATTCTTGTTAATCCCAGTAACACAAAGATACACCGATGCTTTTTCACTTATTACAATGACAGATTGATGGCGTTTAGTGGAAATTAGCAGATCACTCACTGCATCTTTTAATTCTAAAATAAAGAAAATATTTTGTGATGTTTTAAATATTAAGAGAGCTGGATGGTCGTGGCTATTTTAAGACTATTTGTACCTCCTTGATAGAAGAGCTCTGTATAAAGATATAGTAAAATGATCAAATTTTAAAGCTATGATATTGGAATTCTTTTTCTACTGAATATTACTTTCTGGCCAAAAATACCAAATGCCAAAGTTTACGGTAGATCTGATGGTTAATTTGTTGACCATCCAGCCTCTTAACCACTTTTGATTTCGATGGCTGTGTGCACACGAACTAATACAAAATATTGCTGCGTACCATGGAGAATCATTGAGTTCCTTTGTTCTTTGAAATTTAAAATAGCATCTGTTTGAATATTTGACACACTGTTAAGAAAAACACATCATAAGTGAAGAATGAATATAATATATCACATCATAACATATGATATCATATGAAATCATATTATATCATATCATACACAAATCAAAGGCCTTTTATTGTTTAAAGTAACTTTTAAAAATGTCTATTTATTGGTTGTTTATACAATATTGTTTACGAACATTTTAGAATTTTTACAGCTGTTTTACAGGGGCAATTATGAAAGGTCATAAACGATAAATGCATTGTTATGATATCTCCAGCTGGTACAAGATAAGGAACCTTACTCTTTGATTCTCAGTTGAGTCTCTTTGACTTCATATTCCCTTTCTCCATGCTTTATACAGGTGCCATTCTCCATGATATGTATGTTTTGATCTATAAATATATCCAAAAAGTAATTCAAATTATTATCAATTTTTTTTTCTCTAAAAACACAGAGCTTTTTGCATTTCGATCGTATTGATTTTTTGCATCAGCTCTTAAAATTCATATTTTAGCGTGAACTTTCACAATGCAATACTGAGAGCAGTATATAAACATACCAATTAAAATGCCGTACATTTTGAAGAAAAAAATATTTTCTCTTCCTTTAGAATGGAGGATACACTTCATATTTTAAAGGTGTTTCAAGTACAAACATTTCTTTTTGATGAATGCGTCAAGTATTTTCCCGAATTATGTTTTCTAGCTAGCATAAGTTTACATAATTTTATACTATCAATGGAATCCTTGAAAAATCAGCTCAAATTAAAACTAAAGCGTTTTAATTCATTATTAAAAATATATTTTCATTTTTTGTTTGGTTCCTTAAAGTCATGAAATGATTCATGAATGTACACTTCGTTCTTGGGGTTCTCTCACCTCTTAGATCGTTAATCAAAGAATAATTTAAACAAACATGATGATTTGCGGGGATTGTCGTCATCTTGCAAGAGACTGTCAACTGATTGCAATCCTTCTGAAGCACATCGCATTTAATTTTTGCGCAGAGCTTTGTTGTACACAGACATGTATTGGTTTTACTTTTAGTGACGTTCACTGAACAGGTTTCCATTTGTAGGCAATCCCACAAGTCTGCTGAATTTTTTCCTGAAATAATACATATTTCAGACAAGGCTTTAACCCAAATCTAAGTAATAATAGAAATATATTATAAAGATGTATCGTCAGTTGAATAAAACTTTTCTTCATCTTGTCGAGTAATTAAAATGAAACTGTTGATTATAATGGAGCAATTTCTTTTTTATTTGTAACATATATAAATGTACTAATTTAATTTTAGTCTATTTGTTAAAATTTATCATTAAGCCCTCTTAAAATAAGAATTCCTGCATAGCTGTTTTGTCGTAACTTACTTTCTTTTTCATTGGTCCACGTTGTTTGAATTGACACTCTGCAGTCATCTGAGAATGTGTTCTTATTACTTATTTTATTTTTATGTCTATTGAAAATTAAAAAAACAAGAGAAGAAATGTAGGAATTTGTTTTTGCGTTCCTGTAATTAAAATCAGTAACCCTATAAAACGTGTCTTTATTTAATAACGGTTTAATTTTTAGTAGTTGTCGCGTAAAATAAGTTTTTTACACTTCATAAATCAAAAATGCTTTATCAAAAATTGTAAAAAAAAATTATTCGCATAAAGGTATTTACAGAAGTATACTTAGTTTCATGTATAAAACTTAAATTATGTATACTAACACAATAAATTACACCTTAAACTAAAACACAAAACAACTCCTTTTTTACCCCCCCCCCCCAAAAAAAAAATCCCCAGAACAAAACAAAATGATTAAAAAACAAACTACTATAAAAAATACATGACTTAAGATTAGTCTTTTATTTTTAAACGTCGATGTTACCCACATTGACTTGAATAAAACAATACACATGATTCTATTCAGAAAATGTTTAAAAATGAAAGTTTAATAATGGCGTCATAATTGTAAGTCATATATTGTAGAATTTGAACTTTTACAAAACAGTCATAAAATACTTATATATAAGAATGAAAGAATGAAAAAAGACATACCTTCCATCGCAACACATATAACAAATCTCGGGGTACAAATTGAAAAACAAAACGAGACTGACATAACAATGAAGATGCACTGTAAAATAAAAGATTAAATCTTGAAAACTGAACGGATGGATTTAAAACTTTCTGTCTTGACGCATGCGGATATGTTTTTTAAAATCAAGCAATGAAACAAATACATTATTTATTATAACAAGGAATGTAATTTCAAAATAAGTGTGTACCGGTTGAGATTCAGATATTAAGTATACATGTACTTCTTGGGGTACCATATAAAATAAACCAAACGAGACTGACAGAACAATGTAGATCCACTGTAATACTATAGATTCCTCATTAAACCCAAGGAATTATTATTCGCGTATAATCGCGAGAAGCATTTTTCACGAATTTTAAAATCTCGCTTTTATTTTTCTAACATACGTAAACTACATTAAATTATGATGAAACTTTGGCGTGCGCAATTTTATGTTCTTGCGATTTGATGGAAAACGACTGAATCGCAGAAATAAGTAGTCGCGTAAAATAAGGAATCTACAGTAAATAAGTTGATTACATCTTGAAATCTAAATAGTTGGATTTTATACAAACAATAAATAAGATAAAAATATAAACTTACTGTCTTCTTGTGGACTTGCTTGTGAATATAAACAACTTAACAAATGCATCAATTATAACAAGGAAGGAAATTAATAAAAAAAAAAGTGTGTTCCGGATAAAATTTAGCCATAGAATTTAATGCAATTCATTGCAAACGGATTGCATAACGAGATACAGAGTTGCGTACAGATAATAATGTAATCGTGTATTCCGGAGTATTTACATGGAATTTGTTTTATGACAATGTTTTAACAATGCACTAACACGCGTGAACTTGTACATTTAAGGATAAAAATGTAAACATTTCCTGAATTGGCTTTTTTCTGCCCGAAACCGACCACAACTGTTGTCAAGAGATTTAAAAGCTTTAAATATGAGATTCTACATGTTGTTTTGTTTGCAAATTATGCATACATGAACAAGAAATTGTTTTTTAATCCCTTTAAACAGCTGTTGAACTGCGCTACTACAGACTTATTTTACAGAAATAAAAATCAGAAAAAATATGAAGGGGGTTCATTGGTGTCCTAATTATAACCATTTGTTGAAAAAAGGGTCCAAGCTGAAGCTTGCTTATTTAAGTTGTAACTTTGTCTCAACGGGAGGATACCCAATTCTTATAATGGGCCTCAAAACCCACAAGATATATTTGTCTGCATCTATGGAGGTTCATTGAGGATATTTATTATACAAATTTTGACTGTGTTTTCGGGCAACATTGATGATATTAGCCCCCGCGGGACGAAATATTGCCCGTCGCGAAGCGGAGGACAATATGTTCGTCTTAAGGGGGCTAATATAATCAATGTTGCCCGAATACACAGTCAAAATTTATGTTGTTATATAAAGAAACAAACTAAAATTTAAGAAAGTAATTGAAAACAGATCGCCGTAATTTTTTCAGCTCAAAATAGAATTCACGAATTTAATATGTAAAGTTCATTTTCAAAATATCCTCGGCATCAAACAGTCAGTGGTGATATTCCGCCACCCGGAATAATTAAGTTACAGATGTTCAACTTGATTTTACTTCAAAGTAACTCACAAATCCTTATATCCGTTATGATAGCAAACCGTCGCATTGTGCGTCCGTTGTTTACTTCTCATAACTGATTTCCTTCTATGACGTCACCTTGTTTTGGAGTCGCAAAGAGTCATTTACGTCACCATTTACGAATCAACAAATCAGAGGCAATTAATTAAAATAGAGGTAATATTATCCAGATTGTATTCCTAGCCTGTCAATATAAAAAAAATATTGACTGGTCAATATATTTTGGACGAGCTAATATTACAATTATTGACTATTCGTCTTTTTAAAGTTATATGTGAGAATATACTACTGAATATAACAAATATATATATTGTCATTTAAATATAATGTTTACTTTAAAAAAAAAAATTAGGACAATAACTTTTTGGGACCCCTACCTTCTAAAAAGAATTGACTCTGATTTATTTTTTATAGAACTAAAAAAATCCATAAAAAACAAACATAGGACAGATATAGAGAAGTATATAAAATTTAACACGGATTGTTTTGAATTGACATTTATTTTTTTAATGAAAATATAATGTCAACATGTCTCCACACAATTTGTTGACATGCCTAACTGTAATCTGTTATACGCTTAACAAAATCTCAGTGTTCAACCTGACCAAAAGGCAAAAACAAAAAACATAAAATAAGGTGATGTGAACATTTTAAGATTTCGTAACGATATGTCTTCCAAACAACAGCACAAATAAAAAAAAATACAATGGAAGCAATTATCCGTGATAAACTTCGGAACAAATATTTGCAGCACGTGCTTCGCGTTTAATAAGAACTTTCTGGGATTGATATAATCCTCAAGTTATACTTTCAAATAAAAACACTTAATAATCATTGAGGAAAAGCACCGGAAACGATGAAATGATGGTATCTGAATAATTGAACGACATGTGGTACTCACTTATTATCTATTGACCATTTCGTCCTTGAATTTGGTTTAAAAATTGGGCAATATGTATAAAATTTATCTTACATTTTTTTTCAATGATCAATGATCAAGTGTATCATCATTTTCATCGCAACTAACAACAATCCTAAAGCTCTGGGGAAAACTTTACCAAATCAGAAATGCTTGTGATATCCAGCAAATGCTTATGTCTCAGATCCCATCAAGTAGTCAGAATTTCTACATTGTTCTTAACCAATCTAGAGTAAGGTGGAAATTAGACAAAGGAATGTGTTTATTTCACACAATCCATACATTAAAATGGGTGAACATTAGAAATTTGGTTAAGTAATAAGAACACGTACATTGATCAAATACGTCGGGATTCGCTTCTATAGCTAAACATTTATTCTTTACACAAAATTATGACTTGTTTTCCTCTTGTAGAATACTTAAATAAAATACAACATTGAATACTTGCTGAGACCCGACCAAGATTACCAGTAATGAGGTAATTATAAGCCACGGACTAGAACGACCTGGCCTCAAACTAAACGTAAAGTTGAAGTGCAATTGGATTTTTAATTTGTTATACTATTTTAAGGATGATGCGGAATACGACACTTATATTATGAATGTGGAGGTAATAAACTGGTGATGTTAACATAGTGTGAACTCGCATAACAAATTATTATGTTTTTCGTCTGTACAAAGCGTGTCCCGTGGCATACATATTAGTAATTGTGGTCGACATGACTATATAGTTGCAATTATCCTTAATTTATGAGAATATATTAATTGTACATGTCAGTTGTATTTTCAACGGCTATAATTACTGATTGCTGGGTTTCTCTTTTTGAAAGTAATTAGCAATAAACAATGTCATGTTATATGTAGAAAAGTCTTACTTTTTTCATATCAAACATATTCTTTGTGTACTAGATCTAGAGTCCAACCATTCTGTACGTATTAAATTCATATAGAGGACAAGATAACAAACCTGAATAAAATATACTGTTTCACTGCTGAGTAAGTTTTATTTACTCTCATTTAAAAATATTAAAAACCATGTTTGGCCTAAATCTTATTTTCTTTGTGAAACATGATAAAATAAGTAGATCTACCAGTAGAAATTGAGAATAATAGGATAAGGAAAAAAGTTTCAACGTCCTTTGGGTATTGATAAACGTTAAGTGTATATTTAGATTAAATAAATCTTAAGTCGTTGTTTCATTCTCCATTTGTCATTCGTTATAAATTCAGAGGATGATAAAAACATATCTTGCATATTATTTGCGATCTGACTTTGTCCAACATAAAATCTAAAATACTTCATATATAAACAAGTTTCAATTCGAATGCTGTCTAAGCATTTATCGATATATTCTTGCAATTAGGGAGGTTGCATTTCCCCTTGATCTATTAATAAACAGTTAAAACACTATTTTGTGTCAGTTTTTAAAATTCCATTAAAAAGTTGCCGACATCAAAATATTGACCAAGTGAAAAAACTAATAAATAGAAGCATTTTTGTACAAATAAACTCTAATATATTAAGTTCGAAATGGTTGTTAAGCAATGCTTTCAAAAACGTAGATTCGACCACCAAAGCTTTTAACTCTTATAATATGGAGTGTTCCTATGAAGGAGGTAATAAGAAAGACTGCGATTAGCTTACTTTTACGAAAGCCAAGAATTTATGTGCATTACTTTAAAAGTATTCCAAAATGTTATACAGAATAATGCATGATCAAATTATGTGTAACAAAAAAGTCGCTAATAAAACATCCGGATTTACATGGACATTTTAGGAAGATTTATACCCGGGAAAAAACTATGTACACATCATAACTGCGTCAGGAATAAAAAAAAACCCACAGGGTTTTCATAGTTAAAAACAATTAAAGGAAGAACTTACAACATTTTTAACACACTAGATTGAAATCATTGGATTTTGTTGTTTTCTTTCTACAAAGATAACTAATCATTTGACCAAGAGCTTAAAGATAAACAAAATTTAAATGCGTACAATTATTATCATCAACAGTTTATCTCAAAATGGTATAGGGTAGACTCTTTTTTTTTATTGCATCGTTCCCATCTGTTTTTGAACGTCTTTTTGAATGAACAACGCAGGTAATTTTGTCCTATATGTTTCAAGTTGACTATGAGTTTGAGTGATAAATAAATCTTGATATCTGAGTCATATTAATTATGGCAATACATAATAACAAAAAAAAAAATTGATGGAATAAATAAAAACCCAGGCATTTGTTATATTAGTTTTTTTGCAGTTCGCTCTTATTCCGCTGTTCGAATTCGATGACTGATACCAATCTTATTAACAACATGAGATGACATATGTATGATTGCCATTCACTTCACTTAAACGAGTTTTTTTGTAAAAAAAAAAATATCCCCGAATTTAACATATCTGTCAAAGGTTAACCCAACAACTTAAACTAAAATAGAGTTTCGATCATATATCTCTTTTAAAACAGATATGGAACGAGATGCTAGGAATTTATGACCAAATACTCCTGGTAATGGCGTATATTACCTTACACTCAAATATGACATCTACTTCGAAATATAAAAATATGTTTCCAAGGTTGAGCGTATCAAACAAAAAGTGTACAGCCACTGAATAAAGTCACAGCACTACTCATTAAAGGTATTTTTTTCCATTATTTCCTGTGTAAAGTAGAATAATGACCCCGGTAAAATGATGACCCTAAGTCATTATAAAACGTAGAAAAATGACCCTTTTGCCTGAAGAATTACTATCATTTTCATAATGACACACTCTACATGAAGAAAAGGTGACCCCTGTAAAATAATGGCCCCCTTATAGGTTAAAGTTTTTCAGTATAATTTTTTTTTTTAATTTTTTTTGAAATAGTCTGTACAATAATAATGTAATGTTTACTGCAGTATACAGATAGTAACAGAAATTAAAATTCATATTCAAATAAACGAAAAGTGAAAAAAGGGGCATGTCTTAGATTATAAAAATCCTTCCGTTAAGACAAGATACTGACGAATTGTATAGGGGTATGGTTGTAATCCTACAAAGTTACATGTATCTCAATGTTACAAGCGACAACACATTAAAAGGATTTCGTGATACAAGACACTATAAACAAAATTATGTTTATTGGCGATGAAAGAGTAGACTCGATATCGTTCATGAATTATACTTGCATTAACGATTTTCCCCTTCTAGAAACTACTTAGTATGGAGTTGCATCACCCAGAATTTATAAAACCAAAATAATGAATATTGAGCTCCATTTTAGGGCATTATAACCATGCTGACGTTAGCAGCCACTAACAGCAGCCATTAAACCAGTAGAAGCTAACGGCCAATAAGAAAAATTAATGAGAGTACTCAAACAGAAAATATATTTTACTTTATCTTCTGCATACTTAAATAAATGCGTCTTGTGGTCAAAATCTAAATCAAGGGAGATATAAACCCATTGGAACCACCTGGTGGTACCCGTACATCCCAAATTTGGGACCTGAAAATAATAGCCTTATACGTCTCTTGCACTGTCCTGTAATACGTTTGATTGACACGTTAGAGAATAAGGAGACATTGAACCCACCATTCCCACAATATCATAGTCATAGACCTTAATTTTTCTCGATGCCTAATATAAACGTAATTAAGAGACAATACGAAATATTTGATATTTTTTGCCGTCTAAGCTGTTAAAATAAATAAAAATTCAATTTGTTGATTAACAAAATTGATTAACATAGGATTCTTCCTTACTAATTTTCCTTCATGATATTTAATTAAATCATTTTAAAATAATCCTAATATAATTCGTTATAGATATACTGTTAAACTTCGATCTTTCGAAACTTGGCGGGACTCAGGAAAAAACTTCGAGATATCCGAAGGTTCGAGATATCGAAATTGATGAAATATGGTCTATAATGTTTGTATAGATATGCGTACGTTTATTATGTTTCTATACATACGTATACACATTATGTGCATAGTTATTTCTGATATTGTAATAAAAAAAGACACTTTAAAGATTTTTGGTTATTTTATCAAAAATAAATATTTATATAACATCAGCTGTTCTATCATCATCATCTTGCAAAGTAACACTGAATAAAAGAAGACTTGTGATCGTCTTTGTTTGTCAGCAATTCTGATAACCGGATATACAATACACTTTGTAAATTGATTACGGTAAAAAGAAAGACCGAAAAAAAAGAAACTCAATATTTCAATTTATTTACATGTTTCCCGACTTCTGAAACAGCCTGGAGTTTTGTTCTAATAGTTTGAACTGAACTTTAAGTAAAGCACAATTGCCACATAATCTAACTATCCCCCATGATTGAGGCCGGGTTTTTCGGTAGATTGTTTATCCGATATGACCTGAACTGAAGATTGACTCTCTGGTACAGATTTATATACCTCAAAAAGTATTTAATTCATTAATTTCTTGATTTCTTTTTCACTTTGATGTGTTTAGTGTGTTTATGAAATAATCATCACAAGCTTTGTTTAGTTACGAAATAATCACCACAAGCTTTGTTTAATTATCGTGAAATCCGATTTCACAATTGTGAAATCGGATCACACGATAACCTGGCTTGCCTAATTATAGAGAACGGTTTTCAACAGCTTAGGGCTATTTAGGCATGAAAATCATAGTTGACCTTAAAAAAGCACGTCCTGTACTAACAGATCTGTTCAAAAGACCGGAAAATTGGCAAAACAGAGCGACAGTGCACTGAAGGTGTGAAATTATTGAGGCGGTTAATTCACTTGACTTTGAGATAACGAATGTCTTTAAGTGACTGGGGCCGTTTTGCGTGTTTTTTTTTAATCACTTATATAGTAAAAATGGCCGGTGTAATGAAGAATAAGGACCTGTAATGAAGAATAAGGACCCCCGTAGAATAATGACCGGGGGTCTTTTTTCGACGTAGAATAATGACCCCCCGGTCATTATTCTACGCAGAAAAATGACCCCTTTGTCTGAAGAATAAGTGTCATTTTCATAAAAATGAGTACACTCCCCATAAAGAAAAGTGACCCCTGTAGAATAATGACCCCATTGTAGATTAAAGTTTTTCAGTATAGTTTTTAGTATTTGTGAAATAGTCTTTACACTATTGTAATTTTTACTGCTGCAGTTTACAGAAAGTAACAGAAATTATAATTCATATTCAAATAAACTTAAAGTGAAAGAAGGGGTATAGCTAAGAAAATCCTAATTAAAATCCTTCCGTTATAACAAGACATTGACGTATTGCATCGGGGTATTGTTGTCATCTTAAAGGGGCATGGTCACGATTTTAGTCAATTTGTTTTCCGATCTTAATGTTCACAATGCTTTAGTAAGGCATTTTTAATAGGCAACCAAAATTTGAGTGTCATTCGTTACATTTTGAATGTTGAAGTGAAAATTCTGATTTTAGACCTAATGAATGTGTTAAACGTAAGGAACTGTTTATTTATGCTTAAAATGAATAAAAAGACAAATTAGCTTAAAAAAGATTTACTCTTATATTAAACCTATGTAAACAACAACAGGGCACGATCCTTGTCAGGCACGTAGCATCGATTTTGAAAGTGGGGGGGCCAGACTCATCCAAAAAATCTTGACAAGCAAAAAAAAAAAAAAAAAAAAAAAAGGGAAATTTAATCTTTTTCAAAATCGTCAAAATCCTAATCCGTGTTGGGGGGGGGGGGGGGGGGGGGGGGGCTGGCGTAGTATATAACTTCAATTTCAATCCTCTTTCCTTATTTTCATATCAATTTTTTACATACTCCCAATAAAGTGGGGGGGGGGGGGCAACTCCATGGTAATTCAATTTTCTATATGTAAATTTTAACAAAGAAAGTGAGCGCTTAAGATGTACATTCGGCAGGAATCTGGGCGCACAAGGAGAGTAAAAATTTCATCAATTAATTTTAAACATTTTTCGAATTATAACCGTTATTTGGTTTCTGTTGGAAGTGGAATGAGTAGAAAAATATTTGTAATGCAAAAGGTTTTTATCATAATATGGGTCTAAATATAGCAACACGATGCAATTCATGCAAAATCCTACTTATTTACAACCGTTTTTAAATGATTTTGTTGTCTCTGGGTCTCCTCTCCACAAATTTGAAAGGTGTAAAGATAACACATTTCAACATTTTAAAGGTCGTTTTTTAAAAAAAAATGGAGAGATGACCCAGAGATGACTAATTATGTACTTTTTAAAATTATTTTTGAAGGAAAAAAAACAAAGTCCATTGATATGACAGTGTTGTTCCAACCAGTACTTTACATCGCATATTGACAAGTCTCGCATGGCTCAGTGGTTTCGTACTGGATTAGTAAATACAAACATGCAGTGTTTTGGGTTCAAATCCAACTGGTGGTCTTTTTTTTTAAAATCTAAACTTTTTGTTTTAAATGTTTGTTATTATAACATAATGTTGAATTATAATATACCGGTATATTTTAATTTGTCGTTATTGAATTCTAGATCTGCTGTATGAACACTGTTTTCTTTTCTTATTACTAGTTTTTAAGGATATACACAATATAACTTCATTAAAATATGTTTGCATTAACATTTCCAATATAACTAGTTATATCGGTTTACCTCTCATTGTCATTTTTGAAAGTTTGTGAGTTTTTTAATAACCGGAATAGCCATGTACTTCGACTCTCAACATAATATACTATGACATAGCCTTTCGAGGTTATAGACATTTAAATCACAATTGATTCGTGTCGAGAATTCCTGCAAATTCACTATCTTGTGCGCTCACTTTCTTTGTTGCTGCGAGAAAAAGTGGGGGGGGGGGGGGGGGGCAGGCCCCCCCCCCCCTGCCCCCCCCCCCCCCCTGATGCTACGTGCCTGCTTGTTTACTTGTCAATGACAAAGAATTGTGAGCCCTGTATCTTGCTTATAACTATACAACTGACCCTCAAATTTCATTTGATCAGTAGAAATGCTTTCCTTAAGCATTGTAAATAATGAAAACAGAAAAATAGAATTTGACCAAAATCGTGACCATGCCCCTTTAACAATTACATTTACATATATCTATGGTGTTCCGATAGGGCCACTCCAACCTTAATATAGGGCGAAGATGCGAAGCTGCAAAGGCGATAGTGCGAAGGCGAAGGAGCAAAAGTGCGAAAATGCGACGACGAATCGCGAATATGTGATGCCTAAAGTGTGAAGGCAAAGGAGCGATACTACTATCGCTCATTCCCAACTTCGCACTCTGGCCGTCGCATCTTCGCACTTTCGCCTTCGCCTTTTTTGATTGCATTCAGCAAGTCTCGGTCGATTACATAGAATTTAATGCAGGCACTGTACTCGCCAAGGGTGTACGATTAATCCAGGCTATAATTGGTACGCATGCAATAGGCCATCGCGCTTACTATGAATGTTTATAAATATTTTCATGTGTACATGTAACATATATGTTTACCAGTGCTGGCTATGCCTAATCATTATATACTCCACACAAAATTTAATGTCCACCATAATGTGTACAAACATGTATGCACTTCCAGACTCCTATCACTTACCAGCCGTCTGTTTACCGTGTACCAAACACAGTAACATTCTAATTTCATTATGCGACACTCATTCCTTATGCCTGGATCTAGAGGGGGGAGAGGGGGTCCGTCCCCCGGTAAAATTCAATATTAATAATTTCACGCAGTAAAAGGGGAGAGGTGGTCCGGACCCTATCCCACTGAATAATTTAATTTTATTAATTTTATAAAAATAAAATTTCTAAAATATGCCTCGGAACTCTTAAACGATAGAGAGCTCCGCAATTATAAAACATAGGTAATCACAGATTACAAAGCTCACCGAGACGAGGCATCACTTTTATGAGGCATCACCTTTATGAGACCACCTTTATCATATTATATGAAAAACATCTGTTATGATCTTGGATATTCATTGATTCTGTTTTGACACATTATCGTAAATCATCTGTTAATAAATTGTATGAAAATCATATGATCATATGTTAATCAATACAATTATATAAAATAAAAAATTGCATCCTATCATACTTACAATATACATGTACATCATATAATACCATAAAATACCGTACAAAAATTGTGATATGATATTGTAACGTTTAATATGACATTGTATTGTGTTATACATTATTGTATTTGATCAAATAATACAATATCATAAAACATAATACAGTATAGTATTATATGAAACAATATCATATTGCAATAATACATCATAACATTAAAACATGTATTATTATATTGTATAATATAGTTTGATATTGTATTGTTTGATACTGTATCATATTTGATAAAAAATATGATATTGTATTATATGATACAATATAATTTGATATAACATTGAATCATATCAAATGATACAATATTATTGGATAAAATAAAATATTATATAAAACAATTATTTTATACATATTGTATCATATTTTACAATTATATATATTACAGCATCATAAAATACAATTTCATGTAATATATCATATAAACCAATATCATATTATACAATATCGTATGATACGATATTTTATAATGTTACAATATCATATTTACAATTTCATTGGACATAATTCTATATAACAGAAACCAATACCATATTATACAATACTGTATGGTACAATATCATAGAATATACAATATTATATCATAGGATGCAATATTATATATTGCAATATCATATGTTATAGTATTATGTGATTCAATAATTAATTAATTAAACAATATAATATTATACAATATTGTATCATAATATACAATACTATACAGAACAATATTATGATACAATATTGTATCATAAAATAAAAAAAAAATGATACAATATTATATCGTATCATGTAACGTTTTACAATATAACATATGGTATTATATTGTATCCTATTAAGCAATAGTGTTTCATATCATACAATACTATATCATAGGAATCATGTTATATCATTTAACAACAACTACAACTATCTACCAAGCAGGTTTGAGTGAGGTAGGAGATTTCTTTAGCATACTTGATGATGGAGATCAGGCTCTGCATCTGAAGCAACCTCTGCGTTTCATTTATAATATAGCTAAAACAACTATGCAAACTTTTATCTATAAAACATGTGACCTATTCCGAAAAACTAGACCTCATCAAGCATCATAAACCTATGGCTCAGATTCAGCAGTCAAGCCTGTCAGGTGCATCAGTATCATAAAACGCACCATCCATGCACGTTTGGTGAAGTTAGGACCAGTAATAACTAAGATACCATCATCAGAAGGCACCAGCAATTAAAACCTTTACCTCCTCAAGCATCCCCAACCTATGGCTCTGATTCAGCATCCATGCCTGTCAGGTGCATCTGCATCATAAGACTCACCATCCATTCGGGTTAGGTGAAGTAGTAATAGCTTAGATACATGACCTGCACCAAAAACTTTAACCAGCTCCGGACTCCAACGTCGGGAGTATAGCAGAAGCTCCCCTTGACTTCGTCTCGGTGAGCTAAAAAAGCGAAAGCGCGAAGATTCGAAGGCGAGAGTGCGAAGTTGCAAAGGCAATGAAGCGATAGTAGTATCACTTCTTCGCCTTCGCAACTTGGCACTTTCGTCTTCGCATCTTCGCCGTCGCATCTTTTATATTCTTCCCATTGTTCAAGAATTATACTTGCATCGAGGATTTCCACTATTACAAACTGCTGGGTATGCAAGTGCATCACGCAGAATTAATGATGAAACCAAAATTATGAAAAGTTTACTCCACTGTTAGGCATTATAACCAAGCTGAAGTTAGTAGGCACTGGCAGCAGCCATTACGCCAGTAGAGGTTAACGGCCAAAAAGGAAAATCGTCAAAGTACTGAGAGTACTCGTACAGAAACTATATTTTACTTTATCGTCGGCATACTTTAGTAAGTTTAGTTAATATCAAGATGGTTAATGCATCAATAGTTTGTATGAGCATTGGTAACTTTGGATACAATTAAGATCGTGTGATCAAAATCAAGGGGGATATAAACCCCTAACATGGGCCCTAACCTCTTATCAACGCTTTTAGAAACAATCTTTTCTTATTATAATCGATCAGTTTTTATTATGTTTTAAGATTTACTATAGTCAGGTACTATTCACACATTTGCTCTAAAAGAATAAAGTCTATTCAGGATCACAAATACAACATTACAACAAATATTTAGAATATTGATGTTCATGTATCACGTAGAAGAAAACAAAACTAACACAAAATGATTTTTAAAAAATCACTTTCCTCAAGAAATGTAAATAAGAAGAATTCATATTCCTACGTACAATTGTAACTTGTCCCGTTAGTCTTTTTCCATAAAGATCTATACATGTATCATTCTAAGATTGACAATTCATTCGCCAGTGAATATTCCTTATATTATGATAACAATTATTTTTTCATGATTATTGTTCGTTAATTATCACACAATATCCTCATTGTGTATGAATCTGTCTTTCTTAGCGTCATTTCCCGCCGTATGTCGATAAGAGAAGTGACGTAACTGTTAACAATCAATTTGTGGCAATATAAGAGTGTTTTGTGTGTGCCTGCTACGGATATAAAAAACTGTATACAGCGATTTATTTACAAATTCGGTGTTTATAACTTCAAAATCAGTTGAACAGAGTGAAAAATTAAGTAAATTTCAAAGTCATATCTTGGATACGGTGTAACGAATTTCTATTCATGTGTAGGGGGGGGGGGGGGTCATTTTTCTATGGGGTCATTTTTATTCATGTTTGACATGAAGAAAAATAACCCCTGGGTCTTTTTTCTTCAGAAAAATCCAATTATTCTTCAGCTAGGGGGGTTATTATTCTACGTCGAAAAATGACCCCGGTCATTATTCTACGGGGGTCATTATTCTTCATTACACCGGCACCACAGATGTACCTTGAGATTTCCATAGTATTCGAGATATTGGTGTTTAAGATACCGAAGTTTAACTCTACATACTTGTCAGTATTTTTATTGATTAATGGACATTTGTACTTCACCTTTCCATTGCTTCCAAATATCTGTTAACGAAAACTGCATGTCTTTGGTACCGTTGCTTTTTGTCTCATTATTTTTGAAACAGTTTTCTTTTTCTATACATTTGGCGATGATGCATATCTTTTTGTGAATCCCATTAACACAAAGATACACCGACGATTCTTCACTTATAACAACCACAGAACGATGAAGTTTAGTGGAAATTAGCAGATCACTCACTGCATCTTTTAATTCTAAAATAAAGAAAATATTTTGTGATGTTTTAACTATTAAGAAGACTGGATGGCCGTGGCCATTTTAGGCTATTTGTACCTCCTTGTGAAGAAGAGCTCTGTATAAAGTTATAGGAAAATATTCAAATTGTACTGAAATATTTGGAATATTTCTTTACTGAATGTTGGTTTTTGGCCAAAAAATCCAATATCATATGCCAAAGTTTAAGATAGATCTAATAGTAAATTTGTTGACCACCCAGTCTTCTTAAAGACTTTTGATTTCGATACTTTAGTGAACACTGTTGCCTACCACGTAGAATTATAGAGTTGTTTTTTTCTTCGAAATTTAAAATGGCATCTGTTTGAGTATCTGAAAAACTGTTGAAAAAAAACCAAAAATCATAAGTAAAGAAAAAATACATAATGAATATATAAAAATCATACTTACACAACTTATACTTCTGCCTTTTATTGAATAAACTAACTTTTGTTATTTCAATTTTAGTTAATATAAAACATATGTTTTACAAATCTTAAATTGAGTACATTTTTAGATTTCCTTTACTGATATGCAAAAACAATTATAAAAGGTCATAAACGATAATTAATTTGTAATGGTATATACAGCTATATCGGATAAGAAACCCTACTTAGTAATGCTCAAATGGATATCTTTGACTTCATATTCCTTCTTCCCATGCTTTATACAAGTGTTTTTCTCCAGGATATGTATGTGTTGATCTATAAATAAACCCAACCAACAATTTAATTTATTATGACATTATTTCTAATAACACAGAGCTATCTGCATTTCGATTGTATTGGTTTCTCGCATAAGCTCTTATATTTCATATTTCCGCATAAACAGCACAATGAAATAGTGATAGCTTCACATAAAAATACCAATAACAATGCCTCATATTATGAGAGAATGTTTTTCTTCCTTATATTTCATACAGTACATTTCATATTTTACAGATGTTTTTTAAAAGAGGAACATTAGAGTTCGCGATAGAAATATTTTTAATAGTCAACTTAACTATGATTCAAACTTTCATTAGAACAGATGCTTTTTCATATTTTGTTTGGTCCCTTATTGGTTTATGATTCATGAATGTATTCCTGATTCATGGGGTCATCTTACCTGTTAAATTGTCAGTATGATAGGTGAAACAATCGTCATCATTTGCGTTAATTATTTTCATCTTGCAAGTTACTGTCAACCGAGCACAATCCGTATCATTATGAGTTACAGTGCATTTAATTTTTGCGCACATCTTATTCGTACACAAGCATGTATTGTTTTTTCTCCTTGTGACAGTCACTGCACAGCTCTGCATTTGTAAGCAGTACATTAAGTCTGCTGATTTTTTTCCAACAAACAATACACTCTTAAAATGAAAGTTACAACCGAGTAAACAAATGAAAATGTTGAATCGGAATAGTTTACTCATTTGTAACATATACACATTCTAAATTCAGTTTTAGTCAGTATTCATTAAGATTAATCATTAAGCTCTCTAAAATTACGAATTCTTGCAATAATGTATTATATTTCTTAACTTACTTTCTCTTCTATTTCTCCAAATTGTTTGAATTGACACTCTGCATTCATCTGAGTATCTGTTGTTACGTTTTACTTCATTTTTATTTCTATAACCAAACCCAGGAAATATTAGAATTTGCTTTTTTCAAAGTTTAGATGAGTAATCTATTATAACAAGTCTTTAATTCAATAACGCTTTGCGCTGTTGCGGCTGTCGCGTCTAATTATTTGTTTGACACTTCTATTGGTATTAATAGGAACCCTTTCACAGATTCATAAATCATCAACATAATTACATTTAAAACAATTCCAAGCATGTCCATGTACAAAAGATATTGATACATAGAGTTTTCAAGAGAACATATTCTAAAACATGCTGATATTATTTGGTATCAGGGTATGAGTAATATATATATATATATATATATATATATATATATATATATATATATATATATATATATATATATATATATATATATATATATATATATATATATATATAATAATAATAATAATAATAATAATAATAATAATGTATGAAAAATTGACAAACTTTGAACCATCTTAAAAATCCAAAACGAAATACAAATTCACAGCAGAGCAAAACGGACCTCCAAATAAATAGAGGTAGGATCAGGTGCCTAGGAGGAATGAGCATTATCTGCTGACCGATCACAACTGTCGTGTGCTCTTTGTCGTAATCGGGGAAAAACAATCGGAAAAGTCCGTAGACAATTATGTGATTAATTATGGTCTAACAATTTGTATGAAAAACGTCAGTTAACATGCGACCCAGTGGAAGATTGTATTTGCTGAAAAGGTCGTTGTATCGACCAAAGAAGTTACGAAAAGATGAATTCAAGTGAGACTGTTGGTAGTCTTGTTTTATCAACTTGTTTATCATTAGCTTGCTTCGTCTTCAAAGTTTTGATTTGAAGTTTTGTTCTTTGAAGTTGTGACATCGATAATGTATAATAATACTTAACTCTTCCTTACTTTTACAATATAATATTTACATTTATCAAATATGATTTCTTCTATTTCTTACTGAAACTTATAGTTAATTCATAGTTCTATAGAAACAGCCAGACTGAAATTTATACGCCCTGTTTATCGGTTGGTCGAAACCTTTAGCAACTAAAACTGACAGGAAACTGA
Source organism: Magallana angulata (assembly GCF_025612915.1). Taxonomy (NCBI): domain Eukaryota; kingdom Metazoa; phylum Mollusca; class Bivalvia; order Ostreida; family Ostreidae; genus Magallana; species Magallana angulata. Next base: position 4,793,612 of record NC_069118.1, read on the forward strand.
CAGGACCAACATCTTCAAGTCCCGTTTATTGATTGGTCGAAACCTACAGCGATCTAAGAAAAATCACGAATTACAAGAAATAACTATGATAGTGTCAGACTCAGGGGAGACGATTTGGCTGTTTCTTTTAGCTACGTACCGGTGTACATAAACAGTAATTTAGTTAATTTAACTTACTTTTTACAACCAATTTATTAATTTGTTTAAAGAAATAATATGTAAATACAAACAATAACATTCTTTCTTTGGTAATTAAAGGCCCTGTCACAACAAGCTACGTCCACACGGCGTGTTCATGGCGTTGTAAAATTCATTGAATCGACGTAGGATCGCAAGGAAAATTCAGAAAAAATGTACAGTTTTATTTGAAAGTTTTACTAGTGGAGATGTCACGGCGTCCTGACGGCGACCGAGGCGTACTGACGGAGCTCCCACGGCGTGAAACTACGTTTCAACGGAGTTCTACTTGGCGAATAACTGCGGTCTCACGGAGTCTCCATCGAAAGCTCATGACGCGCTAGTTTTTACCGCGCGTCCACGGCGTGCTCTGCGCGCTGACTGCGTACACAAGACGTGTTTTACTTCTTGGTAGGTTAATATTAATTTGTACAATTGTATGAGTAAGAAACAAGAATTTACAACTAGTAAATAAATGATTAAAAAATTGTTTTGATTTTATGAAAAGGTACATTGTAATTAAACCATAACTAATTTTAAACAATTTGTGAAGGACTAGGACAAAACTCTTAGTAGTCAGGGCTACAAAAAAGATCGTTATTAGTTGTTAGAAAACATAGAAAAGATCTGTAAACATCAGAACCAAATGGCATGAATTCCATCTACGTCCATTGATAGGTCTTGGAATATTAGCAAATGCTATTTTTAAAATGTCATCTACATCTAGCTTGATAGTTATTACATCGCTTGCTATTGTACAACCGCCATTGTTCGAGTTTTCGTGGTTTTGATGACAATGCACTAGAAACGCCGTGGGAGCGCGGTATAAACGCAGAAGAAACGTCACCAGAGCGCCATGAACGCAGCAACAGCTCTTTGGGATCGCTGTGTGAACGCAGCCAAATGAAAAACAACTTGTTCAAACGCTGCGGATGCGCAGTGAGAGCGCTAGCGCGATAGAGATGCAGTGAGATCCCAAAGGACTCCATGAGGTCTCCGTGCAAGTGCAATTGACAAATCACTGCGTCTACACTGTGATTTGCTGCGTTCCTTGAGCGCACCGACGGAGCTCTCGTGGCGCTATTGGAGATCTTTCGGCGGTTTCACTGCGACCTCACTACGCTTCTACGGCGTGTTTATCAGAACGCAGAGCAACGGCGCGTACTTTGTGCATATTCAAAGTGCGCGCCGTCGCATGGAATTCTTTAATGTTCAAGGCGATCCCACCGCGACAGACGAAGATGCCGTTGCGTTGTTACGGCGCTGTAGTAGACTCTACTGCGTTTACCTTGGCGTTTTACATTATTTTAGGACGCAGTGGGATCGCCGTGAAGACGCAGCTCCGGTGTAACAGGGTTTAATGTGGCTTATGAAGGTAGCGATCAATGCAGAAAAAAAATAACATAACATGCTTACGCAGGTTATATATTTTTTCTACAATGTCGCTACCTTCATATTCCGCATGAATCACCAAAGAAATAATTTTACTGTTTAAATATATAAACACCCAGAAATAAAACAAAACAATAGCTTCTTCAAAAATGGAAAAAAAATACAACCCTCTTCCTTCAAAAACCGAAAAAACTCCAACAAAAACAGGTCGCATAAAATTAGTCTTTAATTTTTAAGATTCAATGTTCATCAGAATGGTCTAAATGTTAACAATGCACATGATTTTATATACAAATAGTTTATATATGAAACCTTAAATAGTGGTGTTGTAATTGTAAGTGATATAGTGTAAATTTTTATCTATTACAAAGCTATCATGAGATACTTTAATGTCAAAATAAAGGAATGAAAAGTCACATACCTTTCACTGCAACACATAAAACAATTCTCGGGGTACCAAATTAAAAACAAAACGAGAACGCCACAACGTCCACAATGCACTGTAAAAAATGAAACTTGATTGAATCTTGAAATCTGAACTGAATTTTGTACGAAAATACGTGTATATAAAAACAAACTTACTTTCTTGTTGCGTGCGTACTTGCTTTTAAAATATTAATAAACAATTTTAAAAATAAATCAAATATAATGACAAGGAAGGAAACCTGAAATTAAGTGTGTTCCGGATGAAATGCAGAGATTAAGTATTATTATCCATATCAAATGGATTAAATTGGATAGCTGAGTACACATTATTACTTAATTGTGTATTCCAAATGTTCAAATAGGATTTGTTTTCTGGAAATGTTTTAACAATGTACAAAAACATGTAAAGGTATCGACCTATTTTAGTGATAAATATATTTAATAACACCTTAAATTGAATTTAACAGGACTACCATATTTTCAACAGGACCTTTTTCCCGCTATGAATTGTAATACATTTTTTAGTAGTAAAGAAAAAAGGTAAAAGTTTAATTATAATTTTACATATTACACCTTCTATCAGATTAATTGAAATCCCGATATTACGTCCTTCCGTCTTCCTAATTTGATAGAGATTTTCAAACAAAAAAGGTAGAACTTAGATCTTCAGTTTATTATAACTTAATTCATTCTTGTTTTCAAAAAGACACAAAACATTATTTTTCAAAACTTACAGTTGTTGTTTATTTATCAATATACACTCTATTTGAACGCATACATCTGGCTATAAAAATCAATAACATTTTGAATTCTAATTTTTCTCAATGCGGCATTCCAACTTTTACTTGTTTTGACAGCACTTGCAATCACGTGATACTCAAATCAGTGTTTAAAACAATTCGATTTGTTCACATGTGTAATTCCGGATGAGTTTTAAGAATTTGTTAGCTGATACATAATGACTTAGAATGCATGAAACTTTCCATATGATCAAATATGATCTTATTTCCGTCATTATCAAACCTCTTATAGAGGCACTGTGTCACAGTGTTGGTATATTTATAAAGGGTATAAAGCTTCAGGGTACCAACATTCCTCAGTGGTCCTATCAGATTTTTTCTCTGTTTTACGCTATAACATTCTTATTGTTTACATTTGGATATTAGAATTCTAGATATATGATGTTTAGGAACCAACGCTTTACATTTAATGTATAATGCATTCTTGAAAATAGTTTCAGAAGAGACTGTTTTATTATGAATGTAATAGCGCATATTTGAGCTTGTCTCGTAATATGCGCCGTTATCAAAGCTCTTCCCCCGCAATAATCATCTTAATTTTATATCAACCTCTGTAGATAATGCAGCCAGGTTTTTATTATCCGATCGCACGGGTTTGGTATTTATGCTATTTATTTCCCGATTATCTCCTCTTTTTCATACATAAAGGAGCTGAAAATATCTTGAACATTTCGAAATACCCGCTCAACCCAACCTTTGTTTTTATGTATTGTTGAATTTTTTCTTCTTTTTTTTTTTTTTTTTTTTTACAAAATTTTATGACATACTACATGTACATCGAGTTTATTCAGTTATTTGATGCAACGAAATACATGTAGTTTGCTGCCGTTTGGTTTTTGCTTTTTTCTTTTTAAGCAGATAGCTGGGTAAATGGTCCGATGATGGTGACCTGGATAGCAGCTCCCTTTGGGTTATTGCTACGTCACAGTGGTCGAGAGGGCGTAATTGTCACCTTCAATTTAACCATCGAACCGTTCTTAGTATGTAGTGGGTTTGTTGTGGTTGATGTTGATGTATAAAGATATAGTATGTGGCTAATAAGACATTTGAGTGAAGAAAATCAAAATTATGTAATACAACTATATTATCAAATTTGCGTTTAATTGCATCCGTAGCACGGTTGCAGTCAACCCAGCGTGCTACTTTTCAAAGTAGGGAGGGCTATAAATGTTGATGCACCAAGGAGCTGTGTGTCTTTCTGGATTTTAAACCTCATAAACATAAAACGTTGTTCATGCATGTGATAAACATAGCTGGTATATTAAGGTATTGATATTAATTATTCAAGGGAAATGATAAACATTTCGAAGAAATTGCATACATGCATTAGGTAATCACAATTTGTAGATATGCTAAATAATAATCTGTTAACACTTAACAAAACTTCTAAGTGTTCAACCTGATATATAGAATCGTTTTTAAAAACATAAACTGGAGTAATATAAAAAAAAAAGTCAGCAGTTCGTAACGTTATGTCTTCTAAACAACAGCGTATTTAAAAAATTATACTGAATGGAATCATTTATCCGGATAAACCTCGAAAAAAAAATTTGGTATTTTGCAGCACATTCTGCATACTTAATGACAACCTTTTGGGATATATGTAAGTCTTTATTAATAGTGTTAAATAAAAAAAAAACCCACTTAATTAAGATTGAAAGAAAACACCGGAGACGATAGATTGAAAGTATCTGAATTGTTGAGTAACATGTGGTACTCACTTTAAATCTGCATTTCGTCCTTGAAATTTGTTTCAATATGAGGCAATATGTATCAACCTTTACTTATTTTTTAATGCCCTAAAGCGTATCATCATTTCCATCGCAACTAACAACAATCCTAAAGCTCTGGGGAAAACCAAACCGGAAGTGTTTATGATATCCAGTAAATGCGAATGTCTCAGGTCGCATCCGGTAGTAAGGATTGCTACATTATTCTTAACCTTTCGCAAGTAAGGTGGAAATAAGACAAAGAAATGACAGTCTGTTTATTTCACATAATCCATACATGATGATGAGTGAACGTAAGAACTTTGGTTACGTAATTAGAACACGTACATCGAGCAAATTCTTCTTGATTCGCCTCTATAGCCAAACATTTTTTCTCTCTAAAAAATATAAGGGAGACGTTTTTTCTCTTGTGGAATACGTAAATAAAATACAACATTAAAGGTGTCACTACAGTATTAAATTTTACTATATATTCTTACCAAAATTGCACAATTTTAATTACATACAGATTAAAAATTCAAAACGTATTTCTGGAAAAAAATCCTCTCGACATCTTTTTTAACAACGCTTCGTTTACAATTTTCTAGCAAAATACACACGTGCATCCAGCAAGGCGTGAGACTTTGTTTACCTCGAAGTTACACAATGTCATGTGCTTGAAAATCAAGCCCGGGCCTTTTCATCCCCTCCGGAAACAACACGCATCAAAAATTAAATTACCTCGCATTATTACACAAATGGATAGTTAGACCTCTTGTAACGTGCAAGGGGGTCACTGCCTGTGATCCCCTCGGGCCCGTACCCGAGATAGAATCGGATAGCCCTGATTGCTGCCAATATTTACAAGTGCAGACTTAAATCACCGCTCCTGCACATATATAGGGACTCAACGTTACGCAGGCAGGGATGACCGCACACCTACGCAACTCAACAGGTACCAACGTTAACGCAAGCAGGGAAGACCGCACACTTGCGCCAACAACGCAACTTAACGTAAGCAGGGAGTGCCGCACACTTGCGCTAGAGAGGCCAGAACACCAGCAGGGATGACCGCACACTTGTATTAATGCGATACACAGCAGGGACGACCGCACACTGTGAATCGTAGGTTAACTCACACGAAGATTAGAAAGAGCACGGAAGTCCACACACTCAATCTACCCGTACTTGTTTAGGTTTAACCCCTAACAGTCGTTCTTCCAACGCAATAGACACTGTCCCTATATATGTGCCGGCCTAGAATAATTCGTAGAATCTTAAAACAGGAAATCAAAAATAAACAAACTCAGTCCAACCTCATCCTAAACTACATATGCACAACACCTTAGTTACATTAAATATTTATTATTGTATAAAAATAATTAGCAAACTCATTGGTCATTATTGGGAACTTTAATTAAATCATCAAAAATCAATAAATCAAAGGGGAATAACTCTAACCAAAAAAAAATACATTAATAAGCTGCCCGCTTCACTCTTACACATTGTTTTTCATCTCATAAAAAATCAGCTCCTGTCGCGTGCGGAAACGCCCCGAATTCAAAGGGAAATTCGGGAATTATTTTGCCTCCGCCATGTTTTGACGTGAACCTTCAGTGAAATACTGTTATGACACCTGCAATATAACTCATTTTTTTGTTATCGCAAAATCAACATTAATAAATTGATTAAGACTCATTGTGTTGTGTGACTAAAATGAAATTATGAAGATATGTACTCATTTCAGAATGTTATGAGCGATTTTTTAACACCACGGTGTACACGGTGGCCACCGATTTATGAAAATATGATCAAAGTTATACTGTATGTATTTACACGGTGTTTTGATATTCAGTGATTTCTTGGTTTTAAATTGACAAGTGTATAAACATGTATAAAATGACGCAAATTAATTAATATCATGTGGACCCCAGAAATTAAGTCAGCAAAAAATCGACGACCCTGCCTCTAGGGGATGGGGTAGAGAAAACGTCATTATTTCATACAGTTTATGAAAAAAGTGAGAACCTTTGTATAAAATAGCATGGTCTGGTTCTAATCTAACTAGTGAGTGATGCGTCTCAGCTGTTTTCCGCTTTCATATCAATATTTCTCAATTTTGGACATAATTTGAGAATTTCTTACTGTAACACAAGGGCCTAATCAACCGATTTTATTTGAAACTCACACCCCGTAGAAGATTTTGTTGCTCACGACGATGAATACTACATCTTATTTGATCTGCTGAAAATTTTCCGGACAGTTTAGACGGTCCGATCTATTATAAATGGGTCATTCTTTTGAGGCAGTAGAACATTTCAGAGGAAATGTGGGCTAATTTTGTATGCATCATTAAAAACAAAATAAGCGTGCTGCTGCCTACAAAACCCCATTGTTTGTCATTTTTCGTCTAAACATTCTGATTCAACACCTAAAACACAGGTAACACAAATTTTAACACAGCAAACCCGTTTTCCTGCATACTTGCTGATTTCCAGCAATTTTGTAATTATAAGTCATGGACTTGCACGGCCTTGCCTCATACTAAACGTAAAGTTGTAGTGCAGCTGAAGTTTCAATTTGCAGTACTACTGTAAAGGATGGTGCGAAATACGACACTAATATTTGCATGATGAATATGCAGGTAATAAACAGGCGATGTTAACATAGTGTGAACTCGCATAACATTTTATAATGTTTTTCGTCTGTACAAAGCGTGTCCCGTGACATACATCTTTAGCAATTGTGGTCGACATGGCTACATACATGCTATTATCCTTAATTTATGAGAACACATTGATTGTACATGTCAGTTGTACTAGAGTCCAACCATTATGTTCGTATTAAATTCAGATAGAGGAAAAGATAACAAATCTGAATAAAATATACTGTTTCACTGCTGAGTAAGTTTTCATTACTCTTATTTAAAAATATTAAAAACCATGTTTGGCCTAAATCTTATTTTCTTTGTGAAACATGATAAAATAAGTAAATCTACCAGTAGAAATTGAGAATAATAGGATAAGGAAAAAAGTAATGTTTCAACGTCCTTTGGGTATTGATAAACGTTAAGTGTATATTTAGATTAAATAAATCTTAAGTCGTTGTTTCATTCTCCATTTGTCATTCGTTTTAAATTTAAATGATGATGAAAACATATCTTGCATATTATTTGCGATCTGACTATGCCCAACATAAAATTTAAAACACTTTATATATAACCAAGTTTCAATTCGAATGTTGTCTAAGAATGTTATCGATATACTCTTGCAATTAGGGAGGTTGCATTTCTCCTCAAATGTTTGTTTAAATGAATTATTAACAAACAGTTAAACCACTATTTTGTGTCAGTTTTTAAAATTCCATTAAAAGGTTGCCGACATCAAAATATTGACCAAGTGAAAAAAAAATTAAATTGAAGCATTTTTGTACAAATAAATTCTCATATATTAAGTTCGAAATGGCTGTTAAGCAATGCTTTCAAAAACGTAGATTCGACCACCAAAGCTTCTTTTTCTACTAAACTCATAATATGGAGTGTTCCTATTGTCAAATAACATATACAACATGACTACTTTAGTCATGTTGTATATTTTATTTGACAAAATGAAATATATCAGAAAGGACACTATGAAGGAGGTAATAAGAACGACATCGATTAGCTTGCTTTTACGAAAGCCAAGAATATATGTGCATCACTTTAAAAGTATTCCGAAATGTAATACAGAATACTGCATGATCAAATTATGTGTAACAAAAAAGTCGCTAATACAAAATCCGGATTTACATGGACATTTTAGGAAGATTTATACCCGGGAAAAAACTATGTACACATCATAACTGCGTCAGGAATAAAAAAAAACCCACAGGGTTTTCATAGTTAAAAACAATTAAAGGAAGAACTTACAACATTTTTAACACACTAGATTGCAATTGAAATCATTGGATTTTGTTGTTTTCTTTCTACAAAGATAACTAATCATTTGACCAAGAGCTTAAAGATAAACAAAATTTAAATGCGTACAATTATTATCATCAACAGTTTATCTCAAAATGGTATTGGGTAGACTCTTTTTTTATTGCATCCTTCCCATCTGTTTTTCAACGTCTTTTTGAATGAAAAACGCTGGTAATTTTGTCTTATATGTATCAAGTTGACTATGAGTTTGAGAAAGTGATAAATAAATCTTGATATCTGAGTCATATTAATTATGGCAAAACATAATAACAAAAAAAAAATTGATGGAATAAATAAAAACCCAGGCATTTGTTATATTAGTTTTTTTTCAGTTCGCTCTTATTCCGCTGTTCGAATTCGATGACTGATACCAATCTTATTAACAACATGAGATGACATATGTATGATTGCCATTCACTTCAATTAAACGATATTTGGTAAAAAAGAAAAAGAAAATCCCCGAATTTAACATATCTGTCAAAGGCCAACCCAACAACTTAAACTAAAAAAGAGTTTCGATCATATATCTCTTTTAAACAGATACTAGTATGGAACGAGATGCTAGGAATTTATGACCAAATACTCCTGGTAATGGCGTATATTACCTTACACTCAGATATAACATCTACTTAGAAATATAAAAATATGTTTCCAAGGTTGAGCGTATCAAACAAAAAGTGTACAGCCACTGAATAAAAGTCACAGCACTACACATTAAAGGTGTTTTCCCCATTATTTCCTGTGTAAAGTAGAATAATGACCCAAGTAAAATAATGACCCTAAGTCATAATATAAAACGTAGAAAAATGACCCTTTTGCCTGAAGAATCAATATCATTTTCATAATGACACACTCTACATGAAGAAAAGGTGACCCCTGTAGAATAATGGCCCCCTTATAGGTTAAAGTTTTTCAGTATAATTTTTTATTTTTTTGAAAAAGTCTGAACAAAAATAATGTAATGTTTACTCAATACACAGATAGTTACCGAAATTAAAATTCATATTCAAATAAACAAAAAGTGAAAGAAGGGGTATGTCTTAGATTATATAAATTCTTCCGTTAAAACAAGATACTGACGAATTGTATAGGGGTATGGTTGTCATCCTACAAAGTTACATGTATCTCAATGTTACAAGCGACAACACATTAAAAGGATTTCATGATACAAGAGACTATAAACAAAATTATGCTCATCGGCGATGAAAGAGTAGACTCGATATCGTTCATGAATTATACTTGCATTAACGATTTTCCCCTTCTAAAACTACTTAGTATGGAGTTGCATCACCCAGAATTAATAAAACCAAAATTATGAATATTGAGCTTCATTTTAGAGCATTATAACCATGCTGAAGTTAGCGGCCACTAACAGCAGCCATTAAACCAGTAGAAGCTAACGGCCAATAAGAAAAATTACTGAGAGTACTCAAACAGAAAATATATTTTACTTTATCATCTGCATACTTAAATTAGGATACAGAATATAAATGTGTCTTATTGTCAAAATCTAAATCAAGGGAGATATAAACCCATTGGAACCACCTGGTGGTACCCGTACATCCCAAATTTGGGACCTGAAAATAATAGCCTTATACGTCTCTTGCACTACCCTGTAATACGTTTGATTCGCACTTTAGAGAATAAGGAGACATTGGACCCACCATTCCCACACTATCATCGTGAAAAGTTTAAAAAAAAATGACAAAGTTCTACTGAGCTTAATGGACACATATAGATATTATAGAAGCCCTCAGACTTTTGTTAACAATATCTGAAAAGTTCTTTTACTTAAAGCGTGTGTTTAAACCCCTTAAATGAGCTCGAAGCCTTAGAAAAAATCTCCTTTTATTATATTGGATAATAGCTTATTATCTTTTTAAGATTTACCATCGTCAGGTCTTTACACAACTGCTCTAAGAAAATTAAATATTATTATTCATTATCACAAATACAATAATATTAGTGTATATGTATTTCATGTACGTAAATTAAAAAAAAAACTTATCTAAAATAATTTTTTTTAAAAAAACCGCTCTCCCTCAGAAATGTAAATACAATTAACAAGTATTCATATTCTTTCGTTACCTGCCCCCTTAGTCTTTTTAACAAAAATATATATCATTCTTTGATTGACAATTCATTTACTAATGAATATCATTTTATATTATTACAAAATATATTCTTTCATGATTATTGTACGTTAATTATCACACAAATTTTCTGAAAGATAATGATATAATTACTCATTGTGTATGAAATTGCTTTTCTGTTGTTTTCTTTTATTATTTACCGAATGGCTTTGCAATAGTAGCAGCACTTGTACAGATTTCTGAACAAACACGTGTAGACCTGACAATTTGTTGCCGATGCAATTGTAAAATCGTGATAAAATAAAGTTTAACAAACTGCATAAATTTTGTAAATCAAATATCCTTTTTTTCAATAATAAAGCTATGAAAAATGTTGTGAAGAATTATTCAAGGAAAAGAATCAAGTACAGGTCAGCAAATGTCTACACAAGTGCAATATGCCGACGAGAGAAGAGACATGACTGTTAATTAACAATCAATTTGTGACAATGAAAGTGTATTATTGTGTGTTTGCTACGGATATGAACAACTATATACAGCTATTTCTTTACAAGTTCGGTGTTTACAACTTCAAAATCAGCTGAACGGAGTACAATTCAAGTAATTTCAAAGTCAGATATCCTGGATACGGGGTAACCCATTTCTATTCTTATTTACAGCGGGGGTCATTTTTCTACGGGGGTAATTTTTCTTCATGTTTAACAGAGGAAAAATAACCCATGGGTCGTTTTTCTTCAGAAAAATCCTATTGTTCTAAAGCAAAAGGGGTCATTATTCTACGTCGAAAAATGACCCTTGGTCATTATAATACGGAGGTCTTATTCTTCTTTACACCGGCCCAAAGGACTTTCAGGATTACCTGTGGGAAGGATATAGACAAAACGTAATGTACACCATAACTTGTACACAAAATATTTTTGTTGACTTAAACAGGCTGTCTGGATAATTAAACTTCAATTAACGTAAAAGTGTATACAATGTGTCATGAAGCTGATACAAATTAAGGGACCTGATGTTATGATTTCATTCTAATAGCTGATGGGTCTTCATTTTATTATTGAGTGTAGGATTTTACTAATAAAAAAAGAAGAAAAACCCCACCAAACCCGCCCCCCCCCCCCCCCAAAAAAAAAGAAATCTACAATATGAAGACTATTTGAAAGGAAATTTGAAACTTTTTATGGAGGTACCTAGGGATTAATGTTTTACCTATTGTGATGAATATGTTAAAAGCTTTAAAGGTTAAAATTAAGGTTTTTAGAGCAATGTAAAATATATACTTAAGAGTCAAATCATAGACTATTAAGTGACAAAATTTGTCTCCTTTTAAAAAATGTGACCCTTAGAAAAGGTTTTAAAATTGCCAGTTTTTGACTGAAATGATCCAATTACTTAAATAGCATCACTTCTGGTGTTATATACTATGAATGAGGTCAACAAATCAAAGGAATAGGTGAAAGTAGTACATATCAACTCTTTTAAAAGATAACATATAAATTTAATGTACCCGAAACAATTATAAAAAGGGTCATTCATATCAAATATAGGTCTTTGTAAAGTATGGTTGTATATGGCTTAGATACATTATAGAAAACGAAGTACAAATCTGAAAAGTTAACAAACATTCGGATTGACGGACGGACAGGATAATGGATAGCTTGACAAAAATATGAATTTAAAGCTCACTAGATCATACTTTCGGTTTGTACAGGCCTACATTGTAATAGACCCTTGATACCCTACTATGGCTGACTTCTTTTAGAATGAAATAAGATTACTTTTCCAGTGGAGTAAAAATACTGCATGTACTACTATACTTCATTGATTTAGGACCTCCAAATAACTCTAGTCTCCTTATGGGTGTTCCTGTAAAGGTTACTTCTGAAGTACTGATTGATTATTAAAATGATTACTACGTTGACTTAAAATCAAGAGTTATCACTTGACTCCTGTTAGGTTTTTCGCTTAAAGTGACCCTTGGTCTTCCTACATTGGCTAACTTCTTGTCAATCTCAATCTTGTAAAATGACATAAGACAACATATGATCTACCTGGATCAAAGAAAAAACTTAAATGATTTTTAACCTGGTTACCTCTGGTTTTATTATGGATGTTCCACTTAAGATGACTCTTGTTCCCATACAGTGCATACATCTTATGAAACCTAAAAATGACACTAAATGACCCTATACATGTGAATTAGCAAACGTATTGCTTCATTGATTTAGTGCCAAGGGTGTTCCCTGGTCTCCTTAAGGATGTTCCATTCAAGGTGACTATTAGTCTCCTTACGGTGGCTGATAAATATCCATCTTTGAAAATGACATTAGGTAACATGTAAAAGTTTTCTATAGACCATCAAAATTACAAGTACATTGATATAGGACCTAATAGGATATTCGATATTTTATGGATATTATTCTTAGGTATCCCTGGTTCCCTACAGCACTATTTTGACAAAAAACAATCTTGTTAATTATCTTATAATGACTGATACATGTGATTACATAATTTTTACAAAACTTAATTCTTGTACTTTGAATTCGTCATACACAATAATATTTTGTAAAATTGTTTTATACTAAGTTTTGCTATATTTAAAATCTGTACTACAATACTTGTTGAAACTAAATAGTTAAGTTACGTTAAAATATATTAGCTTGTTTTACGGAATGTCTTTTCACTACCCTTTCTCACAACCTTGTTATTCTTAATTTGTTGGTTTAAACCTCGTGGGCCTTTGATATGGTTTGATATAATAAAAGAAAAAATAAGGCGGTTGATTAAAACCGCTTTAAAGTATTCAATGTGCAAGCACCCGGCGTCCAGAAAAAAGTGAGGACCAACGCTACCAATTTGACATTATTTCAAGTTAATATACCATGAGCACAGTTAAAATTTTTGTAAACGACTTGCCATTCATTCAAACACGTCACGTTTTTCAAAACCAAACAAAGGGAGAATGAAAGGATAATCAAGATGTAATGAAACATCAAAAGTTTATAAAATATAATAAAGATCCCATTGTTGAATATTGTTGAATATCAAATGCAATGAAAATTCAATAGTGAAATCTAATTTAGAAAATAATACTGTCTTATCATTTGCGCATTTGCTTGGGAATAACAAGAATTCAAACATATACATCAGGAATTGAAATAAGGACTGATAAATAAATAAGAATACTCTAAGAACTTAATTGTTAATTGATTTTGTGTACTAAGTTCGGTTTCATTCGGATAATCGTGGTAATGTAAAACATGAAAAATGATTTTTCAGAAAACACTCTTCGTTCCAAATATTATCGGTTGTATTTTAATCAACTACCCCTAATTAAACATAAGTCGCATTTTTTTAAAAAAGTAAACACATTGGTTCTATAAAAAATGTTTTTCTCGGTTACTCAGTGTGTAACACTTTTTATCTATGGACGAATTTAACTGCGATTATTTTTTCCAGTAATCATTCTCTCTCTCTCTCTCTCTCTCTCTCTCTCTCTCTCTCTCTCTCTCTCTCTCTCTCTCTCTCTATTTATATATATATAAGGACAAGACTTGTGTTCATAACATTATAAAAACTAATTTCAATAAAAAATTGTAACATCATGTTTATTCATTGCAGATAGATTAAAACATGGTTAATAATAAATGTACATATGATTAATAACATCGCTCGATGTTGTGTTACTGAGCCATCATTGTTAGATGGGTTTTTTTATTTGACAAAGAAAAAACTCCCAGAATTAATCATATAAATATTTCCATTTATTGAATTCAATTTCAAAGTTTTTTTTACTTGAGTTTTGGTTTTGTATTGAATTCCTACCTTTATTAAGTAAGAATCAAATCATCGCTTTTAATTATTGTATACAAGATTATTTTCTCTCAGTTTCATTTTTGTCCTTCTGCAATTGCCAACAGTTCTTCTCCCAGAGTTCACCAAGTACATTTGTGTTAAATCGCCTGTTGACTACGCGAATAAAAGGGAAGAAATACAAAGAAGGCAAATATTTCCCTGTGTACAATAGTATCTCACCAAACAATTATAATGGGATGACAGTAAAGGAATTTGATAATAATTTGGTATAAATACAGAGTGTTCAATGATTTTTAATTTATTCAGATAAGGAAAACGACCTGCAACGATGTTTTGGAAGTGTGTTTCCAACATTTAGAGTTTCTAAACTATGGGACCTCTCACAATCGTTTTCTTTGTTACATGCTTGGTATAATATTCTTCTCTGTCCGTAGTTTGGTTTTAAAACATTGTAAATGTTGCTGTATGAATCATCTACATCATCGCTGATACAATTTATAACAGGCTGATCACTTCTATTCAATCCTTCAATTGTAGATATTGTAGATATATTTTTCATCTTTAAATGATCCGTAGTTTCTGTGTCACCTTTCTGTAAAATGATACTTGGAACATATATAAAGGCTGCTTTTATTATAAAAATTGAATATAAAGAGTTTGTTTCACTTTACACTTCAAAGCAAAACACATACAGAACATGTCTTAAAACCTTAAGCAAAATGTTTAAATGATCTTTCTTAAAACCTTCCTGTTAAAAACTGCGTGTATTAAAAAATCAACTTTTAGAAAGTAGAAAATTTGAAGTTTAAAAAATCAAGGCAAATTTATATAATACCTACTTAATCACAATTTTTATTTCTTATTTTAATTTTTTGTACATTGCTCAAAACAACTTTGGTGTAATAATTCACCTTGGTTAAAATAATGGCGACAATAATCTATACAGCAAAAATTGCATTTGAAAGGCAAAACAGCCAAATGGATTTAATGAACCTTTTTCTCTGTATTTTGAAGTACGCTTTATTTACGTATGCATGAGGCTTTCTGGAAGAATTTTATTTATAAAACACGAAATAAACATCAATATCATTACCCAACGAACTTTTCATTTTATTAAAACGTTACGTTTGCTATTATAATATCCAAATCTAAGAGTCATAGAATAAGTGCAGTGAATGATTAAAATTACACATGCTCAGGAACAACAAAACAAAACCAGGCAAAAACTTACATAGGCTAATATTAGAACATTGACTTCCTCTTCTTTTGGGTTTATATAGTGTCTCTTTTTAACATTAAAAGGTTGTATTTGAGCTTGTAACATATTGAACAATATTGAAAGGCTATGCAGCTTCGTTATATTAATTGTACTGGAGAGAGAGAGAGAGAGAGAGAGAGAGAGAGAGAGAGAGAGAGAGAGAGAGAGAGAGAGAGAGAGAGAGAGGAGTATTCCTAATGGTAGTATCATCATCCAATAATATCGGCCCTCGTACCTCTAATGCATACTTTGAGCAATTTGGTAGTTCGCTGATTTCTGCATAAAGACCAGAGTTTAGTTGATGATGAGATATCTTCCTTTTTCTTTTGTAAGATATTTTCTCTTTTCTTCGAAGAAAAATAAAAATTATTACTGAAAGATTTTTAAGTCATGTTCAATGAATTCGATTTTCTATTAATCAGTATCATTTGACACGCACTCGCACACATTTACAGGTGTTTTTAATATGAGTGATGAAAATACTGGTTAAGCAAGTGTTACAAACCGGTATCTTGAAAGTTTTAGTCCTATCACAAAACCTGCTATTCCACAGGAAAGAAGTATTCCACAGAACAAAACATACATATTTTCCTAGAAGGTAAACCAATATCATTCTTACAGTGAGTAAGATATATATATACTAGCGGAGAAAAGAAACTGTGCATTATAAAATTAAATATAATTTTTCTATATCTATTGTTTGTATTCATTAAATTTAAACAATCGATAATGGTATTGTTTTTGATAATATCGGATGGTAACCGTCCGGGTGCACGGACTTTTCCATGGTTAGTGATTATTGAAGAATTTGTGTGCACGAGTTTTACGGGCCAATACTGTTTGGACTATGAACTGTAAAGAATTTGTTTAAACTTTTTTTGTTAAAGAAATCACTTTAGTTTCAACAAAATTTACCCCTATGTCAGGCCACGACTCAACGAAAACCAACGTAATCGTGCTGTTGGGATGCTGCAAGCTGGATTGGCACAAAATACTGTAGCAAGACATTTTGGAGTTCATCGGAACGCCATCCAGTCATTATGGAGACGTTTTCAACAATCTGGCAACATCCAGGATCGACCGCTCTGGGCGATCTCGTGTGACGTCACGTCAACAGGACAACCACATTAGACTTGTGCATCTGAGAAATTGTTTCCAGACTGCAAGTTTGACTGCCCGTAGCATTCCAGGGCTTCGACCAATTAGTCCAAAAATTGTACGTAATTGTCTGCGCGAGCAAAACATCAGACCAAGACGTCCACCGGTGCGCCCAGTACTGCTTCAACGTCATCGTATCGCCAGACTAGCGTAGTGCACACGACATCTGCGATTCAGAATACAGGAATGGGCCAATTTTCTGTTCACTGATGAATCCAGATTTCATTTCAATAGCAGTGACGGCCGTTGTAGGGTGTATCGTCGCGTTACCAGGACGCTTGTGTTGCGCAACGTCGACAATTTGGTGGAGGTATCGTTATGGTGTGGATGGAATATCAGCACGGGGAAGGACGGACCCCTCTACAAATTGTCAATGGAAATCTCCACGGCGTACGCTATCGATATGAAATTATTCAGCGTCATGTGATAGCCTTCATACAGAGACATCAAAATCACATCACTCAGCAGCAAGACAACGCAAGGTCACACGTTGCACGTGTAGTCAAGGACTTGTTTGTTCAACAGAATGTCGATGTCTTGCCTTGGCCAGCTGTTTCCCCGATTTGTCGCCGATCGAGCAATCGATCGATCTGGGATGAAATGGAAAGATGTTTACGCCGTTTACCAAATCAGCCAGTGGCATTGGCTGATTTAGGACAGGCTTTAACCAGCATCTGGAACAACATCCCTCAAGCATTTCTGAACAATTTAGTGGCATCAATGAGGCGTCGCTATCAAGCATGCGTGAACGCAAATGGTGGTCACACGCGTTATTAATTTTGTTGATTCAATTTCAAATAACAGTGACTTTCGAGTGTGCTGAAATTGACGTTAGTCGACGTTGACATTAATGTGTTATGAGATGTTGTTTCGAATACATGTGTTAACAGTATTACAAAAAATAAAATTTGTTCATTTTTATTTTTAAGTGTTTTTTCATATATTAAATAATGCACAGTTTCTTTTTCCGTTAGTATATGATACGCATTTGAAAATATGATAGCAACAATGAATGAAAATGCAGAACAATCGAAAGTAATGTGATCACTAAAAATTTAACACAAGATTTGAAATGAGAATATCACCTTCCCATTCTGATAGATGTTCAATGAACTATCAAAATCTTCATTATTACTTTTGCGACTGGTTTTACATTGGAACAAAATGTACAGAGATTTACACATCACGTTTATTTGTGTTTTGTTACTCGATGCTGACGTGGAAAACGATCTGCTCTCAGTGATTTTATCTAGAATATTACACAAGGGATTCAATGTACCTACAACAAATATAAAAAATATTTGCTATAATATGCGTAATTGTATCTTTCTGATTCATTATGAACTAAATGTGTATGGCATTTCCAGACCGTGGTCTTTTGTTACGCTGTCTGCTAACTTCAAAAAGACGTCGATGTTTGTCAAAGTAGTTGAAATCCTGCAAATATGAATAATATTTTTTTAATCTGTAAAAGTAAAGTGTGAATGTCTTCCGAGTTATGATTTTAATGTTAGAATCATATGGTTTCTAACTGGTACATTAGCCAGGTTGAGAGCATTATATTTCTAAAAGGTACGTTTGCCCGTTCTAGCGCTGTTTTAACTTCCATTGAAACTGGACCAAAACTTTGTTAGTTTGATGATCTATATTTAAACAAAACCACTGTGATAAATGTGCAAGGTCATTCATTGGTATTTATCAAATGTTTTGGTTATTTTATGCATACGGATAAATAAAATTCATATACTATTCACGTAAGTGTTATCTGCGTATGACAGCGGGAAAAGTAATCGAGAGGAACAGCGTGAAGGAAGAGGAATGACAATTTTTTTTTCAAAAATAAATAGTTCAATACTGATTCACGTAAAAATAAATAATTTTTTTTCAAACTTTCGTTATGAAAAAATGAATATTATTTATAAACCTATAGACCACTTTATTAATTAATATCTTATCAGAGAAAAACTAAAACAGAACATTAGTATTACCTCTTTCGGGGGTCCCTTCCCTCAAAACATTAGTGTCCCTGTTATCTTTACATTTTCTAGAAATGTGAGTTGGCCTGCATGCCGACCATGTTTTCGTTTTCTTTTTTACATACTGATTAGGCTTGCGACATCTTGTGATCAGGTGAAAATATAAATATTTAAAGCTGGGTCATTAGCTGACTGGGCAAATAATTTTGCATGCATTGTATAAACTGCAAAAAGTTTTTAACTCCGTTAGATGATCACACTTACAATGTTTTGGTCGGGTTTATAACATAAAAAACAGTGTTAAAAACGGCATGTATACCTTTAACAATTCTCATCTTCCGTTTTTACAAATACTTTCAAAATTACAATAATTCTTTTTACAATAACTTATTGAGTTAACTAAATTATGAAATTGTATTGGTTTTTAATCAGGTTAAATAAGCTTTATCATAAAAAGAACCAATTTTTATCATCTTATAAAATTTAAAACATCTTACGAACATGTTATTTGTTATCTGCAATTGTACACCTTCAAACAAAAAATGCTTATCCAGATACAACGAACAGGCTGTCTCAGTCACATTACAGTAATCTGCAAGAATATCAACATATAGAAATACAAAATCTGTAAACGAAATGCAGTAACTTGAAAGGCTATTTTGTAGTTCATGTTTTCTTTCATATTCTTTAAAATTGTATTTTTCTAAGGTTTATATAAAGTACTATAGTTTTTCCTTTTCCTTTCAAACAACACTGTTTAAAATGGAAAAAAAAATATTTGCCTTAAAGACAGAAAATGCATGCAAACATTTATCGATTTTGACTAGTGCTATTATATCGAGTTTGTTTAAATTTGTATGATTACGGCAGTGAGGAAAAAGTAGCACTTTAGAAACACAAACTTTTTGAGGTTATTTTTAATAGGTTTGCTTTTGAACCGATTTTATGTTTCGATCCTCTTACCTGTGAATTTCTCGATCATGGGGTATGTTTTACAAACCTCAGAGTATTTCGATTCCGTCTCAATTTTACACTGAATTGCAAACGTACTCTTTTTGTCTGTGACATAACATTCAGTGGTTGCACATAGATCACTAGTACACAAACATGAGTTACTGTGACTTTTTCTAACAGTCATCGGGCATGTTCCATTGTTTAAACATGTCCACAAATCATTTGATGGTATTTCTATAAAATCGGACAAATAGACACATTTGTATGAACCTGTATGCATGTAGATATATTCATAAAATATACATCGACCATATAGAAACATATGCATGTTCATTTTAATGATAAATGCTTTATGTTTAGTTAAGATACATGCAACCATATAGATATTCATACGAAATAAAATACCATGCATCATCTACGCACAGTCGAAATTTACTTAAAATTGTACCTAATTTTTTTCAACATACTAAAATTGAACAATTTCTAAGACTTAGTGCCTATAACATATATTAAGAATTGCATTTAATCTAATATCATGAGGTATTAATTTTTGGCAATTGATGCTTGCTAAGAAAATCATTTTTTTTAAACATGTATCTATTATCATTCTAAGAATTGTTTTGTAAACAAGTCGATTGTCTTGATTTCTTTTATCGTCAAGAATTCTGAAAATTGTATTTTTTTCTCTTTTCATGCTATTTTTACATAACGTTATGGAAAATTGACAGAAATAGAAAGGAAAGTGATTTTTACGGCATTGGGTGTTGTATATAGTTTTTGAATATTTAATCCAGCACTTAATCGTGTTCATCAAGCATGCATTGAAATAAAACTTTTAATATCAAGCCAATTTTGATAAAAAAAAAAAAAAAAAATAAGTGAAAAATGCTCTAACCCGGAAATCAAAAACAATTTTTGAGTTTTTACAAAATTTATTACAACTTATTCATAAAACTTTTTTCACTTTTCCCCTTAATTGAATTGTAAAACGTAAAACAAGTATCTATTTCTCTTTCAAGAAATAAACATAGATAATATTATTGAATGTAAGAAACATTTTCTTTTCCAAATTTAAAAAATAGTTAGAGAAAATTCCAAATCTTTAATGTGGCTAGTTTTTCAATTGAAGTATAATAAAATACATCTCAGAAATTGACTTAAAATGAGATAGTGGGTCTTCGTCATGGTACACAGTGGTAGGATCAAAATTGCTATTTTTTCCTAAATATCAATTAATAAGGGCTATGGAATAGGTAAAATGATGTCAATTTTTTTATGTTTTGGGGGAAATTTCAGCTTGCACATGAGATAGCCTGGTTTCTGCGCGACGTTATATGATGATAAAAAATGAAACAAAAGTAGCTTTTTACTGTATGTGCTTGATTGAAAAATTATTACTTAAAAAGATTCGACACAACAGACAAATAGCTTACTTCTAACAAAACTATTAAAAACAAGTGGTCAAGGGGTCCATTGCTCACCTGAGCAAACTAAAAACAGCCTCATAAAGTCAAAACAATTATTTATGCGAGTGCTTCAGTTATTGTTATATTAAAAATAATTCACCAATTTTAACATCTCAGAGATCCATTATAAGTTACAACGTCATGATTCATACAATTCAAATTTATAACTTTATCTTACTACAAAATATCTTTTTTCTTTTAAACCTATAGGTGAGCTTGTTACTGTTCCCTTTTACTGATAACTGAATTTTTAAACTGACGATGAGTGTTGAATGCATGTATCTTTCCAATAATAATTCAATATTCAATTTATAATTTGTTAACGTAAGCTCATTATATGGATATCATGGTTCGCTAAGCGTTTCAGATGATGTATATAGTAGGAAAAGAAACTAAGAACGGAAGGGGTTAATTAAAACATGACATAGTTATATCAACTTCCGTCCTCTCTTTAGCTTTTTGTCGTATAGGAAAGGCAGTGGATCCAAAATTGAGGCCTGAGTTTTATTAATGGCAGGTGTAACGCGCCGTTTCGGTTGGATCGGTTGTAATCTAAGGTATTGAAGGACCAATCGGAAGACAAAGGGTTATTGCAATATTAATTTACTGAAGAGTTTTAAGCTAAGCTTCCACCTGATGTGACAGTTTTAAAAAAATCCAAGATAATGGCGATGTGTACCTTGTGTAATATTAGAAATAGAAAAAAAATAATGTTAGTTGCCTGTGAACTCAAAGAAAAGAATATCTTTTTTAGTAATGGTGACTGTTAAATTGCATACAGTGGGTGTTTTTTTAGAAATCCAAATACATGTACAGAAAAAACGTTTTAAGCTGGAACAGGAGAGACTTGAATAATTTATATTATCAGTGGTACGTTTATTTTATTAACCAAACAAATACCAAATTGTTAAAACGTTTTATAATATAAAAACGATGAAAATATATTTGATAGGCTTACTGTCTTCGAGAATTTTATTTAGTACTAAATTGTTCTTTTCTTGGTCTCTAACATCAGAGTTTGATCTGAAAAGAAAAAAAAAATAATGGCGTTTTCTTAATTTACCCTAATGCATTGTTTTCAGAAAATACGACTGCTTGAAAACGTTTGTTAGATGTTTAAAGTCCAGGCCCAGGGACCATATATGTGAGACAAGCTCAATTTTGATCTCGATCTCACTTTTAGAAAAGGAGTATACATTCAAAAAGTGAGGCTAAGATCAAAAGTGAGGTTTTCTTAATTGTACATGTATGGCCCAGAGGCCTGCTGTAACATTGCTATTCAGGTCTAAAAAATATAAAGTGGATAAAAGGCGAATTAATTGACATTTAATTTAAAAAAGGATTTCCGAAATGGCTAAATAAGTATGGATATGCATGTATGAGGTACATGTTAATGAGAGAATTTACATTTCAGGAAAAAAACCTTAAAAAAATTACGTAATAAAATGCCAAAGATCAAAAACAAAACTGTACTGTGCTTGAATAATATTGCCGTCTTACAGATTTGGCGAGCATTCTATATTTTACGTTCAAACACTTATGACCATGATATTCACTAAATCTTTAACCTTGGGACTCCTTTCTATTGGCTTATTTATACGACCTTTATTCACCACCCTCGGGCGGGGGGGGGGGGGCACAGGTGCTCATAAAATGGCTTTATGAAGATAAATTGAGACTGAGAAACACGGAGGACATTCTTAACACAACAGATTTTCGTGAGATTGTTGTTAAATGAATGTCAGAATAATGACTAATTTAGTTAAATTGATGCTATTTTATACAATTGCTCTTGACCTTTTTGCAAACTTTAAATTTATACATAAATCATTAGGGTAAGGGTTTTTGTTTATAACCGCAAAGTCGGGACGGGTTTGGTGAAACACCTTTTAGTATGTGTGAATGAACCATCGTTGATCCTATAATCAATCGATGCTAAAAAGTAGATGGTATATAAAACAAAGCCTGAAACTTCTTTGACTCTACCTCTTATCTGTACGGCAATCCGAACACCAAGCAACAAGTAAAATAAAGAGAAGACGTTGATCTTGATGCACTGAAATAAGAGGTAATAATCAATCATTTTCTTAACTATTTGGTAATGATCGTCAAGAACAGCACCGAATATGCTGTAAAACAAGCGTGTCAGTTTTGAACTAAGATCGCAGTGTCGAGTATATTGCTTCACGTGTATTTAATCATATCATCTTTCAAGCCGATGCACATAAAAGATGACGGCATATATTAATACAACTTTCTTGCTATTAATACCTTTTTTACGATTTTCAATAACTAAAATGTAAATTATGAATCAATATTATATTCCACAAAAAGAAAACACAATTTATCAAAGAAAACCCCTTACGTATTAAGCACACAGTACTAAGGTAATTACGCGTTAAAACAATGCAACACTGGCCGTTATCGTAAACTGTTGTACTTTACAGAATGCTAGTATACGAACAGAATAGATTATGGAAAATAATCGAACTCTTTACAAAATACTAGATTGCTATTTAGTGTTTGATACCTTCAGTTATTGCTATAATGCTTAATACCTGCTATTGTATTAATTTTGTCTGTGTTACTTGTACCTCTAGGCTTACAAAATCAACAGTATATAGTCAATTTCTCATACCTGTATGAGTACCTCTAATGATATTTTTTCTTGTGTCACGTGCAAAGTTTGATTCCGATTGCGTAATTGAACACGGAAGCTCCTGATTTATCAGTCCAGTAAAATAATTCTTTTTTACATATGCATGACATTCTTTTTCTCTGATGCACATTTCTGAAATCAATTTTTGAATTAAATGAACACATTTTTTAAGCATTGTGACTGATCGTTTCTAAATCATATTATGAAAGTTAGTTTGTTTTTATATGCATGATCATACATTTGAGTAAATGATATTAAAATTGACGAGAAAAGACTCTGACTTACCAATTCTAATTTGATTTTTCACTTTAGAGTTGTTTCTACCTAAAGAAATTGAAATTCAATAATAAGTTAATATACCTCATGTTCAAAGAAAAACATCTCAATAAAGCGGTTTTACTTGTTGCATAGTGTATACTAATTAGAGCATATTGTTTCTCGAATGTTGTTGTTACTTAATACATAATTTACCCATCTTACTTTGTTTGAGTTTAAAACACATATCTGTGTAACAGAAACGTGCTATTCCATCTCTTTTTGTTACATTTATGGAGCATGGTTCTTCATTTGAATCAAGACAGTTCCACATCTTAGCAAGTTTTTCTTCTGAAAGAATAACAAGAGTCCAACTGGCCTTAACGGTCCAATGAGTATGATGCAACCCATGTTTTAGGCTTTATAAATGCCATTATAGTAGTAATAAAAAATAATGCAACATAAAGAGATATCATTTTTTTTATAAAACAAGACAAGAGCTTCCCAGGCCTTAGCGGTCATCTGAGTACTATAGTACAAACATATACATGTAAAAACGACAGGGTGGAAAGGTTAGCTTATAACATGGCACATGTTTTTGAAAAACTAAATTGAATTAATCAATTCTCTTGACTGCACGTAATTATCATAGAACCTCAATGTTAATTACAAAAGTTTTCCATATATAATACGTATTGTATTCTATTGTTTATTTGCCAAAATTCATACGAATAATACCTACCTACCTACCTTCCTACCAACCTACCTACCTATCTAAATTGGATGTACATTGCATAAATAGTCTGACATTGCTGTTTTTTCCCAGCTTCACGCAGATACATTAGGAGATGGCACATTTTTTTGCGATTATGAATGGCAAGGAGTTAAACTTACTTAAACATTGAAGGACGAGTTCAATTATATTTGTTTAAAAAACAGTACACGTAGACATTTATAAAAAGGACAGATGTTATAAATTGGAATTTATCCTCGAGCTCAACAAGGTTTTCAAAAAAATGTTATGCAAAAAAAATCGTTAGGAAAAAGTGTCAGGCAGATAAACATTTAGAGGAGGACTCGAAAAAGCGTCCCCTTCCTGTATTAAAAAAGCAGACAACCCCTGCTTTACAATTGTTTAGACAAAATTAAGTGTTAGTCTCATCTGTGAAAGCCAAACTTCCTGCATACCCAGTGATACTAATAATTCTCTGACATTAAAACACCGTGTATTTGGCATCAATTATGAAACCAATTCTTCATACATTTTGCGTAAATTACAATTTTCTTTTTCAATCAATTTCGACCAATACTTAATAATGCGTAAATAACGCATGGTACTCGTAGGTAGACGACCTAACTCTGAATAAACCATAACGTTTTACAAATATTTTTTAACTTTCAAAACTCTTTTACAAAAGTGTGTGTGAACTCGTTCTATTTCAAAACCACGCTCTAAAATCAGAACCTCTCATCAAAGCCCAAATAATTTTACAATTATCGTATCGGCTTGCCTAACCTTTATATGTCCTTAGTTTCCCTGCGAGATACTCAGCAGTGAAACAATCATTCCAAATTATTCTTCTTAAAATGACCAACATATTCCTCTTCCTCCTGACATCTCAACTACTTATCCAGTGTCTAACCTAAATATGTACTTAGTTTGACTGCGAGATACTCAGCAGTGAAACACTTCATTTCAAAGAATGTATGCATATTCTCTAAATGACCAACATATTCCTCTCCCTCCTGACATCTCAACTATTTATACAGGGGTAATGCAAATTTACAATTTTAGATAAAGGTTTGTTGCTCATCATAATGAACTTAGTAAGTTTGTTAGCCCTTTTTCGCTGGAGAAGACTTTTTAAATGATAAATGCATATTCACTATGTGACCACCCTCATATCAAAAACATAACCAATGTAAGTGCCATAAATTTCACATATTCAAAAGGATTTCTTTGTAAAGCATTCAATTTGGCTCGTTCTAATATTGAAGTGTAACTGCTAGATGCCAAGTACTTGAGGATACTATATGACCAGTAGAGCCCCACCCTAGAACCAGTAACGCTGCCATTAAGTTCAACATTTTGGTAGACGGCCTCTTGCCAATCCTAACCAGGACTTAGTTTGCCTGTTAGATGTCAAGTTGTATATACATGTAGAATATTTTTAAACACATTATGTATGTTCAATATATTACCACTGCAGCTCCATCCATACACTAGAAAACATGACCCTTTAGTCATAAATTTCAAAATGTTATAATTAGTAGGGCTTATTTCTTTTTATAACCAAGTGGTTAGCTTGTTTACTGAATATAGCCCAATATGGAAACTATTTCTAAAATCTTTAAAAATATTACTATTAAAATACGACCAAGTGAGTCCCCAACACATACACAACTAACTCAAAGGTTTTGAATTTAACAGCTTCATTAAAGCCAATTTGCTTATTCTTTTAAAGCAGTTACTTTGCTTGCTAGATGTTTAGTATTAGACAAAACTATTTTAAGCATAGCGATTTTTTTAGCATATCCATTATATGACTTTATCACCCCCATACCCCCGACACAAGAACCAGGATCCACTCTAACTATGTTATTAGTTATCTGTCAAACGGAAAAATACGGTATTTTGAAATTTTTGCATGTGTCAAGTACCTATCCTCCCAAAACATCATTGATATGACCTGGTCATGTTTTTTTTTTCATCAAGAAGAGATATGGTATATACTTATATTGCTAGATGGCGAGACATAAAGTATAAAAAAATATTTAAAAGTCTCTCCGTGGCAAATATAGCCTCTTCCTAACAAGACAATTTTCCATCATTTTTATAATTTTTTATAAAAAGACTTTCTCGGCATCCTTACAGTGCACTTAAAGTTAAAATACTAGATGCCTTGTTGTATAGAATATAAGATTCATATCTTCAAAATGATTTAAATAAAGGCATATACTACATGTTTGATTTTACAACTATAACCTCGCCTTGCACCTAAACCCTGGCTCTAGAGCATTATATTTCTTTTGTTTAGTAGAAAATGTTCGCACACACGAACATGCATATATCTTAATCATTACATATCAAATATTTCATACGTCAATATAAAAATATTTTCAAAATTAATGCTAATCAAAGAATATTCAAGAAATCAAATCGTACTGTTTTCTGTTTGGATCCTCTTTTTGAGTGAAGATAAGGTGTAGGTTTCTGATACAAAATCTCCATGGCAATTGTTTTCTGTTGCACTGAAACACAAAATAATTAACAATTAACAATAAAAAACATATTTGACAATAACAAAAACTAGATGAAGAGTATACAATGCTTACAAAATTATATCTTACAAAATGGCTCCAGACTATCAGAACCGTTTTTACAAGAGCTTGGACTCTAGGTAGTTGTGTCCAACAGCAATGTGACAGAGACCTGTCTATTTCATTGCTAGCCACTTAGCCAGGGGTCTTTGAAATCAGCAAGATTTGTCTGGTTTTTGAGCTAAGACTACGCAATCAATCATATTTTTCTTAAAACCGCGTCATTTTTAACTTGTTTTGACGCAAGGAATAGATCTCTACGCTCTACTGAATGTCCAAGGTTTTGTTAAAATGGTTCTATGTAGTATTTAACATATTTTTCATATATCTAACTTATGATATAAAATGACAAATTTTTAATCAAAGTACTGATAGTGCTGAAAAGCGCTAACTCAGCTTCTATATTTATATAACAGATATAAGTATCAATCGCAACTTCTCGGGCCTTTCCGGCAGGCTCGGAAAAACACATCGAATGTATTACCTAGGCGTCCATGACAACCCCCTTTTTATAGAACTTGATATAAATACAACACATTTCATGATCTGTTGAGATGTGAGCTATACTTAATTAAAGTAAACGATATACACTAAACATAACACAGAAGCGACATACAAGACTGTCTAGCCGATACTTATTTTAATGGAAAGCGACTCCATTTTGTATAAAATTCTAACATCCGGTGTTGTTAATACATTCGAGGTGTTTTTCCGAGCCTGCCGGAAAGGCCCGAGAAGTTGCGATTGATTTATGTATATAACATTTCAGCTTCTGTACGCACTATATTTCCTCATCACTGCATGACAGTCCCTGCAATGATGTATGTAAGCCCCGTACATTAAATTCACAATGGCCCGTAAATTAGATTCACAATAACCCGTGCAGTTATGTGCATAAACCCCTGAAACTGGTTCCCTAACCAGTTTAAATGATGTATACTTCTGCTCAAAGGGGGCGGTTATTCGATGCATCGGAAGTTGAAGTCTAACGACAATAAAGTGCTGAGCTATGCTTAGCGCTTTAAAAAGCAATCTGAGGGTTAATAAAAACCCAATGTCGCTGTCTATTAGTGTATATATTCTGCATGAAAGATATAACTAACACACTGATAAATGCACCAACTATATTTAGTAACTAATGTCTGTTTAACCTAATAAAGTATTTTGTCATAATATGGTAAATAATTAAATATCACGACAAATCAAAATCGGGGATTAATTTTTTTTTTGGTTTAAAGGCAATTTTTAAAAACTTTAACATTGATATTATATAAGTTTTTATGGTCTTTCATCAGAAGACCGTAATGTTATTTTGTCTTTTTGTCATAGCTCAGGAAAACACCGCAAATACATGTATATCATTAAATCTCTCTATGGTATACTTTGGTTATACAAAAAGTGGGGTTTCATGGACGCCTACGTACATGTATTACCGGGGTACATTCGAGGTTGTTTTCCGCTTATGATAAAGGCCCAAGATGTTGCGATCGTTTCAATCGTTCATACTATCTTGGAAATCAACCGGGTGTAGCTAATACGCTAAACTGAAAACGGAACGTGGACATTTTTTAACTATATTTTTATTTACTTAAAAAAAGATACATGTATTAAAAATGCTAGAAACGTTAATAAAAGATTATAAAAAAATCATGTGTTTATTAATTCAGAAATTCTGGTCCATTTAACATAAATCGAAATCAACAAAACAACGGCACACATTCTGTTAGAGAACCCGTACCCGAAATCTCTAAAAGAACTCGAGCTCTATTACATGGTTGCGAAATCTTTAAAGTAAAAGTTTTTCAAGGTACGACTTCTCTAGCATTCTCTGAAAATAGATCTGTGATTCATTTACATCGTAATTAACAATGCGAGTTTAAGTAAGGACAATTAATAACCTAAATATGTGACCGTTTCCAATGACCTCATATATATTCTTTTAGCATCCTTAACATATGCTAAGGTTCAGCATCCAAGCCGGTCGAGTGCATCAGTTACACATAAGCAACATTCATTTACGTCGGTGAAGACAGGGTCAGTAATACTTTAGACACAGGATCTGCTCCAAAATATTTACCCAGTGCGGACGCCAACGCCGAGTGTACATTTTCATCATAAGGTATCCCGACTTTGTCTCGATGAGCTAAGAAGTCTGATAATTAATCTTTAACGGCTCAACTAGAAGGGCGAACAGAGACCAATGTTTACACAAATGAGAAAGTAAAAGTAGATTTTGCAGGTAAGGGTCATTGCATAAGACATATCTTAGTTACTTCTAATTTAATTTTTCTTTAGTTTGGATACGTTGTTCGACTATTGTAATTCTATATTTTTTAATTCAAATATGTGATTTTAGGCATGTGGTATTTCTAAATAAATATTGCCGCAAAAAGAGAGAAAAATAATTGTGGCTCACTTCTATCAGGTCAAAGTTTTAAAGACTTCTTTATCAATCAAATTTTCATTTGCCGTTAATAATCAAACAATTAGGCTGAATAATGCTAACAGTCTAATATTCAGCCAGTACCAGAACATACAATCTACAATTAAATGGGCCTTACTTTCAAACAAATTTGGTTATGTTAGCCCAATGGGACGAATATTATGCCCTTTTATACGGGAAATATTTCCTCCCCGGTGGCCTAACAAATTTCCTTTCAAATGCAGTCAACATCTGTATACCATTTTTCCTAATGTACCATCTATAGAATGGTGTTAGCGAAAAATAGGACTTTGAACTGAAAGATGTATCCAAACTGTCACCTCAACACAAAGCTTACAGCTTAGAGGTATACCACAGTTTTTTTTTTCTTGAAGACTTCACCTTTCTTCTCCCCTGCAATGATGGCACGGTAATCATCGATAATTGTTAATTTTGTATGTAATTGACATTGATCATTACATTATACCAAATAATCTTACATGTTCCTTTATTTACATATAGTGTGTATTTATTTAGCTTTATACTTCAATGAAAATGGACGACGGCATCAGGCTGTAACAAAAGAAGGTACACCACAGAGGCAGCTGAGCTTCCCCAAAAGAAAAGAAGGATGAACATTTTTTTTCTAATTTAAGATAACTAGAAAGTTGTAATACATTCAAGACATGATATTTTATATATATTTTAATTTCGATATTTACATTGTTCAATATTTTTTCAATTTTTTTTTTAGATTATGCGGACATCTTTCGGCTGAATCTGGAAGAACATAGGCGACAGATACCCTCAAGTCCAGCAGCTACACACGATGAAAAAGCCTCTCTTGGATATTAGTCACCACCTCCTTCATCAGTCTATTCTGCAGTAAACAAAAATTATGAATGTATTATGTAAATAATTAGTCAATTATTACTTGTGATACAGACTATATCAGTGGTAAGAGATTATTGTTAACGTTGTTAAATATTGTTTTTGTATCCTATTGTTTACTGTTGGATATTTTCAGTATTTATTATTATTTATTGTTGCTGAAAATTGTTGTTTGATATACATTTCTATTTGTTTCTGATTCCATGTCTATATTGTATATATGTTATACAAAAGATAGCTATAATTGACTTTCTGATTCATTCTAATTTATTCATGAAAATTAAACAGTTAAACATTGGTTATTGTCTTATTGAATGTTTTTTTTTTTTGTCATTTAGTGCTTCTTCTCTTTGGATGTACTCATTGAGACTAACTTTAATGAATCGCATATTCTGGCATTTGTCTAAAGGTCTCATGCTCTGTAATACATTCACTCTCTCTCGGCTCTCGAATCTAGTCAACGAGTGGGATCTCTGCATGTGCACTCCATTGTTGTCTTTATAACTTTGCAGGAACTATAATTTTACAACAATGAACATTCTACTCATAAAAAAACCAAACTAAATGAATTTATTGCATATATTTTTTAATTCAACATCTCATAAACATGTTATATTAAATATCCTTACCAAATTGTGTTAGCACGTCTGTCGATCTGATCATTACCACAGACTTCATTGTCACTTTCCTCGCTACTTGCTTGGGCTATATGGTCGTTATTTATCTGCATTTGGGGTTCAAACATGTGCGGTTGGATGTTAAGATTCTCGGGAATTTCTTCAACATCAGAAAAAACCGCCTTCCATGGCGAGTGAATGTCAAAGATAACGCTAATCTTACTGTGTGTTGACAATCAGCTGTTTGAAGAAGGTCGCGTATGACGTCAGAGTACCACATGACACGCAAATTAATTAGCGAGTTGTTTTGACGATCAGAGCTTTTACAACGATCGATTTTATGGCTAATTGACGCTTTTAAACCGCAAACAAACTATTGGAATTGATTACTATATACACAAGGAAGCAAAAAAAATGAAAAATGTTCCGGAGTTCAGAAATATGTCCTTAAATT
Source organism: Magallana angulata (assembly GCF_025612915.1). Lineage (NCBI taxonomy): Eukaryota > Metazoa > Mollusca > Bivalvia > Ostreida > Ostreidae > Magallana > Magallana angulata. The sequence goes on from NC_069118.1 coordinate 4,825,414, forward strand.
ATACTTTTATAAGTACTTATCTGATTTGGTTTTGATAAGTCTAAAAAAAAAAGAATTGCATTGTTTGATGCAACTGTTATTATGTTTGAAAGCCAATGAAAAAAACCCAGCATAAATATAAAATATAACCAAAGCTAAAAAAAAAAGAAGAAGGAAAAATTGTATTTGATATGAGTTCCTAATAATAAGATGTTAGGGCGCTCATTTTTAGAAAGCCAATGTCATTGAACATTCAAACACATAAAGAACGACGATTGACCATAATATACGGGCACGGAAAACGACGCAGTAAAAGCTATCTAACCATCTAAATCACCCATACCAGACGATATGAAACATATTATTGACTACTTAAAGATGAAGTCACCATCTCTTACCAATTTGTTCAGAAATTGTGCTGTCTGATTTTTTCATATATGCCTATTATTCGTTAAATGTTTAATTATGTAAAATTATTTTGTTGTACCAAATGAAATGTATATCACTTAAATGCACTCATTTTTTTTTTAGATTAATCCGATCGAACGAACTACTAAAGATCTGTATTTTTGTTCCATCACCTCACATTCAATTGTATATTCATATTTTTATAATGTTTCAAAGATTCGTTAGAAACACTTACCATCTTTGATGTCACGCAAGATGGCGTGACAATATCGCTTTCAAAACTGTATTTTCGTGATAAATTTTAAAGGGTAAAAAGGTTAAACATATATCGCTTTTTCATTTTCAGCCGAGGGCAACAAAACTTAAATATAGAAACAGCAACATTTATCAAATTTTTACCTGCTTTTGAAAAAGCTCTGACATTCCCTGCACCAAGAAAAAAGTAAAATGGAGATAACAAGGCACATAAAATCCACTGAAAAAAACCCAAGCGATAATATTAGTGGTAAAGAAACAAATATTATGGTTATAAATCATTAACGTAGCAATGTTTTGATGATTACGCGTGTTATATTCTATATTATCAATAATTTCAGCATTTCAATCTCAACTATTGCATTACTAACCCGAAAATGTGAAGAGGACAACGGGAACATAAGAAAACGAGAATGTGTTTGAGGAAATACACCGATAATGTCTGTTGAGTTTTTACAATGATGTATGAATATCATTGCAAGACTTTTGATTTCAAATCCAATAATTTTTTTTTTAAATAATCTACACCTTTTATTTTGTTCTTAGTTTTATTATAACAAAAAAAACTTTCAAATATTAACTAGCCATTAAGCTTGACATAGTATTTATATTAAATTAAAAAGTGACAATGTCTTTCTTTTTCAAATAACCAAAGCCATTTCCTTTAAAATAGCATTTTTTAAATTTAGTTTGTAAGCATGAAAAAAAAAATGTCAATGACCTATCAAAAATCTTTATATTTTATTTTCAATCAATTAATCAAACACTTCGTCCAAATCTGATAACATTTAAAATGAATAGTCTTTCTTTTTGAACGATAACGAGTAGGTAATTTGAAAAAAATAACTTTTCGTCATTTATTAACATTTTGATGTAACTAAATCATTTCCCGAGTTAAGGCAAGAAAATTCACTGAAGAAAGCTTAATATGTTATCACAAACTATTGTGTGGATAACAAATATTCATTCTCGCAGTTAATTAATCCAATTACTTAACAAGTTGGTAATCAAAATCATTTATTTATTTTCTTTTTTTTGCATTAATATGTTATGGACTATGGAAACACTGTACACAACTGCTAAAATTGAGGGTAAAACAAGTATACCTTAGAGACTATCCCTTTGTTTAGATAAGATACGCGTTCAAAGAACCACCCAAAAAACAATAACTGGAATTTTTTTTTTTAATTTGCCTAATGTAGAAATATCATTAAGTGCCTAGATTTACTTTTAAATTATAATATTTGTTTAAATTTTTGACTTGCTGTGTCTCAAGCGAGAATTTCAGCAGTTTAGGGGAAAAACTAAAACAATCTTTTTGTATGAATATTAAGCATACATTTATTCAGTCAGTTTTACGAAGCAAAACGAACAAGTAAACTAGGTTATGCTACTTGCCAAAAATGGTTTAAAAGAAATCTTAGTTTATTTTTTAAACATTTTTTACCATTTGAAGGCATAATGATAAATTTTACGTAATGGTATTGATAAAGTTGAGAACTTGACTAAACCGTACATGTAGAGTTAATCGTATTTTTTTTTAAATTTCAATGTATTTAAAGTTTGATTCAATTAAACCTTAAACAAAATTTTAAACATAAACAACAACTCAGACAAAAAAAAAAGAGATACTCATTAATTAACAATTTTTGATAAAAAAAAAATAATTGTGTTCCGATAATACGTACTTGAATTTTGAGTCCGTGTGTATTTTGTGCACGCGAGGAATATAAAGAGCTTTCGCGAAACAGCTACATATAGTGTGTACAACAGGAAGAAAGGGTTATATTTCCATACCTCCATTTCCTTCCTCGCCTTTTAACCTGTTCTTGTCCTTTTTGTCTTTCTTTTTAAAATATCTGCCCTAATTTTGAAATACCAGGTATTAAAATCAAATCTTCATAAAACATTAAACAAAGGATGTCTATTACAATAATCTTCATATAAGGTAAACATTATCCAATAGCTTTTCATTTATGACGTCACAAAAATAGGCAAATTTTGCAAACAAAGGAAAAGATTTTTTTTTGCTTCATATTTTGCCTTTAATAGTATAGAACGCAGGTCTTCTCTAATACGATTTTTACATATGTTTTTGTTCTTTTCAATTACATTTATCATAGTTAAACATGGTAATTAAGCAAACATGCGCTCGCTATTTTTTATTCGAAAAACACCTTTTTTTGCTCCCGACCATTAATTCATCAAAATAAGACAATGCTCATAACGTCGTCACTCAAACACTATGACGTCATTGGGATGATTTCGTATTACATACTTATTTTCAATATGATTTTATCTATCGTCAACCTTATAGCAATCTCTCTATGGAAGTTTAAGTTTGGAGGCGAGAACTGCATACTACCTTACAAAGGCCTTTCAACTTGTTTAACATTACAAAAAATCTAAATGATGTATATTACAAACCTAGAATAATATACATATCTGTATCTGATGTTTGACGAACATCATAAAACCTTTAATACGCAGTTGAATTAAATAAATAGTATAGTGACTGTTGTTACACATAATGCGTTAAGGAGTTTTGGGTTCCAATGCAATAAAAAAGTCTAGAAGCTAAACCCGTCTATTTAAAAATATCGATTTTAGTAACAAAGTCGCAAATTCAACACTTCTGTTAACGTCGCGCATTGCTATTATGTAAAAAGATAGAATCAAATAGACAATGTGTTATCTTTTTAGCATTAAATCATCTCTGATTTCTTGAAACACAGAAGGAATTCTAGAAAGCGACTTTTTTCCCTAAATAAAACCACACACTTAAAAAAAATCGTCGAAACCTCGATACATCAAATCTAAAGTCAAAACGAAAATCAAGGTCACCGAATGGCATATTTCCCCTGTCGCATCTGCCCACAAAATTGACAAGGAAATGATTTTAGCGGAACATAGTCAGCAATTGATAACAACAATTTATGCCAACTTTGAAATATCCTGTATGTTATTGCCTGATAGTGTTCCGGGAAACTGCAAATAAATGAAACGGGAAACAACCTTTCAGAAACAGGCCGAGTTGAGAAAGATCATTCTAACAACGTGACCAAATGTTATGTTTTACATTCAGTGTGTATTTCCCCCTTATGTTTACATTGTAATTCTTTGACATTTAATTTCCATTAACCACACTTGCCTTTTCAGGGCGCATAATCATAAATATAAATGTCATTGTTTATAAGAATTTTTCTTGACAAAGTTCCTGACACTATATTTTTTTAAAGTCGCGGGTTCGTGCTAAATTTCATGTTATTATGGCTTAGCGTACATAATGGCTTTAAAGCGCCGATACACAAATTAACAAATATAGATAAAATTATAAATATAAAATTCTTATTTTTGGATGTCGTCAGTCATATTACACACTGATGCTGTGCAGACAAATAATCCTACCGGGCGTAAGCGTGGTATTCAATATGTTTGCACACGGTTGGTGAGTTATATGACCGACGACATCCAAAAATAAGCATTTAATGCTTTAGTGAACAGTCTCAGAAAAACAGAATATCTATGTTTAAAAAAGGGTTTCGGTCAGTACCTAAATTAAATGATTAAAAAAAGACAAATACTAAAAAAAAAAATCAAAATTAAGTTTTTTCTTTGATTTGCAAATAACTAAGAAGATACACATTATATTTGATCAAGATAATCTTAGCATTTATTTTTGAAAAAACAAAAATTACTTAATGTTAGCGCACGAAAACAGATAACAATATGTCAGTAGAGTTACTCAGGTGAGCTAAAGAGAGAGAGAGAGAGAGAGAGAGAGAGAGAGAGAAATATGTACGTTATAAAATGTATCCAAAACATTAATAGTATTTTACATTATAAAACAGAAAAGAATAGATTAACTTGTCAAAATTTATAGCACCAAAGACAAGATTTTGTTTTACACTGTTCTCAATTTTATTTAATTTTTTATCACAACTTTAGTTAAGTACAAGGAATAAAAATTAACAAACCATTTTTGTTCAAAACAAACTCAAACTTTATTAAAGGGCTTTATCACAAATCTCTAAGGAATATCACAGCACATCACCATTTGAATCGCCCATTTGCACAAAAACCATGACACCTGCTCACTCATAGAATTCATATAATATTTAAGAAAAACTTTGTTAAAGGTTATTCCATGTGTTTGCAAGTTCTTTCTCTAGCTTTTTGCATAGTAGTATTCATATGTTGCAATTAAATATTAGAGTGCTTGAATTGAATGCAGAAACATTGAAAACAGCTGTCAACTTATTCATGCTACCAATGCAAGAGCAAATGTACAAGAGTAGCACAGTTTGTTTCATATAATATCTTAAAACTAATAAGTTTTTCATGCAAGAAATGTTTCGACCAAAAGATCAGCAAATATTTTTTCGCCTTATTCTAAAGTAATTTTCATTGTAAATTGTTATAGTACGGAAGCCCATTTAGGACCTATCAAAAAATATTTTTGAATTTGATATAACGAATTCTTGAATTTGTTAAAACGAATTTGAATCGTTATAACGAATTGTTGAATCCATTATAACGAATTAAATTTGTTATAACAAATTTTAGGAATTCGTTATAACGAATTTAATCTGTTATAACAAATTCGCTGAATTCGTTCTTTCAAATTTTGAAATCTGTTTTAACAAATTAAACTTGAAATAACGAATTCTTGAATTCGTTATTTCAAAGTTTTAATTCGTTATTTCGGTTTTTAAAATCGGTTATAACATATTTTCATCCAATTTGTGGTAACAAATTTCATGTTTTGGGGAACAAATTAAACGGGGCGGACTTCATTTTTCCCATATCGGCGTGCGACGAAATGTGCCGATCAATTGATCGGCGATAAACGGCGAAATGGTAAATGAAGTGAACTGGCGTAAAAACAAAAATGGAGGGACATATTGTCACAGCTGTTGCTCTAACCATGGTAACAGATATAACAAATCCAAAAGACACCTTACTTTATCGGCTTTGCTAGAATTCCTACATTGATAGAAACACAATATTTAAGAACTACTATGTATTTTCACAAAAAAATACCATGCAGGATATACAGATTTGTTTCGACGGGTTTCTGCGCAAAATTCCCAAAATTTGTTTTACTAATGCTATCAATCAATGAGCATGCTGATTTATTAACATATATCTGCATTTTTCATCTCATTTCATCACCAAACCGTGAGATAACGCCATACTTAAAAGAAATACCGGTTTGGAATAGAATTAATTGAAGAATAGGGAATCAGTCTTTGAGTATTACTAGTCTCAGGTGATTTTGGCCGGGACATGTTCAAATCAAATAAAGCTCGAAGGGCTTTATGATAGATTTGACCACGCTCTGACCGAAATAATCAATTCCTAATGTTCAAAGAATGATTCCTTATTACTTTAATACTTATATTTATATTATTTCCAATTTCTAGACTTTAAAACAGCATTCTAAAACCAACGTTTTTTAATGCATAACACATGCTATGTATTATTACGCAGCGCAGCCAATACTGTTTATCGGTTACTAGTACGCCCATTTTTTGTCGCTTTTTTTAAATGAAATTATTGTGCAGGGTTATCAAAGTAAAGGATATTCAGGCAAACCGAAAGTGAAACAGTGTTTGGACCTAAGCACAAATCAACACCGCTGACAACGTTTAGTTCTAATCAATAAATTCGATGTAATGAGTTTATAAGCACTGTTTTTAAAGGAAGTCATTAAGAGATACCGTGTAGATAGTAAGATTTTAAATGGTACTAACAATTTAGATATTTTTTGAAGTCGTCCATTTTATGTATTCCTACGTCAAAGTTCAATATAGTTCCGACAAGCGGAGAATCTCTCTTGCTTGTCGGAGATTAATGGATACAGTTGAGAGTCAGGTTGAACGAGGCTAGAGTTCAATTTTGCTTGGATCCATACAATTTCTCATAACTATTTCGATTACTGATACGTAATTTGATGAAATAATTCTTTGAATATTACACAACTTGATTGATATTGGGTTTTCACGAAATTCCTGTAAGAGAATTCATATTTTTAAAAAATGTGCGTAATTCAAATACTAATAGGAATTTACGTGCCATGCAAAATAACATATCGTTGATATTAGAATAAATAATAATCGATAAAATCAAATCCTGGCAGTACTTCAGTACTTTGATTTATACACATAACCAGGCAATATAACCAGGATGTGTGCATGCGTGTACCAACTTTTCGGTAAATTCGAAAGCTGTTTGGAAGAACTTCGAACTGATATTTGCACAATTTAAAAAACTATAGGAAAATTCGATTTTTACATTATAAATGTTCATTAAAAGTGATAGGAATGTTGTGTACGTTAGATTTACACCAAAATGTTGAATAAATATTAGTATTTGAGATAACAATAAAGAGCAATGTCACAGGAAAACAACAGGCACTTAGCATTGGAGTAGGGGACGGGGGGTGGAGTTATGCAGGGGCAGAGGGACGAGACTACCCCCTTCAGCACACGTTTTCTTGCAGCAAACATTTTTCTTAAATTTATATATAAAATGTGAATTAACAAAGAGTTGCCTCCCCCCAAAATGTTTTTGGGACCAGGTAAAAACTGAAATGAAAGGGAGGATATAAACTGTAAAATTGAAGTTAAAGGTTCACTAAACCCCCTACCCCCACGGATCAGGATTTTTAAATGTTTTAATTGCATAGTGTACATATCACCAGGGTCAGTGTTCCTATCACTAGGGTCTGTTTACCCATAACATGGGTCAGTATTACGATTATCATGATGTCTGTATCTATTACCAGGGTCAGTGTTCGTATTACCAGTGTCTGGGTGCCCATCACCTGGGTCTGCATACAAATAACCTTGGTCAGTGTACGTATCATCAGGGTCAGTGTACGTATCACCAGGGTCAGTGTTCGTATCACCAGGGCTTGTATACCCATAACCTTGGTCAGTATTACGATTATCAGGATGTCTATATCTATTACCAGGGTCAGTGAACGTATCACCAGGGTCTGTGTGCCCATCACCAAGGTAGTAGACCCATCACCAGGGTCTTAATGCATATCACCAAGGTCAGTATACATATCACCAGGGGCTTGGTGCTCATTACCAGGGTCTCAAAACTTATATTGTTATAGGTTTTGAGACCCAGGTGATTGGTATACTGACTCTGGTTACGCGTATACATGTACAGACACTTGTAATTGGGTACACTAACCTTGGTTATAGGTAAACTGACCCTGGTGATGGGTATACTGATTCTAGATATGGGTATACAGACGCTACTGATGTGCACTCTGACCCTAATAATAAATACTAGTATACAGACCCTGATGTAAGGTATAAAGACCCTGGTGAAACGTACACTGACCCTGTTGATAGGCATTGGGACCCTGGTGATGGTTACGTTGATTTCTGGCTATGGGTAAACAGACCCTGGTGATGAGCACAAAGACACATTGACCGTCGGGTTAGGTATTTAGACCCTGGTGTCCTGATGATGGGTATACTGAATCTGGTTATGTGTATACAGAACCGGGTGATACGTACACCGACTCTGGTATTATGTATTCCTACCCTTGTGATGGGTATACAGACCCTGGTGATGGGCACACAGATCGACCTTGGTGAGGGGTTATGGATAGAGCTACATGGGGTCGGTGTTTTGACCACCCTTATCCCTCCCCCATAACCCCTGAAAAGAAAAGAAAAACAAAATAAATTATCCCTTTCCTCCTAACCTTGGATTTTTTCATATTGAATCTAAGCGTAGGTGTTTGTATGAGATACAGTAATATTGGTTTTTATATAAACCTAATTCTTTCTTACTGGTATATGTAAGGAAACAGTGATATTTTGAAACCGTGAAAATTGAACACCGTGGGGGTAACTATAGAAATGCTAAGTTTACCTTAAACTTAATTTTCACTGTTTATTTTCTCCCAGTCACTTTCAATTTTTTACATGCTCCGAAAATGCTATGAAGGGGGGGGGGGGGGGGCAACTGCATAGGGACAGGCCCCTCCCTGCCACCCCCACCCTCCAACCCGTTTGAAGCTACATGTCTATTGTGTTCCTGTAACATTGCCTTTATTGTCCTCGCAAATATTTAACTAACTTTTTTTAGTGTAAACCAAAGGTACATAACATTCCTATCACTTTTAATGACTATATGATATAAAAAACGCGATTTTTTGTTTGTTTTTTGGTTTGTTTTGTTGGTTTTTTTGTTTTGTTGATTTTTTTTGGGGGGGGGGGGCACCTATCATCAGTTCGAAGTTCCTCCAGGAAGCTATCGGATTTCCTCCCAAACGTTTACCAATCCCGATGGAAAGTTGATTCTCCCATGCGCACATCCTGGTTATAATACCTGGCTTTGTCATATAAAATATCATATTTATATTTTTCAAGTGTCCTTTACTGCGATAACATTACAAATCAATTTTGATAACTATAGCCCAATAATTTCATAAAATATGAGCGACACAAAATGGTCGTGTCCTACATCATAACTGAGAAACAGTATTTGCTGCAATAATACATAACATGTGCTATGCATGAAAAAAAAACCCTGGTTTTAAAATGTTGTTTTGAAGTGTAGAAGTTGAAAATAATATGAAGATTTATAAGCAAAAAGACATAATTCTTTGAATATTATGAGATGATAATTTTGGTCGGAGCGTGCATATCAAATCTATCATAAAGCCCTTTAAGCTTTATTGGATTTGAACACGCACTGACCAAAATGAATATGAATAACAAACATAAATCTGCCCATGCAAGCGTTTAAAGATATTGTATTCATCGGTAAAAGGCGATTAGAATAGCAAATTTAAAATCGTTTAAAAAGAAATTCAATAACTAGATACGTCAAAACATCAGACCTCTATCAATCATTTTTGCTGTAAAATCGAATTTATTTTGCATAGCTTTATACGGAAATTTCCCTCGTGTTGACCTCGTGACGTCACTGAAGCCTCGTTATCGCCTAATTTCATTTTCTCTTGATTTTATTTCTAAAAGCAGGTAAAAATAGGCACTTTAAAGAGGCGTAACTCCATTATTTTTGCATCGATTTCGATGCGTTCTTTGCATTTAATTCTGGTAAATAAATTCTATGACATATAAGTTCAACATTGGCTGGGCTGCAGGTACCCTTTAATAAATCAACATGCTCATTGATCAAACGCGTTAACTGAACAAGAAGATGGGTGGATAAGGCGCGTAAAATGCCCATACACGGTCGGACAAGCTACTGAAAAATTGAAATATCAATAAACCTGATATTTTAAAAAAAATTATTTAAAACAATATACATTTTACATATCATTGATTTTTAACCCATAAACATTTTCATTTCTTGGAATATGTTGACTCAAACAGGCGTATACGTATCAAACCTGCAAATATAGTCATGTTTTAGAACTTCAAGGCATTTTATTTTATAGTGTGGGTCTGTGCTCCATATTTTTCTCATAGTCTAAATAAGGTATATTGGAAAATAAACCGATTTCAATCAACAAAAACGTGGAGAGATGACCCACTATACATTAAAAATATCATTCTGTATCCCAACAATCCAACGTTTTGAAAAAATAATACAAGTCCGTAAATTCGTGGTTAAAGTCAGACATAGTATTTGAACAGCCTACTTTGTTGTGTCTGAAATGGCTCAGTGGTTAGAGTACCTGACATAAGCTAACCTTAAATACCTAGGGTTTTATATGATGGGTTCGATACCGCAAAAATGTCTAACAATATTGTTTTTTTCTTTTCTTTTGTTAAATATATTAAAAACTGAATAAAGTTAGAAATTGTGATTTTGTAAACTTGTATTATAATATATTTGAATAGATTTAATTGGAAAAAAAAATAAATTCAAAATTGTATTTCACTACTAAACCGAATGGGCATTGGCGCCATCTTATTCCCCCATCTTCTTTGGGGAATTTTGAGCAGAAACCCGTCGAAACAAATCTGTATATCCTGCATGGTATTTTTTTGTGAAAATACATAGCAGTTCTTAAATATTGTGTTTCTATCAATGTAGGAATTCTAGCAAAGCCGATAAAGTAATGTGTCTTTTGGGTTTGTTACATCTGTTACCATGGTTACAGCAACAGCTGTGACAATATGTCCCTCCACTTTTGTTTTTACGCCAGTTCACTTTATTTACCATTTCGCCGTTTATCGCCGATCAATTGATCGGCACATTTCGTCGTACGCCGATATGGGACAAATGAAGTCCGCCCCGTTTAATTTGTTCCCCAAAACATGAAATTTGTTACCACAAATTGGATGAAAATATGTTATAACCGATTTTAAAAACCGAAATTACGAATTAAAACTTTGAAATAACGAATTCAAGAATTTGTTATTTCAAATTTAATTTGTTAAAACAGATTTCAAAATTTGAAATAACGAATTCAGCGAATTTGTTATAACAGATTAAAATTGTTATAACGAATTCCTAAAATTTGTTATGACAAATTTAATTCGTTATAACGGATTTAACGATTCGTTATAACGATTTAAATTCGTTTTAACAAATTCAAGAATTCGTTATATCAAATTCAAAAATATTTTTTGATAGGTCCTAAATGGGCTTCCGTATTATAGATAATCTAATTACGAGATGATAAAGAATCATTGAAATCAAGACACCTGTAGCAGGTCAGTGCTGTGTAGGTTTTTATCAGTACTTCGCGTTGTGTTTATTTTTGTTTTGAGACTGATTTTGACCTCTACATTAAGAATTAAACCTTACTAAATTATAGATAAGGTATGAAAACGACTTTACTTTCAATATAGATAAACCAGATATAATAAATCAAGCTCAAAGTAAATGAAAACCAAGATTAGCAACACTTTATAAATTTATTATAACAAAATAAGAACGCAAGTCAATAGCAAGTACTTAAAGTCCCCAACCCTAAAACCTAACTTTAACACGGACCTCAAATAGACAGACGAGACGGGGACTCAGGAGAAAAGTAGCTAGCGAAACCAGCTGTTTCCCTCGTCAAATAAGGACTTACATGGGTTTATATACGGAAAAGAGAACAAAGACAACTGTCATTGAGTTATTGGCTATCGTATAAAGTGGGCTTTACCAAACTAATAGAATAAAATCATATCGGTATCGGAATGCTAATAATAATACATAGAAACGAAATATCGATCTACCACACACCATTAAGTAGAAATATTTACATGTATAATTATTTATCACATGTTTACCTCAATATGCAGTTGATATCACTCATTATATGATTTTTTTTTATATTCCACTATGTGTTCTTACGCCACGTGAACTCATAATTAAACATTGCATAGCTTCAGGCGGATGATTTACGTAGACTAAAAAAGTAACAATTCAATTAAAAAGTGTAGAGTTATAAATGAGAAGCATTTGATGCTGTTTTCCCCCCAAGAATTTATAAAGATATGCTCGAAAATGAAATGTTTATTTGTTTTATCTTTAAGGAACTTTTTTCCACGCTTAAAGTAGTTGACGTCTTGCAGTGAATGTGTTGTGCGGCTAACAATTATAATTTAAGATTTAACAAGGTAAAACATGTGATAAAAAGAATATCTCATGATTTGCGATGGTATATTGGATAAAAATCATATACCATCGTAAATCATGAGAGATCCTATATTTAAATGACAGTCACAAACACGATTGGTCAAGTTCCAAGTTCAAATCTTTTTTTCTTTTCCAAATTATTACATTTGTAACACTTTGTATCAGAATTAAATGAAACTAAAAGATTAAAGCAAATGATTTATAGTATTAGGGTTTCTGTAACTTTTTCAATAATGTTTAAAGGATCCACTGATTACTGCATAAAGCTTAGAGTTACAAGTATGGTATGGATGTCGTTTCTTGTCTTCACAATGCAAGTTTACATTTCTTTAAAAATCTATCAAATTAAGTAAAAGTATTTGTCTTTAAAGTATGTTGTCTTCGGTAACCGCGGAGTTTTTTTTTAGTATATGTCGATCTTTAAATATACCCGAACAGAAATTCAAATAAATAAGAAAATACAAATAAATAATACTTAACGCTTGAATGTTTTTGTCTTTACTTTAAATTTAGCTTGACCAACTATGAGATTAAAAAATTTTTGATACTTTTTTTTCCTTTTCCTGATATTTATATATGAAGATTTGAATACTTTAGGTCATTAATATGCTTTCTGAAAGACAGGGTATGAGGAACACTTATTATGAAAAAAAAAACTATGGTGGTATGAGACACCTGTCTATAATGATTTGAATAAAAGTACAATTAAAATACTTTGACCGTTTTAGAACTTGGTAGTTTTACAATATTTGACCCAAAAATATGTTTGAATAAAAAAAATGCAAAGAATTATTTTTTTTTATGAAAGGACTCTGCCGGATTCGATCTCGTGACTAACAAATTCGTAATTACTGACCATTGCACGAACTGTTAGGTAACACATATGCAGGTAACAAATTATATAAAATTATACCCTATTTTATTGTTTATTTTGATTGGAAATACGTCACAATATGGAGGTATCCCTTACCGCCTCAAACACTGTTTCATATACAAAAGGCTGATTATACTATATAGTGTTATGAAAACGATTTTCTTTCACAAAATAATATAGAGATTTTAATTTTTTTCTTCAATAGCTAAATCGATTAGGCGTTAGCTTTCTACAATTACAGTTGAAACTTTTCTGACAACATATTGGTTTTACATGTTTTACAATCATACTTCGGCATGCAAACTAACTATTGTTAGAAGTGTTTTTCTGTTACATTTGTGACAACTTCTGTTAAACTATAAATTATTTCAAATCAGATGTTTTCAATATTATTTATCACACGAAGACGAAAATATTCAGAATGACCTTGCGTTAGTATTTTCGTACTAGTAGATGTCCCTTTTTGTTGTATCAAAATAGAACTTTACAAAACACATACTATGAAATTGATCAATTCATTGTTTCAAAATAATCATGATATTGATCAAGGTCTTTTGCCAAACATCATTCGTATCGATGCTTTTTGTGTTACTTAATTATTACGTCATAAATTTAGTTCATTGAAAAATATTCTTCTTTTCTTTTCATGAATTAAGTACCATATCGAGAAAAAAATCCCTAAAAACAAAACAAACAAAACAACCCGGAACATACAAATACGAAAAAAAATCAGAACATGTTGTCTATCTATCCATCTTCCACACACCCATCCATCCATCTTTCCATCCAGTTTTTTTGTTTTACGCTTTTATTATCATAAAAAAAATGATCATATACAATGCTCATAGTTCTTTAAACAAAATGTTTTTTTTTTAAACTAATAAACGTCTTATAAAAATAAGACGTTTAGTGTAGTTTTAAACCTATAAATTAGCTGTTATAAAATATCAAAATATAAGGATAAAAGAATAAAAAAATATTGAAATCTAATACAAACACAAAAGCATACTGGATTAAAACGTCTCCGTGTGTGGCAAATCAAGATATCTAAACACAGATAAGGACAAATCATGCATATTACTCTCGGCAGTTTAATTTCTCTTCCTTTATTGAATCGAAAAAAAAATATTATGCTCACTGATATTCCATTGGTAAATGCTTTTATTTTTATAGAGAAGACGATTTTTCAATTTGGTTTTTTCATACACATGTACTTTGATTCTCCGTGTACACTCTTTTTGAATCAAAATAAGTATTTAAACAAGAATGTTTTTATCCGTAATTTTGTGCTAAGACGTTGTAAGTAATTGTTAAGACTGGATCTACTGCTGTAACTGGAACCGGAACTAAATGAGTAGTTGAGGTAATTCTTGCGGACATATTGTTTTCTCGCTCTACATTTTCTAAAACATTTTCTAACTGAAAAAAAATCTTTGATTTTCAAATCTACGTTTGTGATAGCATTGCTAAACTCACATTTTGAACTAAATATAGAAGGGTCTTTTTATGCAAAATACTACTATTTAGTTATTCATTAGGTCTATATTTGAAGTCGCTTACTTTTTAAATGGAATTTAAAAAACAGAAACTACTAGTTAAGTATTTAACTCACAAACCATGTCTCTGTCAACATGTTTAATAAATGAAATGTCTCTATGATGATTGCCAAAAAGTTTTCATCTACAAATAATGTTTTTGTGTTAATGTTTGAACAAGGCAATTTCTGGTATTTCTTGACATCTTTTTAAAAAAAAATTAATTTAATAAAACCATTGATTGCACATCGTCGTACAATTCTAAGAGTTTTGCTTTTTATTCTGTAAAAGTTAGTTTGCAAAGTTTCCGTGAGTGGCTTATCTGCTGTATTAATTCTAAGATAAAAACTTAAACAGTACGAGTTTGGTATTTGAATAATTTTTTGATTTAAAATGTCTGACACAATATATTAAATGGTATCTATAAAAGAATTCAAAATAAAATAAAGATTTTATATATTAAATAATTTGCTTTATAATAATGATATCATAAATTCTCCTATAATTTTTTTAAAACCATCTTTAAATCTTCTATTACAGTCTCCAAGACACAAAACAATAGCACAAAGGAGAATTGCACTACAATACACTGAAAATAAATGAAAAATACATTTTGAAGGTTGTAGTTTCTTGATAATGAACTAAAAAGAAGAATGATAGCTTATTATTCACTCACTTTCAGTACATGTACACGTCATTCAGAGGTATGGTTAAAGCAGCTGTAACAGAAACGATGTGTATGGGTTTATATTTCATCCGTCGTATAGTTTAGGATAAATTATATCCGGTTGAGAAACTGTGTACATGTAATTAATAATTATATGAAGAATCAATAATGCAGGCGTTTTAATTATTAAAAATGTTCTAAGGAAACACACATTACATATTTAACACACTAGATCATAAATATTTGAGTTTGATATTTTCCTTGTACAGAGATAATAAGCATTTGTCCCAGACCTGAAAAATAGAAAACATTGCAATACGTACAATTATTATCAACAACAGTATATCGACAACATGGCAGTGACTAGACGCCTTATAGTTTTTATTGCATTATTTCCATCGGTTTTTGGACTACTTTTGTATCCCACGAATGAACATGTAACAACGCATCCAACTAATGTTCCAGGTAATCTTGCCACATCTGTATTTTGTTGACTTTGTGTTTTAATGTTTATTTCTGCGTCATATCAATTGCGAGAAAACATATTCATCTACACTAATGGAATAAGTGAAACAGCAGTATTTGATTGCAGAGAAAGTTTTATATTTAAGTTGGCACTTAATTGTGCTTTTCGATAATAATCTTATCAGTTAAAGTTGCTGCCATGTTTTTGATAGCTATCCATGTCGCACCGGATATTTTTTGTTCAAAAAGAATGAAACATATCGGTCAAATGGTCGTCTCAATAACATTTAGCAAAATAAGAGTTTTGATAGTATATCTGTATTAGAACAGATATGGAACGAGATACTAGGATTGTGTACGACCAAATACTCTTGATAATTGCGTAGATTATATAACAGGCTGACACGACATACTCTTCCCACTTTAAAATTGAAGTCTACAAAATATGTTTCTAAAATTAAGTGTATCAAACAATAAGTATACAGCCACTAAATGAAAAAGAACGCAATACAGATAAAATATAAAATTGTTCTAGTATTTCCGGCACCCAAAGACTGTCAGGATTACCTGTGGGAGGGATATAGAAAAAACGGACTGTACACCATCTATCCCCAGAAAGGCGGACGACTAAACGTCTTCTGTGACCAGCAAACTGATGAAGGAGGTTGGACGGTAATATCAAACACAAGTTTATAACAACATTATCACAAACATAAAATATCGCTCCTTACAATATACCTAACATTATATGGATTTGATTATTCGTTTCACAGAGGTATGTTTTAGATATCTTACTTTTGGAGTCGTTTTAGTTTAATCGATACCATATTGGATTACCTTTCAAAAATGTTATTGATAAACCGAAATTTAAAGCTTTTTGTTAAGATAAAAGAACGAACTAAATTAAAAACCTTTAAACCTTTAGTTTAGAAATATTTCAACAAAAAAAGACGATTAAATCTTTGAAACGTTATACAAAGACGTCAGGATGGCTCAGATGACTTTTTTAGAAACTGGGTGGATTATAAATATGGTTTTGGAAACCTATCTAACGAGTTCTGGCTTGGTAGGTGTAAATCCATCAAAAATAAGGTAATTACTGGCAATAGAATTAAAATGACCATTAAATGTGTATTTACTGGTGATAATGTTGGTAAGTTTTATTGAAGGTAATCATCGCATATATGAAATTGCCAGTCAATGATTCTACGAACTACGAATTGATATGTCGGATTTTGCCGGGGAAAGTCGCTATGCAGTTTACCGGCGATTTTCAATCGGGGACGAAAATCAAGGCTTCCAGCTTTTAATTGAGGACTATATTGGGACATCAGGTTGTATTGCCCATCGTTCACAACAAATGAAAATATTAATCAAATAACAGTTAACATACTAGTACTTTGAAAAGTAATTGCTTACTCACTTTGCACATAAAAATCAATATATTATAGAGGTTATATTTTGATATTCATTTTAAAACAAAATTTTCTGACTGTATGAGCTTTAAAGAGAGGTCACCACTCACTCCCGAAAATATGCATGTAATTTTCAATCTCAAATCAATGAAAAATGTCTCCTAGCAAGTTGCTTGTTGTTTTGTTATCAAAGATATGATATCGAACGTATTACTCAAAATTATTAATTCAGGTTTGCTTCAACATTTGGATAATTGTGGGAAAAGATAAATTGATATTTTGGTTTAAAGCGTTATTAAAATGAATGAATTTTATTAAGGTCTTCCGTTTCCAACGGAAGATCTTATTGTTTTCGTACGGTTTCTTTTTCCCTATTATTATTATTTTTAGTTTATTTTCTTACAGATTTTGTGCACGCGAGTTCTCGGAAATGGCTCCGCCAATTTTCATGAAACTTTCAGATCTTATAGATATTGATCTGAACCTTATTGGAATTTTTTTTAATTTTATTGACGTCATTTCTGTTTCAGTGATATTGACGTTTTAGCGATTTTTAGAGGGTCAGCTTGTCCGTCGTACTCCTCCTAAATGACAACAGATATCAAATTCCAATTTTCAGGAATTGTAGACGAATAGTTGTAGTTTTGTCGAAAGTGAATCATTTATGTCTGGCACAAAAGACGCCGAAGCTCGCCTGGACCCGAACATTGAGATGTAAAAATTGTAGCGAATTTTCTTGGTTTTCTTTATGTATCTTTTTTATCGAAAATATTTTGTTAAAACATGTAGAACAATTAAAATTTATTTTTAAAAGATCTTTCAGTGGACATCAAGAAAAAGGAGCTTGCCGCTCAATTAAGGGGCTAAAACGTCTCTGAAGTCTTTCTTCCATAGCACTCTACTGAGAAATATTTTGTAATATATTTAGGAAGTAAAAATGTTTATCTTACACATATAAAACTAAACATTATAAAATTTTTATCATGCGTTACGTAATTAGGGGTTTTAAGGGGCCACAAGTCCAAAACTTCGATCAATTATATCTCAAAAAAGGACAATATTTTAAAAAGCAATATATAAAAAAAGGTGCTTAGAATGGTGTTTTAAACAATATTCAATTATAAAAGTTTTGTTATCTGGTCCCAATAAGGAGATAAGGGGTCAGACTTAATGTTATACATTACAAAAACTTTATCATGCGTTACGATATTAGGGGTTTTAAAGGGCCAGAAGTCCAAAAGTTCGATCAATTATATCTCAAAAAGGACAATTTTTTGAAAAGCAATATGGAATAATAAATGCATAGAATGATGCTCTTGTCAATATTCAACCATCAAAATTTTGTCATATGGCCCCAAAAAGGAGATAAGGGGTCAGCCCCTAAAATGTCCTATCCCAGATAGCTCAAAAAACAGTATCCAATTTCTAAACGCTTGTTGAATAAAATATGTTTAATATCAAAAGACCTTTCATATGATGACAGGAAAAAGGGGCTGGCCCTTTATTCAAGGACCCAAAGGGGCTCTAAAGTTATTCTTCCAGAGCACTTTACTGAGAAATATTCTGTAATATGTTTAAGAAGCAAAAATGTTCATCTTTCACATATTGAACTATACATTATAAAAACTTCATCATGCGTTACGTTATTAGGGGGTTTAAGAGGCAAGAAGTCCAAAGGTTTGATCAATTAAAACTCAAAAAGGACAAATTTTTTGAAAAGCAATATGGAATAATAAATGCTTAGAATGATGCTCTAGTCAATATTCAAGCATCGAAATTTTGTCATATGGCCCCAATAAGGAGATAAGGGGTCAGCCCCTAAAATCGTCTTTACATAAGACCGGTAACAAATTTTTAAACACTTGTTGAACAAAATATGTTTAATATCAAAAGACATTTCATTTGATATCAAGAAAAAGGGCTAGTCCCTCAAATTAAGGCTCAAAAGAGCTCTAAAGGATTTAATCTACAGAACTTTACTGAGAAATATTTTGTTATATGTTTAGGAAGCAAAAATGTTTATCTCACATTTATTTAACAATAAATTATAATTATTTTATCATGCGTTCCGTAATTAGGGGTTTTAAGGGACCAGAAATCCAAAACATTGATAACATATCTCAAACAGAACAAATATTTTAAAAAGCATTATTTTGAAAATCGATATAGAAATAAAAAATGCTGAGAATGATATTCCTAACACAATTCAACCATCAAAATTGTGTTATGTTGCCCCGATAAGGAGATAAAGGTTCAAATATCAAAGTCAAGGTCATATTACCTTCAAAAAATCACACGGAATAGCTCCTCGTTGCTCGCAACGAGGTCATGTCTAGTTATTTTTCTTTTTTTTTCTTACAAATTTTGTGACCGCGATTTCTCAAAAACGGCTCGGATAATTTTCATGAATCTCTCAGATCAAATAGATCTTGATCTAAACTTAATTTAATTTTTTTTATTTTGATGACGTCATTTCTGTTCTTAAGATAGTGACGTTTTAGCGATTTTCAGAGGGTCGGCTTGTCCAGGGGCCTCCTCCTAAACGGTAAAATATTTTGAAATGCAGTACGGAAGAAAAGTTGTTCAAAATGGTGATCTTAACAATATGCCACCTTCAAAATTTTGTTAAACGGCCCCTATAAGGGGATAAGGGATAGGCCCCTTAAACGTTGTTTCCCATATATCTCAAGAACAGTAAATGCTGAGTGGGTGGGGGGGGGTGGGGGGTAGTACATTATATAACCTATTGAATCTAATAAATATAGCTAGTATATCATAATAATAAGTCACATATTTTTTGCCAGTGCCTTTCAAACTCTGAGAATGTACAATTTTTAAGCAAAATATATTTCTCCACGGATATTCTGTTTTTCATTTACGAGTGCACCAAAATTCAACTTTGGAACTTCTTTAAATCTACTTACAAATATGTATTGTTTTATTATTAGAATTAAAAGATTATGTACTTTATACAAATTTCTCTCTTTATATTTTCCAAATAAAATTAAGTTTTTGTCAAATGTTACTTGCATTTCCAATTTCCTTAACAACCACTCCTCACATAGTTCCCAAAGTTCTTTTACACAATAGCAATCTACAAATAAGTGTTCAATAGTCTCATTAACTCTTTTACAAAAGGAGCAGACTGGGGATTCTTTAACCTTAATCTTGTGAAGATGATCATTTGTTGGTATTATTCTGTGTAAAATTTAAAATTGTAGCCATTGTAGTTTTGACTCTTTAGTAATTTTAAACGGAAGTTCAAATATTTTGTTCCAGTCTTTGTTGTTAAAAATAATGCCCCTTTCTAGCCATTTATTTACAGATGTAATTGGATCTCTTTTCTCCTTAATAAGTTTGTTATACATGTCTTTGCAACCTTTTTTATTGGTGAAGAAGATATGTTTATGACTGGGTATACTTGGGCCAGACTTGTATTTGATTTCATTGATATTGTCTTTATCCAATCTTTCAAATATTGCTCCCTTTAGGCTTGCATATTCAATAAAATTTGTTTTTATATTTTGGTTTTCTATTGTTTCTAGACTAAGAAAAACACCCTCATTATCAAAAAGATCTTGTATATGTATAAAACCAGCATTAAAATAGTGTTTTAGGAAAAAAGAACGGTTATTAACTTTTATTTTTGGGTTGAGCCAAATGTTTTCAAATGGAACATTCATAACTTCTTGTCTAGTTGCTTTTACAATTAAAATCCAGCTGTTAAAAACTTCTTTCCAAAAAATAATTTTTGTGTTTTTACATAAATTAGCTGTAAAGTCCATACCTTTAACCCATATGTTTTTAATTTTTGTTTGTAATTCTGCCTCTAAGAGATTTATCCATTTTGTGTCAGAGAAAATCATTCTTCTTATCCAACTAGACTTTAGAGCAGAGCTAAAATCTGTAAAATCTATCATTTTTAAACCACCATATCCATATTCCTGTATAATAGTGTTTCTTTTTACTTTGTGAATATTGCTTCCCCATAAAAATTGGTAAATTTCCTTATTTAAAATTTTTGTAAAATCAGAGTCTGGGTTAGGAAAAGAGAGCACCAGATGATTTAATTTGGGCAGAATCAATGTTTTTATTATTGAGATTTTACCAATTGGGGTTAGTTTTCTTAATTTCCATTGGTTTAAAATCCTTTTAATATCTGACAGTTTAGGCTCATAATTAATACTAGACATCTCATCTAGAGTTACAGAAAATTTTATTCCTAGTAAATCAAAGGTTGAGTTATTCCAATTTAGTTTCCATCTTGTATGGTGAAATACTTCTCTTGAAAAATTCTTACTCCCAATCCAAACCATTTTAGTTTTTGTGTAATTAATTTTTAGTCCTGAAAGATCTGCAAAATAATCTAAAACTCTTAAAATACCATCCATAGACTGAGGCGAACCATCAAAAATAAGAGAGGTGTCATCAGCATATTGAGAAAGCTTATATTCTATTCCATCTATAACAATTCCTCTAATATCCCTATTATTTCTAATTAAAATCCCTAAGATCTCAGCGCATAATAAAAAAAGATATGGAGAAATGGGGTCACCTTGTCTACAGCCCCTTTGAAGATAAATATAGTCAGAAGTGAATCCATTTTGCAAAACACATGATTTGGTGCCATTGTAAAAGGTCTTTATCCATTTTTTTATAGATGGTCCAAATTAAAAAAAATCCAGTGTTTCAAAAATGAATTTCCAAGATATAGTATCAAATGCTTTTTCGAAGTCAATAAGCATTAATAAACCTGGTATTCTATGTAGTTCAGTATAATTCATTAAATCATATATGAGTCTTATATTTTCTCCAATAAACCTTCCTTTGATAAAACCAGTTTGGTCTTTATTTATTAATTTGTCTAATAGTGACTTAATCCTATTAGCAATGCATCCTGATGCTATTTTATAAACAACATTTAGAAGACTTATTGGGCGCCAATTTTTTTAGGAACTGTTTTTGTTTTCCAGCTTTCGGCAAGCAAGTTATGATTCCTAACTTATTTGGTTCTGTAAAATGCAGTAATTCATTTGAGTTATTAATTGCTCTCGTAATAAAAGATCCAATATTATTCCAAAAAAAATTGAAAAATTCACTAGTGTATCCGTCAGGTCCTGGACTTTTATCATTTTTCATGTTTTTTAAAAAATTGAAAACTTCTGTGTTTGTAATAGGACCTTCGATATTTTCTGATTCCTCTTGATTTAGTTTAGGTATATTAAAGTTTTTCAGTTTTTCATGTATATTTTCTGTTTCTATTATGTCCTTTCTTGTATAAAGGTCCTCATAGAATGTCTTTGTTTTACTTAGAATTTCTTGTTGTTTTCTTATTATTGATCCATCGTCCTTCTCAATTAACAATATTTGTTTATTTATATAGTTTCTTGATTCTAGATTAGCAAAATATTTTGTTGGTTTTTCTCCCTGGTCTATCCAATTTGCTTTTGATCGTATACATTGACCTTTTAATCTAATATTCCTAATTTCTTCATATTTTGTAATGTATCTGAAATTAGGAAAAAATCCAGCCTGGCTTGTTTTACTGGGGTTTTCCTTCTCCAGGTATACTTTTTCAGATTTGGATTGTTTTCACGGAAAAAGTCTTTAAGGTTTAAAATTTCAATTAGTCTTAGTAATTCAAGTCTTGATTTGGGATTATTCAAGCTTTTGTAATTCATTGAATCTAATTCTTTATCAAAAATTAAATTAAAGTCACCACCAAGAACAATACGTTGGTTCGTAAAAAGATTCTCAATATGCTGTAATAAGTTTGTATAAAATGTAGGTGTATCTAGATTTGGGCCATATTCGTTTACCAGTAGAACATGTAAATCATCAACAGAAACATCAAGAATAAGAAAGTTGCCACTATCATCTTTAAATGTCTTGTGAACCTCTTATTCACAGTTGTTGTTAAAAAGAATAGCTACACCCCTGGAGTTTGACTTACAAGAACTAAAAAAAGCTTTATAACCCCATTCTGATTTAATCATATTTTCTTCTTTTTCTGTAAAATGGGTATCCTGTAAAACGTATATATGATAATTTTTGTTTCTAAGGGTTTGAAAAACGTCTTTCCTCTTGTTTCCATCACCAAGGCCCTGACAGTTTACTGTTAAAATTTTAAGGAGGTTTTCTTGGTGTTTTTTTATTTGTTCTACCATGATATACAAAAGTGGAAAAGAATATTGCACCCCCACATTGTGTTGATAGAGAAAGAAGAGTAAAAAATAAGTCGTGAATCCAGGATGCACATACGGGTGAACCAAAAAACATGATTTAGATATCAACTTTGCACAGAGAAGATTAACCAAAAATCATTATGGATCTAATATTTAAGAGAATAATGTGTATGTAATAAAAAGATTAATAACAATCGGCGTAAAGGAAATATTAAATGTAGAGTAACTCTTCGTAAAAGAAAATAAATATAGTAATACGAGAAGGTTGTGATTTGGCTAGGTAGCATCAGTAAATATATACAAGTCGTCACTGTTAACGTCTCAGGAGACACACAACCTTAACTTGAGTTACATACTTTTTTTAACGTTAGTAATGGACATGACATTTCCACTCTACATTAATGTTCCATCAACGTGGTGTGAATTGTGGATGACAAAAAGAAAAAAAAAAGGAACAAAACTTACAATCAATGAATCATGTGTACATCGAGAATGTGTCCCGTTAGCACCTCAAACAGAAAATAATAAAGTAGTAACTAACAACGGAGTCAAGACGGCTGGAACACATTATTTCCGGCATCGTGGTCAATAAAAAATCCAGTGCTTTATATAATTTTGACACATTTATGTAGTTCTTTTTGATCCCACATAAATAGTAAAAAACATATTTGTTTTCTATATAAAAAATATGAACGAGAAAAAAAAAACAAAAAAGAAAAAAAAAAACAACAGTGGTCCTTCATATCAACTATGGGCTGAAACGAAAGGGGGGGGGGTTGATTTAGAATTACGAATTACAAAAAAAAATAGATAAACAGTGCAGAGAAACCATAGCTTCTAATGATTAATAACTTTTCAAACACTCAGCCCTTCCGTTAATACATTTTAACATATAATATTCATTAATACATGTATAATAATACACTTTTTTGCGTTTCATATATATAATAGAATTATAAACTCACTCGTAGAATTATAAACTCACTAGTAGCACTTGATGAACACTTGCAAATGTATGGATTGAGTAATTTACGAGGCCAGTAAATTACACAGATACGGGTAGTTTCCTTGCGGCACTGAGACCGGTCTCGTTGATATGCGCGAAACGCCTTGGTCCAATCTTGCTCCCATACCATCGCGACACTACCACGAGCGCGTTTTTCACCTCGTTATCTGTCAGGGTCCTGAGTAGCTGTCGTCCCGCGCCATGTTCCCCGTCGTCATCGAAACCTTCATGAATGGTCCCGTCGGAGCTTACAAAACGGTATGCATAGACATTATGCGCGGCACTCGGAACACCGTCGATACGCATGATTTCAATTATTGATCTCCTGACCTGCTTATGGGAATCTACGGCCGCGGAATGTGCGACGAACCTGTTACCGTTGTCCTCCATTGACTTTCCCGAGAACACTTCTTTTGTCACGTCGTCGCAGGTGATGACTTCATCAGCTGTTGGTCTTGACCCCACCTTGTCTCTGTAGATTGAGTTGCTCTGCGTGAAGATCAGCTTATCTCCTTAAATTTTGGTCTCGATATCTCGGTCTGCATACTGTTTCTGTACCTGGAATAGTTGTTTTCTCTTTTCCCGTATCTCGTCTGGCTGTTGCTGAGCTATCCTAATGGGGGATCTTTTATTTTTAAGTATTTTAACTCTGCTCATGATCAAGTCTTTGTTGGTCTTGTCATAGAACTGTACGCATACTGGGCGTGGATATTTTCTCCGAGGGTCAAAGTCTCCCATGCGGAATAGTTTGTTAATTTGTAGATTGTCAGCGTCCCCATCCTTCATTTCCAATTCTGTAATAAACAAATTCCTGATGACATTGGGTAGATTTTCCGAGACTCGTCTTTCCGTCACTTTTTCCTCTAGTCCACTTATAATTATGTTGTTCTACATTGACCTAGACTTAAGGTCAATAATTTGGGCACTGTGCGTGTTCGTTTTGGACTCTAGGCGGATTACATAATCCCGTAGCCTCCGAATTTCTCTCTCCATTTTCTTCTAATTGTTTTCCAGTTCTGTTACAATGTACAGTGTATCATTGGCCTGCTCTTGTACATGTTCTAATCGTTCCTGTATACCATGTTTGCCTCTTATTTCTTTAGTAAGTTCGTCTATGTGCTTGCCCTGACCGTCAAGGCGGATCATAAAGTTTGCTAATGTTGTTTGAATGCTTGTGATTCCTTGCATTATATCTCTTAATTGAAAGTTTTCAATTTTACTTTCACCATGATATTCGAAAGAGCTCTCACCTGAGTCCGACCTATTCAGCTCATCTAATCCGCGTTTTTTCTTGCGTTTTCTGAGGACATATTCAATCGGGTCAAAAACGTACACAATAGGTTCTGCGACACAGATATCTACACTGGAGTCACAACACAGGTAAACACACAGTAATAGTATAGAATCACAACACAGGTAGCAGGTAATGGTACAAGAATCACAAACACAGACACGTAGAAAAAGGACAGTGAGTTCTTCTCGGGAAGATCAGCTGGTTCATACAAAATTAGCAAATCTTATATACTAGTGTCAATTTTTGTAATATGAGAACCACATACGCACCTTATTAACTTTCTGCAAACATTTTCAAAAACATTTTTCTTTCGATGTCTTTTAAATTCTCATTTTTCGGTTAATTTCTTTGTGCGTGAAAAGAAAAGCGTCCTACATGTTGAGCATGCGCAATATTTCCCCTGCGCATTTATACGTTTATATATCTTAACAATATAACGATTTTCTCTATTTCTTTACCTAATTAGGGTTTTTAGGGACCAGAGGTAAAGAAGTTTAATCTTTTCTTTCTTAATTGGAAGAAATGCAAGTATTTAAAAAGCAATGTAAAAGAACTCATAAAAAGCGATACAAAAAAGTCTTAGTACTTCACTCCTTATTCCATATCATATTTGTTGTCGAAAGTCAAAGTCGATGATGTCATATTTCCTTCTAGAAATCGGACGGAAGACCACTTCGTTGCTCGCAACGAGATATTGTCTAGTTTTCAATATTTTCATGAAAAATGGTTTTAAAGGGGATTCTATGTCGGGACATAATGGAGCCCAGTTCTACACCAAAGACTAAGATTCAAACTCTTCTGCTGCTAAATACAAGGGAGGCTGGTGGTACACAAACTGCCATTCGGCCAATCTAAACGACATTTACCTAAATGGTAGTCATTCATCTTTTGCCGACGGTTTTGAGTGGAAGGCTTGGCATGGTTACAATTACTCGCTGAAGTTTACAGAAATGAAGATTAGGCGACTATAACAGTGTTTGGTTTATCACTGTTAATAAAAATAAGTAAAACAGTGCCAGTGTCATTCTTTTTATTTTACTTAAAACACACTATTACTTTAAATTTTTCGAATGTCAGCAAATTTGATTTCCATTTATTCATTAACAGGATGAATATCAACTTAGACAAGAAAAAAAGCCTTATTACTTACGAAAAAAAAATGACAGAAAATTATCATTTATTATATGTTTTAAAATCTCAAGTGCATTTGACGTAGTGAAAAAATTATAATTGCTATCAAAATTGATTGATTTGACATACAGGATGAATAAAAAATCGTAAGGAGCTTTACTTCTTTAAAGTATTCGAATCTTTCGTATATATAACATAACATTGGTTTACCTTTACCTCAGTGATAAGGTGCTTCCTTATAATCATCGTATACAATATGGTTGTAGTCAACTGCTTGTTGGTGTTGTTGGCTTTATCTGCAGCAGTTTCTGGACTTCTTTTGGATCCAATACAAGTAACAAGGCACCCCAGGAGTGCTCCGGGTAAATATATTGCACGTGGGTTTTTTTTATTTATAATTTTTTTTTTCATAGAAAAAAAATGTTTTATAGCGTATGATGTCATAATTAATTTCAGGTATACACAGAATTATTGATATTTTATTTTTGATTTAATAGTAGTGTACTTACTAGTATATCGTACCGAAAATTTGTACAAACGTGTTAAACAATGTCCTATAGCAGAAGTGTACGAACCATGCTATGAACAGATGTTACTATCAGAAAGATTTATTATTGATATGGTTTCAAGAGAAACGTGATAAGTTTTTGTTAGATTATGGAATTCCTGAATGAGAGTGAAATATTCCTCAGAAATAAAAAAACGACATTGACAATATTTCACTGCTTTAAATATAAGTCTGATGTTCGTGTACGTCGTACAGCCACTTCTTGAAACGAATCAATATCATGTATCCATATCATTTAAATTACTTTAAAGACTGTTTACAACTGAATATCTATATATTTTCTAATAGTCTGGCTAGGTCAGTGTAAATCCATCAAAAAAGGTAACTACTGGCAACGAAAATGAAATGGTCATTAAATGTTTCTTAGCTGGAAATGATGATTTATCATAGGAAATCATCGCATAAAATTGTCAGTCAAGGATTCTACGAACTACGAATGGACATGACCGATTTTGATGGCTGAATATCAAAGCTTGCTTTTCTACTTAAATTCAATTATATGGAGTGATCTTACGAATGAGATAGGAAAAAACAACACCAAACAGCTTGCTCTTACGACGACCAAGAATACATGTAATTCACTTTAAAAGTATTTCAAAAATTCACTTGAAAAATATTTACTGTTTCTTTTGTTACTTTGTATCTCGTCTTAACATTTAGATATGATACAAAGATTCTTGCAGTTTCCAATGACACACACGTATAATACTGATTTTCTCATTGTAGAAAATGCAGCAATATCTTCGCTACAATATCGAAGAGCATCAAAAAGCTCCATCTTCTTAATCTAAAAATGAAATTTGTTTCATTTTAACTCTCTTTCTACTGGGACACCTTTGGAATTTGGAGTTCTTTCGCACATGATCTGACAAAGATGTACATAACGTGCAAATTCGTATCATCTCGTTCTCCTAAATTTACAGTGGTTAGTGTGTCCCAATCTGATAATCTACAACCCCTTACATATAAACTGTTTAAGACAAATACCAGCTAAGGAGTTGATTATCTTTCTGTTTTTGTAAATTTCATTACCATAAGACTTTGTTCATGCACCTGATATGCATAATATACATCGTATAAGGGCTATGAGTTTTAGTGTTTAGGGAAAATTGCACAGATACATTACGTAATTGCAAAGCGTTGATACGCCAAAATGTAGTCTGTTTTACATCTAACAAAATTACTAAGTGATCAAAATGATAAATATATTCATTTAAAAGTCATGAAATAAAGTGATAGATGTATGAAATGTTCAACATTTCGTATCGATATGTTTTCTCAACAATATCACAGTTAAAACTAATACTGAATGTAATCAATTACCCGGGATAAAATCCGAAACAGAACTTGATATTTTGCAGCACGTTCTACATGCCTAATGACAACTTTTTGGGAGTTACATTTGTTTAGTCTTTAGCGAGAGTCACAAACAAAAACACTTAAGAACCATTAAGGATAAACACCAGATACGTTGGAATGATGGTATCTGGTTTGTTGTACGATATGTGGTACTCACTTTAAATCTACTTTTCATTTCGATCTTGAAATTGTTTAAATATTTGTTAATCCGTATTAAAAGTTAGTTTTACAGAATCATCATTTCCATCGACAACCACCAACAATCCGAAATCTCTGGGCAAAGCTTAACTAAGCTTAAGTGAAGTGTTTATGATATCCAGCAAAGGCCTAGGTATCAGGTCGCAGCCAATAATTAGGATAGCTTCACCGTTCTTAACCACCCGAGAGTTAGATGGACAAAAGAATGTGTTTATTTCACATTATCAATAACTTATATTGATTGAAATTAAGAACTTTGGTGCAGTGTATATAAGTAAAAACAACACATACATTTTGCAATTACTACTTGATTTGCTTCTATGGCTTAACATATTTTTTTCTGCAAACCATCATAATGAACAGGTTTTTTTTTTCTTGTATACTTAGAATACTTACACAAAAAACAATATTGAATGCATGCCAATACCTAACCAAGTTTACCAGTAATGGGTTTATTGTAAACCACGGAATTGCATGGGCTGGCCGCGAACTTAAAGTAAAGTTGTAGTGCAATCGCAGTTTCAAGTTTACTGTACATGGTAAAGGAAGATGTGATATACGACCCCTATATTGACATAAAATGTGCAGGTAGTGTCCCCTATTATAAACTGGTCATGTTTATGTATTATGAACCTGCATAACCTTTTATAAGGATGTTCCTCTGTACCAAGCGTGTCACATACAATTCGGTAAGTGTGTTCGACGTGACTATATACATGCAACTACCTTTAATTTATGCAAATGCATTATATTTAAGTTGTATTTCCAACGAATGGTTTTTCTGATTGTCAAGTTGCCCTTTTGGGAAATTCTAGCAATAAACAATGCACGTTATATGTATACAAGTCTTAATTTTTTCATTAACATATTCTCTTTTGTACTGGAATCAAACCATTGTATTCTTATTTTATTCATATAAATGAACAAAATTGACTGTTTCAATGCCACTAATCAGTATTGGTAAGTTTTCCTCACTCTCATTTTAAAATATTCAAAATCATGTTAGTTTTTTCTTCATTATTCAATCTACAAAATGGCCGATGGCATATGTTACATATGTTATGGGATATAATCCTTTACTTAAGTTGTAAATTATATGATATTATAATTGTTTTTATGCAGTTTATTTTTATAAACATGTAAATATACACAAGAAAATCATTCTTATCATTTAAATGAATCTATGCAAAATTTATTACTGTGGTATCAGCAATAATCGTTGAATACCAATTTTCGTAGATTTCGTTTTAAGTTGATCCCCAAATTTAAATGTTTATTGAAGTTCAATTTCAACTAATATTTAATAATTTACGTATCCTTGAAACTGTGGCTTTTCAGAATATCCACGAAAATTGATGTAACCACAGTATTTTTTTAATTATGTATAACAGCTAAAAAGACACGTCAAGTAAAAACAAATAAAAAATGATATAAAGAACAAAATAATACGAAAATGTTATATTTTTTTCACAATTAGATGCTTTTTGAAAAAAGAACTTTGATGTTGTTTTAATTTTTCAATGGAAAATAAATGAATTTGATTAAAAAATCATAGGGAAATTATAATTGACTATATTTTGTAAGTGATACGTTTGGTATGTAAAAACCCTATACGTAAGTATGTATTTATGCAAAGTGGTCCATCTCTACACAGATAATTTCACTTATTGGACAATGCACTGAAAAATTATGCATTCAACGTAGTGCACAATATAAGAGTCAATTTTTAAAATACGGAGTTGCATTATTAACAGTTTTGTAAATAAACAATATACATTTTTGGACTAATAAAACTTCCTTCTAATATACTGAATTATAACGTTTCGTTGTATGGCAAAATAGAAATCTAAGCACAAAATCATCCAAATAAAGACCAATGAAACATCTCAATATCGATTGTTTATTTTCCGTTCCTTCAGTGAAATAAAAAAGAAATTCAATGCTTAAGTTTACTGATATTCCA
Organism: Magallana angulata; assembly: GCF_025612915.1. Taxonomy (NCBI): domain Eukaryota; kingdom Metazoa; phylum Mollusca; class Bivalvia; order Ostreida; family Ostreidae; genus Magallana; species Magallana angulata. The sequence goes on from NC_069118.1 coordinate 4,856,296, forward strand.
TTCGATAAATGCTTTCATTAAGACATATAACATTTTATAGTTTTGTTTTATTTTTTTTCTATATTCCATACTTCGTGCTTCTCTTAATCAAAATAACTGGTTTAAGAACCTCCTCTTATCCGTAATTTGGTTCTAAGACATTGTAACTATTATAGACATCGTCCAGATTGTGTCTACTGGTGAAGTTCGGAACCAAACAGTCGGTTGAAGTAACTCTTGTGGACATAATGTTTTCTAGCTCTAAACTTTCTAATACATTTTCTTTTTCCACCTATGATAAAGTAAATATACATTTATATATCAATTTCATGGTAAATAATAATGTTGGTGAGAGTTAAGTTAAGCAAAACTGGAAAAGTGAGATTTGAAAAATAACATACTTGTGGTGAAATATAATTATATATTTTAGTAGGTATTCGTTTAGAGATATATTTTACAAAAAGGACAGATATGCTTAGCTTTAAAAAAAAGATAAAAGCAACAAAGCGGTTTAGTGCTTATGCAAATTTCTCACCCCCCCCCCCCCCATAAAAATTACAAAACTCTCGCATTCCAATCCATATCAAGTCAAAAAAATAAATCCACTCTTTTACTTATTATTTTATGAACTTATGCAAAAAATCCCAATGTCTTGAGGAGTTGGTACACATGTTATATTTGGCACTTCTGTTTGCTCTTTTTCAGACGATTAAGTCTAAATAGAATGCTTTTAGTCGCATCGTGTTTCAGTGCAGTATGAAGATAATAGTGCAAAAAGAAAAGAAAAATGAAAAACGTTTGGAGAAAAGAAACAAAACATTTATCTTTATGAAAAAATAAACATAATTATGAATAATATAATGAATAAATCTTTTTAACCTTTTGTGCTCCGCTGCTTAGAGGTGGTTCACTAATATTGATATTTGCACTCAGTGCTGAATTATGGGGATGATGTTGACGTGATACTTCTCTGGTAATTTGAAGTTTCGCTTTTCTGAAAAAAAAGAATGTATTGTTTATGTATTTATATTGAATTTCTATGAATAATAAATGTCTATTTATTTTTTTTTATAAAAACATAGCATGAAAAATATAAGTATACCTATGTCTTGAACGTTTCACTCCCATCAAAAATCCTATAGTTCCAACAAAAACTAATATTCCAGAGATGACAAAGGCGATTTCTTCTAAACATCGGAAATAAAATATAATGATTGATTCGACAGATTAGAATATACATCATACCAACCTTATACTCGGTGTTCTTTTACAGTAAATCTACCGGTAAAAATTTAGAGAAAATTTGTCATTTGTTATAAATTCAAATGTTGATAAAACCTTAGATTGTAGATTATTGTCTATTTGATCATGACCAAAAATCCCCATATTGTTTATGTATTAGTCGAGATATTCTTGGAATTAGGAAGATTGCAATTATTTTCTGTTTGTTATTACGATCTAAAAGTAAACAGACAAAACGCTATTTTTTGTCTGTTTTTAAGATTCCATTTAAAAAAGTTGCCGACACCAAAATATAGACCAACTGAATAAATAAATAGCGGGATTTAGTTAGAAATGTAGTTTTAAAAACAATGTCATAATTAACGTAGATTAGAATACCAAAGCTTGTTTTTCTACTAAACTTCTGTAATAGGAATGTTCCAATGAATGAGATAGTAAAAACAACACCGAAAAGCTTGCTATTACGACAACAAGAATAAATGTACTTCACTTTAAAAGTATTCCAAAGTATTTACTGTTTCTTTCGTTACTCTGTATCCCGTCTTTACATTTGGATATGATACAAAGATTATGGCAATTTCCAGTGACACACAAGTATAATACTGATTTTCTCACTGTAGAAAATGCATTAATATCTGCACTATCGCTACAATTTCGAAAAGCATCAAAAACGCCTCCTGAAATCAAAAATAAAATTTGTTTCATTTTAACTCTCTTTCTATGGGACACCTTTGGAATTTGGTGTTCTGTCGCACATGATCTGACAAAAATGTACATACCGTGCGATTTCATATCATCTCGTTGTCCTAAATTAACAGTGACTAGTGTGTTCCAATCTGATAATCTACAAAACACCTACATATAAACTGTTTAAGACAAATATCAGCGTATTTATATATGTTATGTTTTGCTTTATTGCATGTTTCTTTTTAAACTGATTGCATTTTAATTAAGGAATAACTTTAATTATTAATTATTTGAATAATCTATTATTCAAATAGATATATAGATAGATAGATAGATAGATAGATAGATAGATAGATAGATAGATAGATAGATAGATAGATAGATAGATACGAAATATTATTTTATATTTTCTCTTCATATCTGTGTAATGTTATATAATTTACTTACTTGAAAGGTCGTCCATCACAACAAAAACAGAACAATCCACATGATTTACGAGAACCATCTCAATCTTACAATTGATGGATAAATGGGAACCTATTTCAGAACCATTACATTCGATTTTGGCGCACACATCGGTTGTACACAAACATGTATTTATGTCATTTCTTATCACTTTCACTTGACAAGTCTTGTTGTTTAGGCATTCCAACAAGTGTGTTTGTTTGTGATCTAAATGTAAGGTAGATGTAGATAAAATATTACCACATTGGATATTTGATTCTATTAATTACTGAAGTGTCAAGACCGTTTAGACATCCCAATATAACCCACATCCAGATAGATAGATAGAGAGAGAGAAATACCATTGCTTACATCATAATGAAAATAACATACTGATGCGGAAGCATATTGTGCTGGGTTAAAAATATGCACAAATATCCACTTAACAAACATGTATGTTTCCTCTCTATAAATCAGTAACTCGATACGAATTCTAGATAAGCTTTAGATGTAAATGTTGACCTGCTTTATTTGATCTTTCGAATTGAACAATAAACAATTGACATTTTTTAAGAATACATATTTCAACCGGGACATGTATTTGGTCCGTAATGTTTACAACCTTTTCAGCGACAAGGACGTTCAAAAAAGTATTTGTTGAATGAACGTCTAAACACATTGAATGTAGAGCTAATAGTTTGCCCGTAAATATTGCCTAAAACATAATTTCCAAAAATCGATCATAAGTACTAATACATAAAACATACTGTCAGTCTGATTTATCCATGTTGTTAAGAATGATATTCTGTTGATTTCCTGGTTTTCATAAGTTTTTCTTGAGCCATTAGTAGCGCTGAAAAAATAAGTATCCTTTAGGCATTGATGTGTCGTAATAGAAAACAATTAGTTTCGTATTTAACTCACATACCATCTCTTTGTCTACTTGTGTAATAAATGAAATATCACTACGATGATTGGCAATAAGTTTGCATTTTTAATGAGTGTTTTGTGTTAATGCTAGAACAAGGCAATTTCTTGTATTTCTTGACAACTTTTTTAAAAAGTGAATAAAACAAGCATTCTGAGAGTATTGCATAAGCAATACACGTCCGTACCGGTTTGTATTATTCTACGAAAGCTTCGAAGCAATGCATCTATTTCAAAACTACATGTATTATAAACGGGATGTTATGCTTTTATCAGAGATAAAAGAACAGAGGAAATTGAAACAGAAATTAAATAAAAAATGGGTAAAATATTACTCTTTATTTTATCTCCTGTAATTTCGCCAAGTCCATCAAGTATTTGCTAGTAGTAATTTGTGAAAACAATGCACTGTTATGCAGAATAACATTTCTTACCGTCTTCTGTACCCCGAATCAACAGACCAACCCGACAACGAACCCGATTGTAATATTACAAAAAACCCTGTCGATTTACAACACAATGCTTGACACTATTTTACTGAACTTATTTGTTTGTTAGAAAAATAAAAAATGGTCCTAGTAATGCACGATATTATTACTGACTACATACTTGCCTCGTTTATTCAATACACACCAAACCCGATAACGAACCCAAACTTTAAAAAAAATTGGAATATAAAAAATTAATTTTCTTGAAAATATGTCAACCAGACGCTACAAAAGTGTAAACTTTATCTGTAGTTTGACATTTTGAAGCTGTTCAGTAAATTTCAGATTATTCCTCAAACGCATAAAGAAAAAAGTGTGGAAAACTGAAGTGGGACAGACAGACGGACGTACGGACAGACAGACAGACGGACGCAGATGAAAGCTGTAGTCCCCTCCGTTGAAACCGGTAGGGGACTAGTAAAATAAAATCATAGACAGCACAGCGTCGTATAATACTGAGAGTTTTCCTTTTTAATCTGTGAAGTTTATGTGAGTGGCTTATCTGCTGCAGTAATTCTAAGGTGAAAACAAAACAGTACGAGTTTGGTATTTGAATTTTTTTTTTAATTTAAAAACTTTGTCATAATATATGAAATGCTATCTATAATGAGATTCAAAATAAAATAAATATTGTTATATGTTGAGTTAAGTATGCTTTGTAAGTGATTTTGCTAGTGATTATATTGTATTAAATTATACGAGAATTCTTTTTTCAAATCATCTTACCTTCCATTACAGTCCCCAAAACAAAAGATAGTAGCATAAAGGAAGAATACACTACGATGCACTGAAAATAAATGTAAGATTTATTTTGAAGGTTGTGATTTTTTGATAATGAACTGAAAATAAGAATGATAGCTTATTATTCACTTACTTTCAGTACATGCACACGTTATTCAGATGTATGGTTAAAGCATCTGTAACAGAAACGATGTGTATGGGTTTATATTGGCACCTGTCGTATATTTTAGGATAAATTATATCCGGTTGAAAAACTGTGTACATATAATGAAAAATCATATCAAGAGTCAATTATGCAGGGGATTTAATTATAAAAAATGTTCAAAGGAAGCATAAATAACATTCAACATAAATATTTGAGTTTGATATTTCCTTGTACATAGATAAATATGCATTTGTTCGAGACCTAAAAGATAGGACACATTGACGTGCACAGTTTCTACCAATAACAGTATATCGCAACATAGTAGTGGCTAGACGTCTTTCATTTCTTGTTGCATTATTTCCATCAGCTTTTTGACTACTTTTGTATCCCAGGAATGAACATTTAACAACGCATCCAACTAATGCTCCTATAATCGTGCCATATCTGTATTTTTGACTCAAAAAAATCTTTATTTCTGCGTCATATTATTTGCAACAAAACATATTTATCTAAGCTAGTTAATAAGTGAAAACGCAGTATTTGATTGCAGAGAGAGTGTTATATTTAATTTGGCAATTAAATGCGCTTTTCGATAATTATCTTATCAGTTAAAGTAAGTGACATGTATATGATAAATATCCACGTCACACCAGATATTTTTTGTTAAAAAAATGAAAAACATCCGTCGAAGCTCGTCTCAATAATATTAAGCAAAATAAGAGTTTTGATAATATATCTGTATTAGAACTGATATGGAACGAGATGCTAGGATTGTGTACGACAAACTACTCCTGATAATAACATAGATTATCTAAGACGCAGACACAACATAATATTCCCACTTTTAAATTGTATATACTGTGACCAACAAACTGATGGAGGAGGGTGGATGGTAATATCAGACAAAGTTATTTATTACAACAGATCACAAACACAAAATATCGCCTGAAACAAAATACTGAACATTATATAGATTTGACTATTCGTTTTACAGAGGTATGGTATAGATATCTAATGTTTAGAGACGTTTACTTTTATTTTATTCGATACCATATTGGATTAGATTTGATACATCTTTCTAATAAACAAAATTTTTGAGATATATTTTAATAAAAGTTACCTACTGTGTTAACAACGTTCAGTTTATTAAGATTTTAATGAAAACGACAATTAAATCTTTGATCTGTTATACAACGACGACAGAATGGCTCGGAGGACTTTTTCAGAAACTGGGTGGATTATAAATATGGTTTTGGAAACCTTTCTAACGAGTTCTGGCTTTTTAAAATTTAAAAAATAAGGTCATTACTGGCAATGCGAACGAAATGGCCATTTAATGTTTATTCACAAGAAATGACGTTGGTAAGTTTAATTGAAGGTAATCATCGCATATATGAAATTGTCAATCAAAGATTCTACGAACTACGAATTGACATTATTATTATCATTATAACATTTATATAGCGCTAAATATAATAAAATTACTCTAAAGCGCTTTACATAACAAGTTAAAACTACACAACGAGCATACACAAATAAAATTGATTGAGTTATTATAGGCATATAAATCTATCAAAAGAGGTCTAAATATAGAAAATAGGCTAAACAGTTTTTAAAATATTCATAAAACATTTTCAGCACAGATTAAAGACTGAAGATCTAATTAAACTGATGAAAGGGTCAGTTATAAAACGCTAATTTAAAAAGATGTGTCTTGAGTAACTTTTTAAAACTGGTCAGATTTTCTTCGAGTCTTAAAACTGCGGGAAGATTGTTCAAGAGTTCCAGAGTTCAGCTGCACTGACATCGAATGGCCGATTTCCATAAAATTTGGTACATGCATTGGGCTTAACCAGAAATCTCGAGTTCTCTGATCGAAGTGATCTTGATGGAAAATATACATTAACAAGGTTCTGAATGTATGCCGCTGACTTCTCTTGCAACGCCTTGAAAACGGTCAAAACTAGTTTGTATTGAATTCGAAATTCCACTGGCAACCAATGAAGAGCAATCAGCACCGGTGTGATATGATCATGCTTCTTGGTTCTTGTTATTATTCTGGCAGCTGTATTTTGAATTCTCTGTAGCTTTGACAAGGAGCTGGAGCTCAACCCATACAGCAATGCATTTCCATAATCAAGCCTTGATGTGCGAAGGGAGCACACTAACGTTTTGCAAGCATTTTCCGAAATGAGTTTACGAATTCGACCAATATTTCGAAGTTGGTAGAAACACTGTTTAGAAATAGAACTAATTTGGTCACGTAAAGTCAGCGTCCGGTCAAAGAGCACCCCAAGGTTTCTAACGCAGGAAGCTGTATCAATAATCTGACCGTCAAAGTTCATTTTGCAGTTTTCAAATGGACCAAGTCTGTTTTTAGGTGAAAAAATAATAAGTTCTGTTTTGTCTTCATTTAATTTAAGTATATTGGTCTTCATCCAATCACTGATATCTGAAAGGCATGCCTGAAGTCTACGTGTTATTGTGTCCCATGCCAGGCTTGGTTTGACAACAGCATAGCTGTGGAAAGATATTCCATGCTTGCGACAAATCTCACATATGGGTTTGAAGAACATACAGTAGAGCTTTGGCCCTAGAACTGACCCCTGTGGTACACCATAATTAAGTTGGAACGCAGCCGACGTAGACGAAAGGACCGCAACTCGCTGATATCTATTGGTGAGATAAGATTCAATCCACCCCAGAGCGTCGCCGCCTATTCCATAGGAAAATTTAAGACGCTTAACAAGGATGGAATGGTCAATTACATCACAAGCAGCTGGCAGATCCAACATCAAAAGAACAGCGCATGAGCTGGAGTCTAGCGCTGTCACAATATCATGGTGTATCTTCAAAAGAGCCGTCTCTGTAGAGTGATATACCCGATATGCAGGCTGGTATGTGTCTTGCAGATTGTTTGACACAAGATGATGCTCAAGTCGTGCATTGACTACCTTTTCCAGGATTTAAGATAGGAAGGACAGGTTGGAAACTGGGCGGTAGTTCTTCAGAACTTCATTGTCATGGTCTTGCTTTGCCATTCGAAGTTCATCGTTATACCATGTTGTGTTTGAATGTCTTGTTACAGTTTTGGATTTCTCAGGAGCATGTTGATTCAAGAGAGTGCGCAATTCATGATCGTAACATTTAACTAGTACACCCAAGGACCTGTTGAGATCATGAAGCTTGTGCAATGATGTTAAGTCATTTCTAAATTTTGATATATGGATCTTACGGAGTTTGCGGAAAGTTATGGTTTTGCGTTCTTTTAAAGGTTTGGATATATGTACTAGTAACTGAACGCTTACGGCAAAATGGTCACCTCCAGCATTGCTGTTGTTATCACAGAAGACAGGGTCTTGGATTGTAGGCACACTACTAAGGATGTGACTGCTGTTTCGCGTGATAATCAAGTCCAAGGTGTGACCATGGACATGAGTAGCTCCTTTCACGTGCTGCGTTAACCCATGCTCATCCAAAATTCTCAGAAACCTTCCTGCATCGATGTTGTTTGGATCATCAACGTGAAAATTAAGATCACCTGTAATTATCAATTCCTCGGGAAGGATGACAAGTTGGTCAAGGTAGCATGACCATGTCCGATTTTGCCGCAGACAGTAGCTATGCAATTTACCGTCGATTTTTAATCGGAGACGAAAAGCAAGGCTTCAAGCTTTTAATTGAGGACTACATTGGGACGGCAGGTTGTATTGCCCATCATCCCTAAAAAAATTAAAATGTTAATCATAGAGAAACAAACATACCAATACTTTCCAAAGTATCTGCGTACTTTGCCTATAAAAAACAAAGCAATGAGATTTTTTTTTTAATTTTAAAATTGTTTTCTGAATATATGAGTTACTATTATTTAATAAAGTTACCACTTGCTCCCGAAAATGTGCATATAATCTTCAATCTCCAATCAATGAAACATGTTTCCTTGCGATTTGCTTGTTGTTATATTATCAAAGATTTGACATTGTAACATGTGACTCAAACGTATTAATTCAGGTATGCTTCAACATTTGAGCTTATTGTGGGCAAAGATAGAGTGATTTTTGTTTTGTAGCGACATTAAAAGCTCTGAATGAATTTTACTTTCAATATTTTCATTAAATGGTTTTAAAGGGGATTCTATGTCGGGACATAATTGAGCCAAGTTCTACACCAAAGACTACGATTCAAACTCTTGTGCTGCTCAATACAAGGGAGGCTGGTGGTACACAAACTGCCATGAGGCCAATCTGAACGGCATTTACCTAAATGGAAGACACCCATCTTTTGCCGACGGTATCGAGTGGAAAGCTTTGCATGATTACGATTACTCGCTGAAGTTTACAGAAATGAAGATTAAGCGACTATAACAGCGTTTAATTTATCACTGTCAATGAAAATAAATAAAGATTAATTAATAAATATCTATGCCAGTGTTATTCTTTTTTTCTTTCTTTTTTTTACTAAAAACACACTATTACTTAAAATCTTTCGAGTGTAAGCAATTTTATTCATTAACAGGATGTATATTAACTTAGACAATAAATATACCCAAATTACTTACGACAAAATCTCACTGTTTGAAAATCTCAAGTGTATTTGACGTTGTGAAAACTTAATAATTACAATCAAAATTGATTGATTTGACATACAGGATGAATAAGCCTTACTTCTTGAAAGTATTCGGATCTTTTGTATATTTAACATAACATTATTTGACCTTTACCCCAATGATATGGTACTTTCCTTCAATCATCGTATACAAGATGGTTGTAGTCAGCTGCTTGTTGGTGTTGTTAGCTTCATCTGCAGCAGTTTGTGGAATTCTTTTGGTACCAATTCAAGAATCAAGGCAAACCGGGAGTGCCCTGAGTATATATATTCAACGTGGATTTTTTCTATTTATTATTTTTTTACATAGAAAAGGTGTTTTATAGCGTATGATGTCATAATTATTTTCTTTTATTCACGGAATTATTAATATCTTATTTTTGATTTGATAGTAATGTACTTACTAGTATATCGTACCTAAAATTTTACAAACGTGGTGAACAATGCACGATAGCAGAAGCGTTACGAACTATCCTATAAACAAATGTTACTATCAGAAATATTTATTGTTGATATAGTTTCCAGAGAAACGTGATAAGTTCTTGTCAAAATATGTATTTCCTGTATTAAGTAAAATATTCCTCATTATAAATAAAGATTTGAATATAAGTTTGATGTTCGTTTACTTCGTACAGTCACTTCTTGAAACGAATCAATATCATGCATCCATATCATTCAAATTATTTAAAGACTGTTTACAACTTGGTATCTAGAGATGATTTTCTCAGCCGAATGATAATGATTTAATGATTAAAATGACAATGAGGATTACTATACAATTGTCATTTTTTATGGAGGACAGGCATTAAATAAAATAGATTTCTATTTTCTAATAGTCTGGCTTGGTACGTGTAAATCTATCAAAAATAAGGTAATAATGGCAACGAAAATAAAATGGTCATTTAATGTTTCTAAACTGGATATGATGATTTATCGTAGGAAATCATCGAATAAAATTGTCAGTCAATGATTCTACGAACTACGAATTGACATGACCGATTTTGATGACCGAATATCAAAGCTTGCTTTTCTACTAAACTTCAATTATATGGAGTGGTCCTACGAATGAGATAGAAAAAAAACGACTACAAACAGCTTGCTCTTAAGACGACTAAGAATACATGTACTTCACTTAAAAAGTATTCCAAAATATTTACTTGGAGAACACTGAATGCCAAATGGTTTTTTGACTGCTCTGAATCCTTACTTTACCTTTGGATATGATACAAAGATTCTTGCAATTTCCAGTGACACAGAAGTATAATACTGATTTTCTCATTGTAAAAAATGCAGCGATATCTGCATTATCGCTACAATCTCGAAAAGCATCAAAAACTCCTTCTGATGAATCTAAAAATAAAATTTGTTTCATTTTAACTCTCTTTCTACTAGGACACCATTGGAATTTGAAGTTCGTTCGCACATGATGTGACCAAGATGTACATACCATGCGATTTCATATCATCTCGTTCTCCTAAATTTACAGTGGTAAGTGTGTCCCAATCTGATAATCTATAAAACCCTTACATATAGATATTACAAATACCAGCGTGTTTATGTATGTAGTTTTGCTTTATTGACTTTTTTTTAAACTAATTGCATTTTAATTAAGAATAAGGAATAACTTTTGTATGTTATGCATATTTTAACACGTATAGCCCGTGTCCGGTAATATCTTTTGAGCTTTTTGGACTTTTCTTTTCATCTCAATTTTATCAACTTGTTGATTATCAAAATTCACGACTCAATACAATGTATACCTACAAAATCTTCGATTTATTGCGGAACGAGTTTTTTTTTTTTTGAAAAAAAATATATAAACAAGTAAATAAACGTTTCATGAATAGAAGATGAAAAAGGTGCAAAATTCTTACACTATTCCTTGCAATCGAATTTCTTCAATGGAAAACATTTTTCTGCTGCATGATGTACAAATGTATTTTCTTATAGGTCCATCTATATTTGGACAAACAAATAATTTTATAATTAAAATATAATTCTTTTAAGAGAGAGAGAGAGAGAGAGAGAGAGAGAGAGAGAGAGAGAGAGAGAGAGAGAGAGAGAGAGAAATAAAGATAGATTGATCGATCGATAGATAGATTACTTCTTATTTTCTATTCAAATTTTTGTAATCTTATTTAATTTACTTACATGAAAGGTCGTCGATCACAACAAAAACAGAACAATCCACATGATTTACAAGAACCATCTCTATCTTACAATTGATGGATAAATGGGAACCTTTTTCAGAACCAATACATTCAATTTTGGCGCACACTTCGGTTGTACACAAACATGTATTTATGTCATTTCTTATCACTTTCACTGGACAAGTCTTGTTGTTTAGGTATTCCAACAAGTGTGTTTGTTTGTGATCTAGATGTAAGTTAGATGAAGATAAAATATTACCACAATGAATATTTGATTCTATTAATTACTGAAATGTCTAGACCGTTTAGACATCCCCATATATCCCACATCCAGAGAGAGAGAGAGAGAGAGAGAGAGAGAGAGAGAGAGAGAGAGAGAGAGAGAGAGAGATGTCCTTGCTTACATCATAATGAAAACAAATACTGACGCGGAAGCATATTGTTCTAGATTAAAACATATGCACTTATATTTACTTAACAAAATATGTATGTTTCCTCTCTATAAATCAGTAACTCGATATGAAAAACTGTAAATGTAAAAATTTGATATGTTTTCTTTGATCTTTCGAATTGCAAATTTGACAATTGACATTACTAACAACAATATTTCACCCGGGACCCGTATTTGGTCCTTTATGCTCACAACATTTCCAGCCACATGGACCATCAAAAAAGTGTTTGTCGAATTAACGTCTAAACACATTGAATGTAGAGCTAATAGTTTGTCCATAAATATTGCTTAATAAAACATAATTTCAAATATTCGATCACAAGTACTAATGCATAAAACATACTGTCCGTTTGATTTATCCATGTTGTTAAAAATGTCATTCTGTTGATTTTCTGGTTTTCATCATTTTTTCCTGTGTGGTTATAAGTAGCGCTGAAAAATAAGTATTTTTAGTTTAGTATTTAACTCACATACCATGTCTCTGTCCACATGTGTAATAAATGAAATGTCTCTATGATGATTGCCAATTAGTTTGCATCTATAATGAATGTTTTTGTGTTAATGCTGGAAAAAAGGCAGTTTCTGTTATTTCTTGACAATATTTTTTAAATTAAAAAGAATAAAATAAAATCATAGACAACACATAGTCGTATTATTCTAAGAGGTTTTCTTTATTTTTTTTATTCAAAACGTTTGAGACATGATATATCAAATCCTATCTAAAAAGAATTAAAAAAAAAAAAGATTGTTATATGTTTAATAAGTCTGCTTTGTAACAGTTATTTTGTAAATTATGTGAAGATTCGTTTTTCAAACCATCTTACCTTCCATTACAGCCCCCAATACACAAGACAGTAGCATAAAGGAGAATTACACTTAGTCCTCGATACACTGAAAATAAATGCAAGGTAAATTTTGAAGGTTGTAGTTTCTTGATAATGAACTATAAATAAGAACTAGACACGATCTCGTTGCGAGCAACGAGGAGGTCTTCCGTACGATTATTATAAGGAAATGTGACGTCATTGACTTTGATTTTCGACAACAAAACATGACATGAAAAAAGGAGTGGAGTACTAATGTTTTTGTTGTACCTCTTTTTATAAGTTCTCTGACATTGCTTTTTTAAATACTTGCACTCTTCCAATACAGATAGTAAAGATAAGAAAATCATTATGTTGTTAGGATTTATTAACGTATTATACATAATCTAGCTTTAATAACCTTAAACAAAATGGCTCTGAGTAAAAGGATATAGGTAAAATACTTTAAAGCCCTTTGGTTCCCTAATTTAAGGGGCCAGCCCCTTTTTCTTGATATCATATGAAAGGTCATCTAATTCTAAACACATTTTGTTCAACAAGTGTTTAAAACTTCGTTATCGTTCTGGAGACATATGAGAAAAAAGGTTTTAGGGGCCGATCCCTTATCCCCTTATAGGGGCCGTTTGACGAAATTTTGAAGTTTGCATTTCGTTAAGAACATTATTTTGAACAACTTTTCTTCTATACTGCATTTCAAACAAAAATTTCTTTCTGAGGTATGGTTGATCAAATTTTGGGACTTTTGGCCCCTACAAACCCCTAATTACGTTACAGATGATAAAATTCTTACATTTCCTGAATACATAACTGTAAGGTAAACATATTTGCTTCTAAAACATTTCACAAAATATCTCTCAGTAAAGGGCTACAGATAAAAGACTTTAGAGCCCTTTTGTCTCCTTATTTAAGGGGCCAGCCCCTTTTTCTTGATATCATATGAAAGGTCATATAATTCTAAACACATTTTGTTCAACAAGTGTTTAGAAATTCGTTAATGTTCTGGAGATATATGAGAAAGAAGGCTTTAGGGGCCGATCCCTTATCCCCTTATTGGAGCCGTTTTATGAAATTTTGAAGGTTGCATTTCGTTAAGAACATTATTTTGAACAACTTTTCTTCTATACTGCATTTCAAAATATTTTTCCTTTCTGAGATATGGGTGATCGAAATTTTCGGACTTTTGGCCCCTAAAAACCCCTAATTACATAACACATGATAAAATCCTTCTATTACTTAGATATATTACTGTAAGATAAACATATTTGCTTCTATAACATTTAACAAAATATCCCTGAGTAAAAAGATATATGTAAAAGACTTCAGAGCCCTTTGGTTCCCTTCTTTAAGGGGCCAGCCCCTTTTTCTTGATATCATATGAAAGGTCATCTAATTTTATACACATTTTGTTCAACAAGTGTTTAGAAATTCGTTAATGTTCTGGAGATATATGAGAAAGAAGGTTTTAGGGGCCGATCCCTTATCCCCTTATAGGGGCCGTTTGACGAAATTTTGAAGTTTGCATTTCGTTAAGAACATCATTTTGAACAACTTTTCTTCTGTATTGCATTACAAAATATTTTTCCTTTCTGAGATATGGGTGATCAAAATTTTGGACTTTTGGCCCCTAAAAACCCCTAATTACATAACACATGATAATATCCTTCTATTACTTAGATATATAACTGTGAGATAAACATATTTGCTTCTATAACATTTAACAAAATATCTCTCAGTAAAGGGCTACAGATTAAAGACTTTAGAGCCCTTTGGACCCCTTATTTGAGGGGCCAGTCCCTTTTTCTTGATTTCAAAGAAAAGGTCATGTAAATAGAAACGTTTTTTACTTTACATGTCTTAACAAAATATATTTCAGAAAAGAGATAATTAAAGAAAACCAGAAAAAATTACGACGTTTTTTGCATCTCAATTTTCGGGTCCAGGCGAGCTTCGGCGCCTTTCAAGACAGATCAAAATGAAAATAAAATTACAAATCTACAATCTTTTGTCTACTATCCCTGAAAGTTAAGGAGATCATAGAGGTACAAGCGACCCCTCTAAAAACCGCTAAAACGTCAATTTCTCAAAAACGGAAGTGACATCATCAAAAAAAAACCTATAAGGTTTCGATCATTATCTATCAGATCTGAAAGTTTCATGGAAATCAGTTGAACCGTTTTTGAGAAATCGCGTGCACAAAATTTGTAAGAAAAAAAAAGAAAAATAATAATAATAGGGAAAAAGAAACCGAAGAATAACAATAAGGTCTTCCGTTGGAAACGGAAGACCTTAATAATAGCTTAGTATTCACTTACTTCTAGTACATGTACATGTTATTAAGATGTATTGTTAAAACATCTGTAACAAAAACGATGTGTATGGGTTTATATTGGCATCCGTCGTATATTTTAGGATGAATTATATCCGGTTGAAAAACTGTGTACATGTAATTAATAATCATTATCAAGAATCAATTATGCAGGGGTTTTTAATTATTAAAAATGTTCAAAGGAAGCATAAATTTGAGTTTGTTGTTTTCCTTGTACAGAGATAATAAGCCTTTGTCCCAGACCTAAAAGATAGGACACATTCCAATGCGTACACTTGTTATCAACAACAGTATATCGACAACATGGTAGTGACTGGACGCCCTATAGTTTTTATTGCATTATTTCCATCGGTTTTTGGACTACTTTTGTATCCCACGAATGAACATGTAACAACGCATCCAACTCATGCTCCAGGTAATCTTGCCATATCTGTATTTTGTTGACTTTGTGTTTTAATCTTTATTTCTGCCTCATATTAATCGCGAGAAAACATATTTATATCAATTAATGGATTAAGTGAAAAAGCAGTATTTGATTGCAGAGAAAGTTTTATATATAAGTTGGCACTTAATTGTGCTTTTCGATTATAATCTTATCAGTTAAAGTTGCTGACATGTTTTGATAGCTATCCACGTCACACCAGATATTTTTTGTTCAAAAAGAGTGAACCATATCTGTCGAAGGTCGTCTCAATAACATTTTGCAAAATAAGAGTTTTGATAGTATATCTGTATTAGAACAGGTATGGAACGAGATACTAGGATTGTGTACGACCAAATGCTCTTGATAATAACGTAGATTATATAACACGCAGACACGACATACTTTTCCCACTTTAGAATTGAACTCTACAGATAAATATGTTTCTTAATTTAAGCGTATCAAACAATTCGTATACAGCCACTGAAAGAAAAAACGCAATGCAGATAAAATATTAAATTGTTTCAGTATTTCCTGCCCCCATGGACTGTCAGGATTACCTGTGGGAGGGATATAGACAAAACGGACTGTACACCATCTATCCCCAGAAAGGCGGACGACTGAACGTCTATTGTGACCAGCAAACTGATGGAGGAGGATGGACGGTAATATCAAACACAAGTTGTTTATTACAAATGATCAAAAACATAAAATATTGCGTCTTACAAAGCACCTAACATTATATGGATTTGATTATTCGTTTCACAGAGGTATGTTTTAGATATCCTATTTTTGGAGTCGTTTTAGTTTATCTATAACATATTGGATTACTTTTCAAACATCTCATTCATTTTGTAAACCAAAATTTGGATCTTTTTTTTAGAATAAAAGATAATTACTAAATTAAAAACCTTTAAACCTTTAGTTTAGGAATATTTTAACAAAAAAAGACGATTAAATCTTTGATAGGTTATACAAAGACGTCAAGATGGCTCGGTTGACTTTTTCAGAAACTGGGTTGATTATAAATATGGTTTTGGAAACCTTTCTAACGAGTTCTGGCTTGGTAGGTGTAAACCCGTAAAAAATAAGGTACTTACTGGCAATGGAAATGAAATGACCATTTAATGTTTATTTACTATTGATGATGTTGGTAAGATTTATTGAAGGTAATCATCGCATATATGAAATCGTCAGTCAAGGATTCTACGAACTACGAATTGACATGTCGGATTTTGCCGGGGAAAGTCGCTATGCAGTTTACCGGCGATTTTCCATCGGGGACGAAAATAAAGGCTTCCAGCTTTTAATTGAGGACTACATTGGGACATCAGGTTGTATTGCCAATCGTTCATAACAAATGAAAATATAAATCAAAGAAAAGGTTACATACTAGTACTTTGCAACGCAATTGCTTACTTACTTTGCACATAAAAATTTGAGCATTTAGACTTTCATTTTAAAACTAAATTTTCTGACTGTATGAGCTTTACAGAGAGGTCATCACTCACTCCCAAAAATTTGCATGTAATTTTCA
Source organism: Magallana angulata (assembly GCF_025612915.1). Classification (NCBI taxonomy): domain Eukaryota; kingdom Metazoa; phylum Mollusca; class Bivalvia; order Ostreida; family Ostreidae; genus Magallana; species Magallana angulata. The sequence continues at coordinate 4,873,263 of NC_069118.1, forward strand.
TTCTCAAAGCAATGAAACATCTCTCCTTCCGACTTGCTTGTTGTTTTGTTATCAAAGATATGATATTCTAACATATAACTCAGAAGAATTAATTCAGGTTTGCTTCAACATTTGGATAATTGTGGGGAAAGATAAATTGGTATTTTGTTTTGAAGCGTTATTAACAGATTTGAATGAATTTTACTTTCAATATTTTCATGAAATATTGTTTGAAAGGGGATTCTATGTCGGGACATAATGGAGCCCAGTTCTACACCAAAGACCACGATTAAAACTCTTGTGCTGCTCAATACAAGGGCGGCTGGTGGTACAAAAACTGCCATTGGGCCAATCTGAACGGCATTTACCTAAATGGTAGTCACTCGTCTTTTGCCGACGGTATCGAGTGGAAAGCTTGGCATGGTTACAATTACTCGCTGAAGTTTACAGAAATGAAGATTAGGCGACTATAACAGTTTTTGGTTTATCACTGTGAATTAAAAATTACCTGTGTCAATAAAAATAAATAAAACAGTGCCAGTGTTATTCGTTTTATTTTACTAAAACACTATTACTTAAAATTGTTCGAATGTCAGTAAATTTGATTCCATTTATTCATTAACAGGATGTACATCAACTTAGACAATAAATATAGCCTTATTGAAAATAAATATTGCTAGAAAATTTTATTATATGTTTTGAAATCTGAAGTGCATTTGACATTGTGAAAAAATTTATAATTGCAATCAAAATTGATTGATTTGACATACAGGATGAATAAAAAATCGTAAGGAGCCTTACTACTTTAAAGTTTTCGGATCTTTTGTAATTTTACATAACATTAGTTGACCTTTACCTCAATTATATGGTGCTTCCTCATAATCATTGTATACAAGATGGTTGTAGTCAACTGATTGTTGGTGTTGTTGGCTTCATCCGCACCAGTTATGCTGATGGTATCGCGTGAAAAGCTTTTTTACATATACAGATATTGGAGTGTACAGTAACTTACGAAAATAACTTTATTACTTAACACTAATTGTCTACGGATTTTTCTGTTTTTTTTCCCGATTAAGAACACAGCGGGTGTGCCCGGTCAGCAGACGATGCTCACTCCTGCTAGGCACCTGATCCTGTTCTATCGTTTTGGAGGTCAGTGTTGCTCTGCTTTGAATTTGTATTTCGTTTCTTTTTATGGATTTTTGAGATGGTTGACGGTTTGTTATTGTCATTTTTTCATCTCTCATGCATACCATTGGTCTTAAAATCTAGGATGTACTAGACGTTGTTTGATATCCATAACTGCAGACAAAATTGATTGAGATTTTGTTTTATTTACATGTAGTCTAACAGTCATTTCACGTACAATTATAACGTGAATGAAAAATATTTGGATGATCATTTCTTACACGAACATGTACAACTTTTCTGAATATATAACTTATGGTGACCTTGACCTTAACCATTACACACAAAATGGTTGTAGTTAATTGCTTGTTAGTACTGCTCTGTTTATTTGCAGCAGTTTCTGGACTTCTTTTAGATAAAAAAATCCAACAAATACTTAAGGACAATTTATTATATATATTAATATATATGTTTTAAATATTTTTATGAAATTTATCTCCAATGCGTGATGTATATTACCTGTGTGATAAACATTTGCTTTACTAACGGGTGATGCTTCTATAAAATACATTCGAACTATTTTTGACACAGCCCCTTGCTTAAATGCTTCAGTGATCTAGTTTTCAGAGATTTGCTGGATATTCCACAATTCAAAATTGATTTATGATGGATTTTGAAAAGGTTTAAACTTTAAAAAATTGAGTAAAACACATTGGTATGTAGTTAAGAAAACTGTATATCACCATAGCTGTCATAGAGTTAATTCTAAAGACGCGATGAAAACAGTTTTTTTTACACAAATAATTACCATAATAAATCCCTCCCAAGATTTTTATTTCACCACAATTATGCAGCCTTAACAAATATTCGTAACAATAGTATTTGTTTTATCAAACATGAACAACTGTTATAAAAATCTTTATTGGATCATATTTTTCAAACTATTGACATTTTTGTTAGAACATCATTTGATAGGGTACTGATTCTGGCAACCAAATCAAAAAAGAAAATGTTTAGATTATATTTCTTTTCTGAAATGATTTAGATAAATTCGATTGATATAGATTCCCATTTTGTGTGCTTCTTTTTTTTAAATTCAAATTGACACTGAATCAGAATCTGCATTAAGAAAATGAAGCAGTTAAGAATATTTATGGCAATTCGTTCTAAGCTGTTTACATTCCTGGACTTTTAACATTATTGAAATGATCCAGAAAAAAATTGCTTAAAGTATATGAAATGTAATAGTTGATTGTGCAAAACAAAACATTTATTTGCTCCTCTTTCTATCATTAAAGCTTTTGACGTATTCCTCAAATAGACAACATTTTCCAACCGCCAGACTTGCTAATGGACTCTCAGATACCTAATACAGATTCAGAATCTTAATCATAAACCATTAAATCTTTAAATCTGATTGAGCAAACACAGTCATCAATCCACTTCGTCGTCATCTTGTTCAGTCCCTGGGCGGCGAGTCAGACTTGTCTTGTAGATGTGACTGAAGTTTGTGTGATATCCATTGTTTAAGGAACCAAATATCTTTGTTGTGTTCTTACAGAGTCTCAGTACTGGCTCATAGGAGTCAAGTGTACTCCTAAGAGGGCCTGGAAGGTAGAATCATAGAATGATCAGCATAATGGAAAATACACTGCCAAGATCCTACGACGTGCATTTGTAATAAAATTTATTATCAATAGAAACTTAATGGTCAGTTTTATATTTCATATAATTAAGAAATGTTCACGCATTTAATGCCAATAATAAATTCGCAACGCATTCCCTCTTTATAAGGTTTTAGATATTCTAATGATCGGGCTTTCAATTCTTCGTCCACAAATAAAAATAACAACAACATAAATTCTGAGAGAGGCTCATTTGAGAGCGTCGACCGATTAAGACGCGTTAGTCCCAAGTTTGAGTCTGGTCCGTTGCTATCGCGGTAACATTGTAACCTTGGGCAAATTAATCAACTCTACTAGTGCACTCTCTCCACCCAGGTGTTAAAATGGGTACATGTCACATGAGAGGAGCTGGTGTTGTGAATGTAAAGCATTAGCACCGAAATTTGGCAGCTCTGCTTTTATGCTCCCAATGGAGTTGAGAATGCTATGTATTGTACGGGTTTGCAAGGGGGTAATATGTACATAAGTCGTGCGAGGCAATCTACTTTGCGACCAAGACTACAAATCCCTACCTTTAACCCCTACCTTTAATAGCTATCTACTAACACTTGTTGTTTTACCACCTAGAAGGCAGATCAACTTGATGGTATTTTTGAAAGATAAAAAAGTAGGATCCATTACAAAGTTTGCAATATCCTTGTTTTAAGCACCTGACATTCGCCGGCGAGAGGTATCCCCTATTTTTGTATAACGTTTTAAAAAAGTACCTCCTGAAAGCACTAAAAAACTTACTGTGGGTTTCACCTTGAGATAAGTGTTTGACATTTTGTGATGTACGACTGAAGTTATTTGGAAATTTGTCAACAAATAAACAACCATCATTATCAATGTCTGTGGTATCAAATCCTTTGCTTAGGGTGTCCTACAGAATATAATAAAAAAGAGTGTAAATTTACTTTATTAAGATAAAGACGTTTTTTTCTTTTTTCATACGACATAATTTTTGCCTTGACTTTAACCCGATCTAAACATAATTCGTTTTATTTTTACGGACTTGCACATTTTGAAAACAAATGAACATCAGGTACGCATAACCATATACCTTTTTATGATGCATGTTAATTATACAATTGATTATATGATTTAAGCAAGTGCATGCATTTTTTAGGGTTAATTCATATAGCTTCTTTATGTAATATATTCCATGCATTTATCTCTAGATTTACCTCATTTGTCACGATTTTAGTTCTGGTCTCACTGAAGGATTCCTCAGTCAACCTCAGAACATTCCAGCTGGTCTCACTCTCAGAATTTTGTGTGGTTGAGCCGGTATCATTACATTTTGTTTCATTAATACACGGATAATTGTATTGAGCATACATGTACTTCCTATCAAAAGAAAATATTTTTTTTGCATTTATTTGTGATACTAAATTTTTAAAGCATGCAATCGTCACAAAGAGTCTATGTCTATATATTGTAGCACAAAATTGTATTATTTTACACCATTGATGATAATTCAGCACGGTTTTAACATAACATCCACTGCCATTTAGTAGTAAAAATAAAGCAATAAAGACATACTAAATTCAGTACCAAGTTTGTACTTTTATGTAATAGAAGGGGTGACAAATAGATCAAGGAAGAGAGGGTGTGGGTGTTGGTGGAAAAGACAACTTGATTGATGATATTGCAAGTACATGTACATGAACCTCTAATTTTTGTATTAAAAAGAGATCTTTCTCTAATGTGCACCTTTGTAATAACAAAGAAACCTATACCCTGTACTTATCATAATTAAAATATAATTGTTTCAAAGATAATATATACCGGTGTATTGTACAAAGTGAATAATGAATAATACCTAATTAACTATATTTGCACAACATCAAAAGAGATATTTTACAACATTGTAAACAATGACGCATTGACCTTGACCTTCATGGAGGTGGACGTGTTTCTCTGGAGTGCTGCTCAGTGTTTTGGAATCTAAGGACTGCTTTCAATTGGTGTCTCCTATGATAGGTATATAGTCGGAGGTTAGTGTAAGTGTGCGTCAATTGTCTACTCTAATGAATTTTGGTACTCCGTCTCCCTCGAAACCACCAAAAAAGAAAAAAACAGAAAACCAAATCACAAGTCAAGATGGCTGCCGCTCAGGGACAGGGACAGGGACAAGGACAAGCACAGTGCCAAGGTACGACTCCCATTTCTAATCCATCATGTAGTCCCATGCAGCATATTATTCAAGTCGGCAACGAAACATACCACCAAATGCAGCCGATGCAACATATACAACCTATGCAGCAAGCTATGCAGTGCTCTACATCATTTCAAAACCACCCTAACTCAACCTATTCGAACACTCCGAACACTTCCCATATCCCCCCACCGTGGGCCCAAGATATTTCCCTACAAATTCAGAGTGTACATAAAAAACTTGAAAAGCTTGATTCCATTGAAACTTCTCTCTCCCGCATGCAGGGCGAACTTAATAGTTTGAGCACCCGTGTCTTAGAAGTAGAGAAAAGTCAACAATTTATTTCAAACTCTTACGATGAAAGTACAAAAACCAATGCTATAGCCCTTAATGAGCTTGACAATCTCAAAACTTCACTTGAAGACTCAATAAGAGCCAACAATCAGTTAAGCGAGGAAATTCTTGACCTCCAGTGCCGATCTATGCGGGATAATCTGTTGTTCTACGGGGTGGCTGAGGCCCAAAGGGGGGAAATGGAAGACTGTGAAAAAATTGTTCTTGATATATGTCGTTCTTCTCTGAATATAACAGATGATGTTCTAATTGAAAGAGCTCACAGAATCGGCAGACCCAATGACAATCGACCACGCCCTATCGTAGCCAAGTTCTCCAGATTTCCTCAACGCGAGGTCGTCAGAAAGTCGGCATTCAAGCTCAAAGGTGCTAATATCTCGATTGGTGAACAATTCCCTAAAATCATCCAAGAGAGAAGAAAGAAACTGCTTCCAGTGATGAAGGAGGCAAAAGATAGGCAGCGAAAAGCGGTCCTTATAAAGGATAAGCTCTTTATTGATGGGAAACCATACCACCCTCCAGCAACGGAAGCTGACCACTTGGACGCACCGGTACCGGCGCAGGGAGCTGAGGGCCATAGCTCTCCAGGCGGACGCTGGGAGAGAAGGGATACGAGAGGTGGCGGAAGGGGACGCAGGACTCGCTAAGGAGGTCAGGAGAACAACCTAAAGGGCCTAAAAATCATAGGATGGAATATCCACGGAGGCTTTGAAAATAAATGGAAAGAAAGAAACTTTAAGAACTTTTTGTGTACGTACGACATAATTTGTCTGTCCGAGTGTTGGATCGACAAGGAATTCACAATGGACGATCCAGATTATAAAGCATATATCTTCCCTAGGAAATCCAAATCAACACAGGGAGGAGGCTCAATTATTCTGATAAAAACTGAATATACCCCGTATATATCTGTTGTTGAATCCTTATATGATACCATAATATGGCTTAAGCTAAGCAAAAGTCTTGTAAAACTTCAGAAAGATTTGTTTATAGCCTTTACATATTTACCTCCTAGTAACTCTGTGTTTTTTAAAGAAAATGATGTAGATTTATTTTTTGAATTAGAAAAACATTTATGTAAGTATATGGATTTTGGTTATGTGTTTCTATTTGGGGATTTTAACAGTAGAACAAGAAATAAGCCTGATTACATTGAAAATGATGCTGTTCATGATTCTGTTTCCGTGTTGTCGTATTCAAATGACGATCAGCTGACTGAGCGGATCAACCCAGATGTAGGTCACAACGAGTATGGAACACGGCTATTGTCCCTATGTAAGGCCACAGGCGTGCGCATTGTGAACGGGCGACACAAAGGAGGCTATTCGAATGACTTTACTTTTAACGGTGCGCGTGGACTAAGCACTATTGACTATCTCTTAACAACATCTGACATGTTTGACACCATTAGTAAATATATCGTTGGCAATTTTACAATGTTTTCTGATCATGCTCCACTACATATTGAACTTCATTGCTTTTTGGATGCATACAATATTGTAAACAATGATTTTTTAAGATCCCGTGATGTTTTTAAATGGGATCCTTGCTATTTAGATCTGTGTAAAGAATCACTTTTTGCATGTGAAAATATCAGCAATACCGTAAATTTTGAGTGTATTACGTCACAAGGCGAACTTGACGAACGTCTACAAATACTCGTTAATTTGTTAGACTCCTCTTTTGGCCAACATTTTAAGCTTCAATCCAAAAATCCGAAACAAACAAATACAGTACGCAGTACCCATAGACGTACAGTATACCTATCGGTTGACGATAAGCCCTGGTTTGATGGGAAATTAAAATCTTTGTATAAGGATTATGTTGTCGCGTTGCGCAAATTTAACAGTTATAAATGTAATTCTAACCATGCGGATCTTTTAAGTAAAAAACGTATCTACAAAAAACACGAAGCCAAAGCCAAACGTATCTACAAAAATACTGAAGGTGACCAATTATCTTTGTTAAAACAAAACAACCCAAAACAATTTTTCGCCAAATTTAAGAAAAGGTCTAAAACTACTTCAAATATTTCTTTGGAAAATTTTTACGAGCATTTTAAATCAATTGCTTCCACGCAGGATGACGGTGTCATCGAAAGTGGAAATGAAGGTTTAGATATTAATTGTATTTTTGAAGAGCTAGATAAAAACATTAGTATTGATGAAATTAAAGAGGCTATCGGTAATCTAAAGCCTGGAAAATCCCACGGTGAAGATGGAATTTTGAACGAATATTTTATTGAATTTCAAGACTATTTTTTACCTATACTACATAATCTTTTTAATTGTATATTAAATACTGGTATTTTTCCCAGTACGTGGTCTTCCTCAATAATTATTCCAGTGTTTAAAAAGGGTGATTCTACAGACCCTAACAACTACAGGGGTATAAGTCTTGTTAGTAATATGTGTAAGTTATTTACTTCAATTTTAAACAAAAGGTTATTGGAATGGTCAAAATATAATGATGTTATAACGGATGCACAATTTGGTTTTAAACCAAGCTGTGGAACACGTGATGCTATTTTTGCTTTACATTCTATTATTAGTAACAGTCTATGTAAAAAGAAGAGGTTATATTGTGCGTTCATCGATTTTAAAAAAGCGTTTGATTCTATTGATAGACGACTTTTGTGGCTTAAACTTTCAAAGGTTGGCATTGAAGGAAAATTATTGTCAGTTATTAAAGCGTTATATCGTCATGTGAAATCCTGTATTGGTGTTGATGGATTTTTGAGTGAATGTTTTTGTAATAACCTAGGATTAATGCAGGGCGAAGTGTTATCACCTATTTTATTCAATTTATATGTTAACGATTTCGAAAATAGCTTTTTAAATGCCGGTTGTTTGTCTTACGAGTTATCTTCCCTAAATCTGTTTCTTTTAATGTACGCTGATGATATGGTCCTGTTCTCTGAATCTGTGGAAGGTTTACAATGTCTTTTGAATGAACTACATAGCTATTGTAATACTTGGAAAATGCATGTTAATGCGGAAAAGTCAAAAATTGTGGTTTTTAGAAACAATGGCAGAGTAAAAGATAGTGAGTGTTGGCATATTGGTAATGATGTTTTAGAAATTGTACAACAATTCACTTACTTAGGAATACTTTTCAACTTTAACAACAAGTTTACCAAAGCTGAAAAACAATTATCTGAACAAGGTAGAAAAGCATTGTTTGCGCTTAGAAAGAATATACGGGGAATGTCATTTAATATAGAAACATTATTGTCGCTTTTTGATTGTTTTATTGGTGGAATTGTTAATTACTGTTCAGAAATATGGGGAAATAATATAGGTTGCAATATCGAGAAACTTCATACAGACTTCTGTAAACAAATTCTCGGAGTGAAGAAAAGTACAAATACTGCTTACTTATATGCTGAATTAGACCGTGTGCCCCTTGTACATTATAGAATGTTTAACATTATTAAGTTTTGGAAAAATGTCTTAATTAGTGACAATTGTATAATTAGACATTGCTACGAAGTTATGTATATTAATTGTGAAGAACACGGTTATAAAAACTGGGTTTTCTTTGTAAAGAAAATTCTCATTGACCTCGGTTTTTTTGATATATGGTCTAACCAAAAAATAAACAATGGTATTTTACAACTTGTAGAACAAAGAATTTTTGATCAGGCAAAACAAGATATTTTTGCAAATATTGAGAATTCAAAGAAATGTTCTTTTTACAAATATCTTATCGATGGTATACATCTTCAATACTATTTAAGAAAATCTATTCCCATTAAATTACAGAAATATATAACTAAATTACGACTATCGTCACATCGCCTGGCTATTGAAACTGGTAGATATAATAACACAAATAGAGAAAATAGATTTTGTCCACATTGCAAATCTAGTGTTGAAGATGAATTCCATTTTTTATTTGTTTGTCCTCTATACAGAACATTGCGCAGATTATACATGAAAGAATATTATTATAAAAAACCTTGTATGTTTAAATTAATTCAACTTTTTAATACTGACAATGTCAAAGATCTCCGTAATCTTGGCAAATTCATCTCAAAAAGTATGTTATTAAGGGACAACTGTATTACATAATTGTAGTCTTTTGTTTTCTCAACCTGTATATGTAACAGTAAATGTTATTATCTGTACGTGCACAAGTTCTCCTGTAAATACACTACCACCTCATGTTATACATATGTCATACTGATAAGCTGTAAAGCTTAAAGAAATAAAGAATTGAACATATTTTCACTAACGTGATTATTTGGCAATTATTTCTTGGATTTTCTTCAGTGTTGTTATAAACAGTGGACCCTGTACAAGACATATAATTGGTCCTCAATCCCTTCCCAGAGTCTTTGCTTAATCTGACCCCGAGACCAATATTGAGGGCTCTGTCTGTGCATTCCTGGTCCAAAAAAATAAAAAAAAAGGTATTTGACAGAATATAGTTATCCTCAAATCAACAGTTGAACAGGTCTCAAGCAACAAACTGTTTCTATATTCTAAATACGAAAAGGTATCTTGCCCTATGAAACTTGTCAATAATGTTAAAGCAAATTAAATTGATCATGATCCAACAATTATACCCTTTATTTTTTACTGTTATTTTTAAAGACAAATTAAAAAAAATCATTGCTCAATTAACTTTGTTGCAATAATAAAATACTGATAAAAGAAATAATTACCTGGGCTTTTGCCACTTTCAGTGGTGCATTTCGTACTGTATTTTTGTTCAGTGATTCATTATCTATTTCCAGTAATACATCATTATGAGACGTAGCTAATCTAAAACCATCACGGTCATCAATGAAGACATTTCTCGCCTCTTCCAACAATCTTAACGTTTCACCTTCAGAAGTTTTTCTTGTTTTGGACGAATTTGTCTTTCTGTTAGTCAAAGCCGTTGCATAATAGAATTGTTTATATCCTTGAGTATATAATGAAGCATTGTCGGTCAAGAAAGTGTTACCATCAGTTTCTGCAGTCATATATTCAGTGGTCATTTCAGTTGAATACTCTCCCCTTCCCAGACTCTTAACCGGTTTTTCTTGGACACCAAATCCATTTTTTGTGAGAGCCAGATCATTTGGATTATTATGTGAAACGATTCCAATGTCTGGTTTTATTAGACGAGACCCAGTTTGTTTCTCAGATCTTTCTTCAACTATTTCCGGGATTTGATCAATACCAGTAAGTGCATTGTCCATGGCTGCCTTTCTCTCATCAAACTTTCTGATAGCTTCTTTGATTATTCCCGTTACTTGGTTTTTTTACATATCCAACATATTTATCTTTGCTGTAAAATTCAATCCCTTTCATCATAGTAAGCCCAGTTGGAATACGATATGTACCACTACGGGGGTCTGCAGTATGGATAGGTCTCACAGCGTACTTCTTCTGCTTTCTTAAGGTATTTTCCAGTGCTCCTTTAGGGCAAATTGATCGTAACCTTGTCTTGCCAATCGCGTCACTGGTGAAAAATCTGATCCTTTTATTAGAGCAATAGGAAGGAGAGAGAAATGGCAAGATGTATATTGCTCTTTCACAAATGTTACAATGATTGTCATCTTGTTGTTCTGGGAACAGTTCGCTATCGTGTGTTTCATATATTACAGTATCGCCATGTTCTAGCGTTCGTAAAATTTCCTTAAACCACCCTAAAAAATCCATAAATGTGTCGTAATCTTCTTTGGCATAAACAAAAACAATATGGATCATATCATGGGGTTCCATTTGCTCCTTATTCGCAGTGTTTCTGATACCCTGGTGTTATGGCATCATACTGATCTTTACTTCCACTTCAGATTCAATGTCATTCAAGGTGGAACAACTGGGCCAACAGAAATATTTTTGAAATAGAAATAAATCCTTATGTAACTTTATTTAAAAAAAAATAAACAGGTTAAAGTTCACCAACGGTTTCTTAAACGATTTGACCACGTACGTAAGAACCCAGTTCCTATCCCGTTAATTTTTTAACGAATTTAAAGAATTCACGGGATAGGTATTGGTTCTAAATCGTTCAGAAATATAAACACCACCGTGTAAAAATGTTTTGATAATGCAATCGTTACAACAACAGCCTGTGCGATGTTTTGACGTCACAATGATACACATAAAATACAGTTTAAAATGTTTAATCTGAATCTGAAAAGGCTGCCTTTTGGGCTTTGCAATATTTGATTACCCAAGTTCATATCCAGGTAAACATTTTAACATTCCTGTTCATTTTTTTATTTGACGTTTTAGTCTATATACGTTCAGAAATACACACACAAACGATCTACACCAAACGATCTACATACATATTTATCAGGAAATATATTTTCATTTAGGGAAATATATTAGCAACTGGTTTTATATTTAGGGAACTTCGAACCTGGTAAATAATCGTAAACACGTGGTGTAAATATATCCCTGATTAACGTACGGCAAAATAATACTTATACGTACATGTTTAGTTGTAAAGTTTTATCAACTTCATTCCTACCAACTTCATTTCACAACAAGGCAATAAAGTATGGAAATACTTAAAAACTGGAAATCCCATGATTATTTTTAGTCCATCTCCGAGTACACGGTAGCATGTCAGCTTGGCATCTGGTAAACCCGGCACAATAATCAGGCATATTTTCAGTTTTGGAAAAGCAAGTCTAGAGCGGTTTTACAAGTCTCTTTTTTTTAAAAATTAGATTGCGTCTGTGACCTAACTCTGCAGAATTAAGTGGTTTTTGCAAAATCAATAAATACTAAAAGTGCATGCATAAATACATATATATAATCATTTTAACACATCATCATTTTTTTTCAAATTGCATGCAGCATATTTTGTCGTTTTTCGATAGGCTAAACTTCTAAGTTCATTATTATTGATTTAAAAATAATCAATACAGTAAAATTTGTTTACCAGCGATGTTTTTAAATGCATGCATATGATTTTAATTCAGGCCATTGCAAGTTTTTTCTTTGTTAAACGTCCATCCAAAACTCAAAAACCTGTCTTTCTATCAGGAAAAAAAACATAAACCTTAGAAAAAAAACACACAACTTTAAAGGTTCAACAAAATAAAATTTGTTATACATTTTGAAATATTTTCTTTATTTTGTAACAAAAATAACAAATACCTACTAAATGATTTCCATTTTTAATGTTTTTTCATTTGATTTCTGATCCGGAGTTTAAAAATGCGATCCTGAGCCCGACATATGAAAAAGCGATCTAATTTTATGAACAACAATTGTGGTTTTTTTTTTGTTTTTTTTACATCTCAAAACCAATCTGTCCGCGGACGCTAAACATAGAAAAAAAACCAGGAATGGCCTTACTATTATGTGGTAGTGAGTTTAGAGTCAAAGATTGTTTTTATATGAACAATAAATAGTGAAATAAACATTCAAAACATGAAATAAATCTCTATATACCACAGTCTTTCACTAATTCACTATTTGAAGCAGCACAGCCCCATGCATGAATAGTATTTGAATTGGTTTTGTAGTGGAGGGGGGGGGGGCTGGAGGCACATATGAATTATCTATTCATTCAAACACAGGAAATGACGCTCAATATTGAAGGAGAAAACACATTTCAGCTTTCAAAAGTATTTTTAACAGTCTCTAAAAGGAGTAAAAAAGAATAAAATATCGTACATACGCAAATCAGTTAACCGTCTTAAATCATATGGAAAGAACACCGAGATGGGGGAAGGGGGGGATAGGGGGATTGGAGATCATTGATCGACCTTGGGGGAGGGAGTACCCTTATTCATGATATCCACCTACAAATAATAAGTTTTCAATTATTGAAATAATTGTTGATTTTTGAAAACAAAATATGTAAACATCACCACACTACTTCTCGGATTCTTTGTGCTTGACCGATTCCTACATAGGTGATCCAACCGAAATCCAGAAGCTGCGCGAATGATGCAAACAACATTAACAAGTAAATGACCACGACCATGTTGTATGTAACGATTGTACGGAAGCTTTATTTAAACACTATTTTTTTTTTGGGGGGGGGGGTGATATGAAGGAAGCAACATTGCAATAAAAATACATAAGCCGCGTCAGTGCGTCATCAAATAAAGCATTATATTGTTTATAATTACATCCTTCTTTTAACATGATTTGATCGTTAAAAGTAAGTCAAATGAACTCAAGTATTGTCAATGTACATCAGTATGTTAGATTAAAAAAAACAGCAAAAGGGTCTTTGATGGGAGTTTTATATTATCTTGATTATTTCGTGCAGTCAGTGATTTCTCTTAGTTTGCTGAATGCTTCGACCGATCGTGAACTGGTTAGAACTGAATTGCAGTTTCAATATATCTATAAATTACAATTACTGTATACATGTAGTTGTTATTTTCGCCCATTAGCAATGTACATCAGTATGTTAGAGTAAAGAAACAGCCAAAGAGTCTTTGATGGGAGTTTATTTTATCAGGATTATTTCGTGCAGTCAGTGATTTCTCTTAGTTTTCTGAATCCTTCCACCGATCGTGAACTGGTCAGAATTGCAGTTTCTATATATCTATAAATTACAACTACTGTATAGGTGTTATTTTCGCCCATTAGCAATTGCAAACTGTTTCGCCCTGTCCTGAATTCGCCTAGATGCAGTTGTGTTAACAAAAATATTATTTGCAATATAGAATTCGCCCAATCTTAAATTCTCCCTTTGACAACGAGGAAATCTTACATACTGGAAGTAAATTTTTAAGTATTAATTATAACACTCATATATACTAGATATCTTTATGTAATTACTTTTCGTGTGTAAAAAATAGTTCATCTAAAGTGAATGGCACTTCACTTCAGGAACTTTTCTTACTCTTAATCTTCTGTATATAACACACAGTTGATTGACCTTGACCTAACTGATAGGAAGTGTCCGTACAACCATAACATACAGAATGGTCGTACATGTACTTAACTGCTTATTGGTACTGCTCTCGCCATTTGCGACAGTTTCTGGACTTCTTTTGGATTCCATACATGTAACAAGGCAGCCAACTAATGCCCCGGGTAAATACATATACTCTAAAGTTGTTTATTTATCATTGAATTTGGTTTTTTTTAAAGAACATGTTTTATGTTTTAACAGATGAGCAATATGTTATTATAATTGGATAGTAATTTACTAAAGATTTCTACAAACGTATTATACAATGCACAATATAATGCTCGGTAGAAGGAGCGTTACGAACCGTATGGTTTAACAAATTTTAATCCCAGAAACATTGGTTACTGATCACAGGTCATGATATGGTGTCAAGAGAAACGTGATGAATGTCTTGCCAATTTGTTGTATTGCTGTATCAAGTGAAATACCATTCGCTATTATATAGATAAGAAATAAATTGGCAATGTTAGACTTAAACGTTGATGTTCGTTTACCGATTCTTTTCTTGAATCGAATCTAAATCGTAAATGCATGATACAAATAAAATGAACAGTTCTACATATAGATACATAGATTTAACTGATTAGCCGATTTTGTACAAAAGTATGAATATTGAAATACCAGCAATAAGCAATACCACCATTTTTAAAAGGGGTATCAAATGACCTGAATTTCTAATTCCAGTATTTCCGGCCCCCAGGGACTGTCAGGATTACCAATGGGAGGGATATAGTCAAAACGGACTGTACACCATCTATCCCCAGAAAGGCGGACGACTGAATGTCTACTGTGACCAGCAAACTGATGGAGGAGGATGGACGGTCTGTTTTTGTTGTTGTTTTGTTTTTTTGTTTTGTTTTGGTTTTTTTTGTTCTTTTTTTAAATTATTTATTTGATTTGTAAATGAGCCAGCATGGCCTAATTGGCTGTTCTTCCCTAAAAGTGTTTTTAAAACTGTTACCATGTGCATATTAAGGTACTTTACTTTCAGCTGTAAGAACCGTGACGGTTATGACTGAAGGTTTTTGTAAACCATGTGTCTAACGTTCCAGATTTATGTTATGTTTTCTAAACAAATTCCTATACAAACAATCGTAACATATCTATCATTGACTTTAAGTAAAGTTCATGCGTGTTACTGATACATCTGAATCTTTATTTCAATTGCTCTTAGAGATTAAAGGTAAAACTTAAGACAAACTTTATAATGTCGACTTTTGTTAAAGTGGCTAATTTGGATAATCTGAAAATTGATTTGATGTAAACATTTTCAAACTTGAATTTTTCCTTTTTTGTAAAGAGGTTCATTTAAAGATTATGATTAAAGCAATATAAAACAAGACTGTAAAATCATATCTAAATGAGGAGTTTTAATCATTTCATAAACAAAAAAAAATTGTCGCATGACAACAAAAGGTAATTTAGCTGAATCAATACCTATGAATTACCTTTAACCACAAAATTACAAATTCTAAAAGCCTTTTTCTTTTCTTTTTTTTAAAGCAACGTTTTAATTAACACAGACCAAACATGCAGCCGATATTGCTTTGACAAAAAACTCACCTGATAGTGTTTATTTCATCCATTAGGTAAAGATAAAGTCGTTGCAATTGTATACCATACCATATATGCATATAATGCATTATATTCATGAGTAGTATCTAGATACTTCAGTATTAGTTTTTCAAAGACAGTACGTGTTTAAGGAGCATCATCAAACTCTAAACAGGTTATACAGAGGAGAGAGGATGGATCTGAAGATTTTTTCAGAAACTTGACAGACTACAAGTATGGCTTTGGAAACATATCAAGAGAGTTCTGGCTAGGTAAATTCCTCTTTAATATTTATATAGATGACGCAAAATATAAGGAGTCTGAAGATTTAAGACATAATAAAATTGGTTTGTCTTTCTCAGGAAACCATCGTATCAATGAAATTGTCAGTCAGGGATTTTACGAACTTCGGATTGACATGTCCGATTTCGCCGGAGAGAGTCGATATGCAGTTTACCGACGATTTTCTGTCGGGGATGAGAGTCAGGGCTTTAAGCTTTTAATCGAGGACTACATTGGAAATGCAGGTTGTATGTCTCTGGCTGAAAATTACATACAAATCTTTTCTTGGATTCCATTGTTGTACTATACGGAAATAATATGTTTTGTAAGCTTATGATATTCGTGACAAAATAGTTCTATTCTTTAAGGAGATTGCATGTCGTTTCATAATGGCTCCCAGTTCTACACCAAGGACCATGATTACAATACGTGTGCTGCCCGGTTCAAGGGCGGCTGGTGGTACACAAACTGTCATCAGGCCAATCTCAACGGAGTCTACCTGAAAGGCAGCCACTCGTCCTTTGCCGACGGCATCGAGTGGAAAACCTGGCATGGATTCAATTACTCTCTTAAATACACCGAAATGAAAATCAGACGATTGTAAAGATCTGGGCCTATGCCTACTTTTACAATAAAATCAAAATAAAATCAGGGTGTCTGTTTATGAGTGCTAGTTTCAGCATCGAACATTTTAAATGATTTACATTGCCCTTTGAAGATTCGCTTTAAAAACTGTCATCGTTGTGCACTGTTTAAGATAGTCAAATCAATGTTTTTATCTGTTAGTAAAGATATGATCTAGTCTACTTTTCTATTCCATGAAATCAATATGTAGTTCATATATTAAATGGAATGCTTGAACCTTATTGGATGTCGTTTTATTGTATCAGTAATTAACATATAGGAACCCTCGAGATTAGTGCTGTCCATTAAACACAAGAGTCAAGCTTTTATAGCTTTACAGGATTATTATGTAGATGTCACGTTTGTTGAATTGGACGAGTTCGGTGGGTTTGTTGGAAAAGGATCAGAATTATCCAATAAAAGACAAGAATTAAACTCTGGTGTCAGCATATTCCAATCCCCGTTAGAACTGTCCTGATTGGTCGAGCATTCTGCGTATTTGTCGTAACAATCGAAATTATCTCTGTTTAGTTGACAGGCCACTGGTTCGGCGTCCTTCTTACACCTCTCATCATCTATACAGTCATCATAGCAG
The DNA here is from genome assembly GCF_025612915.1 of Magallana angulata. Taxonomy (NCBI): domain Eukaryota; kingdom Metazoa; phylum Mollusca; class Bivalvia; order Ostreida; family Ostreidae; genus Magallana; species Magallana angulata. The sequence goes on from NC_069118.1 coordinate 4,890,493, forward strand.
ATCTGTTATAATACAATAGCATACACTTAATGACATATACAGAAATTCCCAATGCAATACTATTATGACACTCCTCAGCTCGTGTATCGGTAAAAAGGTACGCGAGCGCAAGAAAAACTCTCTTATTTTAAAATCAAAGTTTTTGTATAAATCTCACACATGTTTTTATATATAGTTACAAAACGGTGGGATCAAATGGTTGTCTTAATTACATACATGTATAGTCAAATGATGATAGCATTGATTTATTAATAGGTATGATAAACTGTATGACACAATAGGTTACTATAGATCAAGTTACGATTAATATAAATAAAACTTAACTATATGATTATATAAACGATATTCATGTATGTATGAAACAAGCTAGCAAAATATGAAGCAAATAAGCAGAATGTTCATTTTTGACAAGGCGCATTATTATTACTTATTAGGTTAGTTACTGACTCGCTACGGAAATATATTGGGTTGATCAATCTCATAGATGGCGAGGCGAAGCCGAGCCGTCTATGAGATTGATCAACTCAATATATTTCCGTAGTGAGTCAGTAACTAACCTAATAAGTGTTTTGTTTTCCCGAGGACTATCAAGAGACATATTTATTCACAAATAGCGATGATCTACGTAAAGCCATGTACAAGATGCCTAACATCTCGTCCAATTTAACTCATTTAAACTCTTCCAAATTTTCAATCTCACCTTTCAAATATTCGTTAAAAATCCTTGCTTCACCCATGTTTACTTACAATGTTTTGTTGCTATTCAATTTTAAATGTTTTTCTCCCTTTCCTCTGCAGATATTTGAGCAAATTTCGACCCTGCCATTTTGTTCTGCTCCAGACAAAACAATGTGACGTCAATATTCTAAGGACAACTACTCTAATTTTAAAGAATTTCAAAGGGCAACTACTCCAAATACTTTAAGAACTTACGGCTAGCGGTTTATGTATTAAATACTATGAAATGTCGAAATGAGTAAGCGAAGCGTCGACCAATGACGGCCATATTGCCTAATATTATTTCTCACAGAACATTATAGAGATATATGAGGCAATCACGTGCTATGTTTAAACCAATGAAAATGTGACATTTCAGTCGAAAACAAAATGCAATAGAGACAGAAGAATGAACTTGAAAAAAGTCAATAATATAAAAAGGGTATACAAATATAGGGTTCAAGACCACTTTTACTCTTCATGTGTGTTATTGTCAGAGAATGTCTTTACCTCTGTGTTACAGCTATATCCGTGCCCAAGTAGGCGTCCTCTTTGGAAATTGGAAAGATCCGCCCACTCTATAACATCGTCACAACCAGCTATTAACAGAGCTTTGTCTGTTTGATAGGAGGCTACAAGAGAAGATGGGATCATTTGCAGTGGGGTTTTTTTTTTGGGGGGGGGGGTGTGGTTTTGAATTTTTTTACTCGATTTGACTCTACCCTAGAAGAAACTTGGTCTGTTATTTCTATTTATTTTCTCCTCGACTTACCGGTAACAAGATACTTTGCTCCAACATCCAAATTACACTCCCTTGGGATTTCTATGACACAAGATTTACATCGAAGTATGCCGTTACCAGAAGTACTGTACTGTTGAAGTCTTATGATGTGATCCTCCTTTAACAGCTCAATAAAGATAGAATCATATGATTTATTTATTGGTTAGGAACAGTTTTTGTTAGTAATGCTGCCAATGAACACTTTTCCTAAACATTTTACTGACTGAAGCATCGAACACATAATGATTTGTAGAGCTAGATGATATTTATATCTTTTAATCTAAATATATGTTGATCAAAACATTTTTTAAAAACATCTTATTTGTTGTGAAGAATAACATGTTTACTTACTTTATTAACTTTGCGTATGATCTTCATGCTGTATCTGTGGTTATCCTCAGGGGAGTTCGTGAGATCTTTCCGAACCTTCATTTTTAAAACTAGTAAGAAAAAATGATTATTTGCAAATTATTTTCTTAAGGACTTTGCAACAAGTAGACTATACCGGGAAGTACAATATGATATCCATGTAGTTGAAGACAAACATAAATGAGCATTTACCAACTTGACCAGATTCCATAGCCTGACATAGTTTTCTTTGAAGCATTTTCATAGGGACACAATCTTTTTTCCTGATCAAAGGAGAACAGAGAATATTACATGTATTCATAATAAGCCTGGTTTTTATATATATATTTTTACTGACATTTTAACTAACACATAATTACTTATATAAAAAAAACAAAAGAATACTTACTGAGACCAAACTAAGTACACCAGTACTGATGTGATTATAAGTCTCAACATTGTGGTAGAACTCTCTCCGTACAAACTCACTGTTCTGTGTAAAGACAAGTGGTGTACAGTGTTCATTGTGGTTTATATTAAATGTAAGTAACATGTGAAATAAATACGTTTTAAACATAAAATAATGTTTCTATAAACGTATTATACTGTGTATTCTATTTTTTGAAAATAAGGTGGATAGCTTAAGTCAAACATTAATGTAGATTAATGGGTAAACTCAGAAATGCGCTATACCGTCGTCTTACCTGAGAACTCGCGTAATTCTTCCAGGGAATTTTCTCAATAAATATATATAACAAGGTGAAACCACAAATATTTGGCTCCAGATGTGCTTTACATATGGTAAAACTTTTTATTATGTTTTCTAATTGAGTATAAGTAAAAACATGTTGTTTTCATTATCAAACTGAACATTAAACCGTGTATTACTGCGTTTAATGGACATTTGGACTTTTTTCTGTCTGTATATTCTTTAGAAACGTGGAATGTAACAGTTTGATTTCATGGCTGTTGATGATAGATTAGAAATGAGATGACGCCTCTCCTAATATAAAAAAGGCTCTTACATTAAATCATGTGTGCGACATTCGTTTTCATTTCTTATAATTGAAAGCTGCTATAGAAAGCTGTTAAAGTGATTCCTCCTTTATAAAAGCATAGGTCATATTATATAAATGACACTGGTCATCTGATTAGAGAAACTATTATCATCAATTCAAAGTAAAATAATTGGTACCGTTCATTAACAGAGAAATACGTATACTTTTAGTATCACAATTTATTATATCTTAAAGTACATTAATTTTACATTATGTTACTATATTTAATATTTTTGTATATTGTATTCAATACTTATTATAGGTATATTATTATGTAAAATATTATTAGTACTGTATATCATTGTATATTAATGTATATTATGCATTGTTTTGTTTACAATCTTAAGTTTTGAAAGTACCTTTGCAATCACGTTTAATAATAAAAGAATGTTTGTACTGTATATTTAAGTGTTCAATTACATTCGATTTGAATTTGGTCCACTTTGTGATGTAAGTGCTTAAACATAAAAATAAGGGTTTTGGCCATTCACTTTCTTGGTAATTATGATTTTTTGTATATATACGAATTTGGACCCACAAGGATAAAAGATGTTACCAGCTAATATAGAATAAATGACCATACCTTTTTTCGAAATAATCGAAAAATGATGAAGAAAAGATGAAAGTTGAATCGCTATACACAATTTGGGCGGTTACCTTAAAAGCAATAAATATTGAAATGGCCATTGATTGAATTGTATGGTATTCTTTTTAAAGAAAATTTTGAATAAATATATATTCCTGTACTAATAGAGGTAAATACTTTACACTGTGGACTTGAGACAAGATACATGGGTAAGATGTTACAAGTTTAATGAAAATTATTGTCTATCTTTTTAACTCTTTATTCAAATAGATTTAAGCGAGCTCATTCGTATAGACAGGTTTGTTTATTATGGAAACATGACTGTTAATTTTGTCATACACAAGCAACGAAGTGATTGGGTTTTCGGCAGTAAATTTGTCCATGTAATGATGTTAAACTTTTGTTATTTTTGAATCTAACATCTACGACAGCGTACCGTCATCTGTTGTGCGCTGTGTTGGTATGGGGACTTGTTTACGGACCAACAGTCGGCGAGGACCCCACTGTGTAAGTACATGTATCAGTGAACTATGATAATGACGCATTGGGTTACCTTGGTTTATTTTGGATTTTTGTTTTTTGTTTGTTTGATTGTTGGTTTTTTGGGGTGTTTTTATTTTTTGCTTTATTTCCCCCGTTTTCTTTCTTTTTTGCAGTTAAGAAAAATGGCATAATATCGAAAATTTACTGTAGAATTCTAGTACTTGAAACAATAACAAAATATTCAATGTGGATACGATTAATTTACAAATATAATGGCCATATTCTAACTGTATAAGCATAAATGATTTTTTTTTAATTAAATCTTTTGTTAGCTTGCCAATTTTTGTTTAAATCTGCAAGTTCTTGGTTTACCTCAACACAGAAGAGTATTATCAAACAATTAATTCCTTAAGATATCAATACTGTTTTACATAATATGAATTATCAATATACAATATATGTGAGTGAATTTGTACGCTGTTTACTAGACAATTTTCATTATTCTGCTTTGTTTGATTTAGGGGGATCAAACTTAGATTTGATTGACCAAAATCATGCTCAGTATTATTTTTAAAGATAGCTGACAAATAACTTACGATTAGCTGTATTATTTAATTTACATCTCCTCTGATGAAAATATTTAGCTATGATATATATTTCTCTAAAATTTTTGGGTTTCATTATAATTTGTATTTTAGTTGACTGTCGGTAAAACAATAATAAATGATATTGCTTTATCATTATTTTAGCGATGACTGTGGCTGTTTTACTAAACATCCGCAGGAAAAATTCTGTTCATCAGAAGCAGGTTAGTAAAGAGGGCTGTGTGCATGTCATGAACATATCACTTTTTGTTTCAGTTCAGCAAAATATGAAGTAATTTTCGTTAATGAATTCGGGATTTTGTAATTTTGGTACAAGTGCGCAAATAATAAGACTAATACTTTTCAGAGTATATAGAGAGGCGACCTTTGTTGATTACTTTTTCGAGATCCGATGTTTACTTTAGTGATCACGAAGCTTCCTTTTATCTATATTGTACAATGTTTAAAGCCGAAATAGAACCATTTTAACAAGACCTTAGACTTTCGGTATAATGTAACTATCTATATCTTGCCTAAAAACAAGTTAATAATAGTGCCAATTTTGCGTTCAATATGGACAGATTGCGTAGTCTTAGCTCAAAAGCCAGACAAATATTGTTGATTTGAAGAGTGGCCAGCAACGAGATAGACAGACCAACATCACATTGCTCTTAAACACCAATACCCAAAGTCCAAGCTGTTGTTAAAATGATTCAATATTTAATTGTGCATTTTAACGGTTCCTTTAATAGCATTCAAGGGACGTGCGCTCAGAGTGTTCACCCTATCAGCTGCCCCGGCAATAAAAATTCGTCCCCTGCTAATACGGGATCCCTCCAGTGTCTTCAGAAAAAGGCGGAGCTTTTTACTGCCTCCCCCCCAACTCTCCGACCAACAACCGATGACCCGGAAGACCATGACATACAAGTTCCATGTCGAGGAAGTGTTTAAAGGCGTAAGTACATTACCTAATTTCCATTCCGTTTGCCGATTCATAATTAATGCCATTTCATATTTCGTAGGAGTGGGGAGTAGGGATTGTTCTGCTAACTGAAAACTTTAAGTTATAGAATTATATTGAGATATTATACTGTTAACATTCAATGTGTGCATATTTTCATGATCTTATATTTTTGAGAAACTACACGAATATTGGTCTTTACAATTTTAAATGACCCCCCCCCCCCCACCCACATACACACACACATTTCTCTTGAATTGATTTTTTAAAGGGGCATGGTCACGATTTTGGTCAAAAATTACTTTAAATTTCTAGTTTTAATATTTACTATGCCTCAGAAAGGCATTTTCAATAGGCAACCGAAATTTGAGTGTCATTTGTTGAGTTATAAGCGAGTTACAGAGCTTGAAATTCTTCGCTATGTAAACAAAGCGTTTGTTTACATTTTGAACGTTGAAGTAAAAAATTCCAGTTTAAAACCTAAAACGAATGTGTTAAACGTTAGGAATTGCTCATCAATGCCTTAGGTTAATAAAAAGATAGACAAATAAGCTGGAAAAACATTTTTTACTGGTATATTGAACCTATGTAAACAAAAACAGGGCACGAGCCTTGTTTACATGACAAGAGAACTGTGAGCCACGTATCTTGCTTAAAACTCTACGAATGACTCTCAAATTTTATTTGATCATTAGAAATGCATTTCTAAAGCATTGTAAATACTAAAAAAATAAATATAGAAATTGACCAAAATCGTGACCATGCCCCTTTAAAGAATATATTCTCTTTTTTTTTTCTTTCGCAGAGCATTTCATTTTGAGTTTGGATGAAATGGAAATTGAATGCGATCAAGTACTATTATAACTGATGATAATTTTGCATCAAATTATTTACGAATACATCTTTGCGTGAAAAAGTTAAAACCAGTATAATGACAACACATCTACTGTCCTTTACTTACAGGACATTTTACCAGATTCAGAAATAAATGTTGATGTCCATGAATACATGTCAGGTTGCTCCTCTTCGTTTTCCATCAACCAAACCTATCTCGTCACAGGTACGCATGCGCACACTCGTGTTCCATGTTAGAGTGACTTTTGATATACTAGTACATGACAGAAGTAACTATAATATATTTTGATATATCAACAGAATCCAATGGGGATCAACAGTTCATTTTTCTCATTCGTGTCAATCCTTTTTTTTTTTTTTTGCAAAATTCAGTTCTTACAGTGCATCGGGGACAGGTTGTATTATCAAACCTAGCTAATCTCAGCGAGATTCGTCGAGACTGAACAATTTTGACGGAAGTCTTTTCAAACGTCCTTCAAAATTTTTCAGTCTCGAAGAATCTCGCTTGGATTATATTAAACCACAACTCTCTATTGTTCATACAGGGGAACTTGATGCCCACGGGGTCGTTCATAACGGCGTCTGTGACTGGTCAGGATGTTGGAACAGTGACGTATCTCTTTACCAGAAGATCAGCTTAAAATCTGGGGGATACAGTTGTGATGTAAAGGTATGTTGCTAATGCATGTTTAGACACAAAATTATGTAGGTAACTATGTATTTTACTAAAGCTTCAAAAATGTTGATGAAATCAACCATATAGACTTCTGTCCTATTACAACGTATCACAATTATTGCGTAATTAGAATGTAAATTAATGCCACATATATTGTAAATATTCGAGACAATATCAGATTTTGTGTGTAAGATTCGAACGGTGAAGGACGAAGTATCTTTTTTATTGCATGCTTTCAACCTAAATGTTGTAAACAACGATACATTTGTGAGAATGCACTGTAGATCTTTAAATCATAAGTATTAAATTTGGTCACAGATTTGCCACCACGATTCCGAGTGTCCTGGGGACACAGACACGTGTGTTTGGCCCAAAGGAGCCGTCGGAACCTGCTTCGCTAGACATGCAAAATGCCATATGTCGGCAAAATTCAAAAAGGCAGTATGGACAGCATTTCCATCGAGGATTGGCAGTTGCCTGCAAAACATACCAGTGGCAAAGTACCATGAGTAGAGAGCACCAACAAACTGATCAGCGTTCTGTGTACAAGTGGATGTTAAATACAAACCATTGTATGTTCAGAAAAAATAAATACAATATATGAGTATACAATACATTATGTATAAAAACTTTTATCTTTGTTTTGATTGAATGATTTAAAAGGTGTTTAATTTTTAACAGCCAATCGAATATCATATGTGAAGGATGCCGAGATACACATAACCTCAATACTTGTAAGTCTCAATTCCGTGGATTCTGTAGGACATAAAACTTACATAAATTCATGTCGTAGGTTTTAAAAAAAAATGATATATTATACTGTGCTATGTTTCGCCATATGTGAAAATTAAGGACCACCACGCCCTTTTACAAGAGGAGATAATTAGGAAGTATCAATTTTTTTTTTTGAGAAATTTAAAAAATCGTCTTCCCAAGAACCAGGAAAGCTGAAACTCATGCGAAAGCATCCTCAGATAGTGTTGATTTAAAGTTGGGAAAATCATTACCACCAGGTGGTAGGGCGGGCCCACTGTGGGGGGTTTTACATAGGAATAGAATTTATATAGAAGTCTTTTAAAAATTTTCAATTCAGAAACCAACTGAAATCAATCAGCCAGGAAAGCTGAAATTTGTGTGGAAGTATCGTTAGGTAGTGTAGATTCAAGTTTGTTCAAATCATGATCACTGGGGGTAGCATTGGGTCACAACAGGGGTAGGTGACAAATTTTTACATAGGAATATATAGATAAAGATCTTAAAAATCTTTTTCTAAAAAAGGAATGCCTAGAAAAGCTGTAACTTTAGTGAATTCAAAGCAACTTCAAATAGTTAAAATCAAAATCTTGAGGAGTAGGGTGGGGCCACATTGGGGATCCAGTTGTACAAAGGAAAACGTTTTTTTAAAATTATTCACAAAAACTGAAATGTTATTATGTATTGTTTTACTTATATGCAAGCATTTTTACATATTGCTGATTCTTTAAAGGTGTTTAGACTTCGGCCTAGACGATTCTAGGACTTCACAATGGGTTAAGAATTTAATGTAGGTTTATATCTCTTATATAAACAATTGTTTAGGATCTTTTTTAGAACTGCAATGCCCAACATGTGATATGACTATAAAATCATCCTGTTAGAAAAGAGACTTGGTTATAAACATACAATATCCAGGGGGGGGGGGGGGGATTTTTATTTATACAGGATCCGATCTACATGATTGTATTATACAACACTGTCAAAATATTTTGCATTTTGATTCCATTAAGCCTATTTTATCATATTGTTGTTCAGTTGAGCGATATGGCCCATGTACCTCTTGTTTTAAGTTCCCGGCATGCATTTACAAACTCGAAAAAAAAAATGGCTGGAAGATGAAAGTTGCATCAGAGTATTCACTGAGTCGATCGTAATTACATGTATAAATACTTAAAATCTGTTTTTATTTTATATATAAAAAATCGACTTCCTGATATCAGAAAACCATTTTCTATTTTAAAGAAATAGAATTTCTAATACCAAACATGAATTTTAATATCAAGAATTCAATTTTTGATAAAAGTAAATTAACATTTATTTTTACAATTTTTGACATCTTTTGAGGGCCCATAGTGGGGACATGCAGCTAGACTGTCTTATATGGTTTTGTTTTGTTTGTTTGTTTTTGTTCTTTCTTTCTTTCTTTTTTTTTTGGGGGGGGGTCTGTTTTAAACTCGGGCTCGATGTTCAGCGTTTTTCTGCTAAAGCTATTTATAGAAACAGGAAGATCCGCGCTCGTGAAGAGACGTGAATTGAAATGGAAAGAACATTTAGCTCTAGACGATAATATTAGGGAGTTCCTTTAAAATACAGTGAAGATGGCAACTAGTGACACTCGTTTTGAAATCGGAGACACTTTAGGAGAAGGAGCTTTCGGCAAAGTATATGAGTGCTTTGACAGAAGCGATAATGACAAGAAGGTGTGTTGCCTAGTGCGATATTTGTAATTGTTAAAAATACATTTGAAGGATTTACAATGTTTTTATTTCATTCTAGATATACTGAATTCTGAAATCAAAAGCTAGAAAATTCGATTCAAATTTGTAATTTCTGCAAGAATGATAAAAATGTTGAAATTATTGTACGTGTTGTGTATCGATTTCCTAGTTTCGGTTTGCATATATCTTCGCAGTGTGTATTGTCCTTAGTCAAGAAGTATACAATGTTGTATATTTAGTATTAACCCTATCTACAAAATATAGTCGGTCAAGACACATCCTTTTTTGCTCCATGAAAGTAGTAAAAGCAGTAAAAATTGGTTTATTTTGTGCTGATTTCTTGCAATTTAGTCCCTGCCCTTACAGAAAAGAATGCCATTGAACTTCCATTATTTCCACAGTTTATTTCTGATCATTGAAACCCCATTGCTTTTCCAGTTACCAAGATGTGACATAAAATGGCATTATATATTGTCTACCAGGCTTGGGGCGAATTACATTGTAAAGTAATGCATTACATTACCATTACTTCATGAATTTGGGCATTAAATTACCATTACCATTACTTGATTTTCTTGAAGTAATGCATTACATTACCATTACATGAGTAAAGTAATGCATTACCATTACCATTACTTTTTTTTTTTAAAGGAAAGCTAATAAAGAGTTTTTGCAAATGTTTCAAATATACAACACTCTTTAACATATCTACAGCTACTTGCTTAGTATCAGGTTCAAATTCAATGAATAAACAAAAGTCATTCTTTATTTGCTCAATATATAATCATATTGTGGCAATATGAACAACATATTACATAAGTAAAATGATATTTATAGACATTTGGCATGATACAATATCAGATATGAAATAGAGACACAGGATAACATGCGTAACAAAAAACAATTTATGAAATAATGTTGCAGTTTTTAAAAGCTAAATATAGATATATCCCCAGATTACACAAATCTTTATAATTTTGGACACTTAATTTTATTAATTTATAAACAGATGATTTTTCCCAGTTATATTTCTTAATATATTTTAATCGTATTTCTTTTTATAGAGGATACTTTAAGACTAAAGATTTCCGTTGCACTTTATGATCGAAGTTTCAAAGGGATCATCTTTTAAATGCATCCATCTTCCGGGATATACTAAATAAATGTTTTGCAGGTGCAGTCGAAGCTTGGACTGGAAAATACTGTTTGACGATCTTTATCTTAGGATATATTAAGTGCAATAATAGATTAAATACATAAATCTTGTATTTTCTATCAGTCCAAACTAATGTACAGTGTAATTAATATACAAGAGAGAGAGAGAGAGAGAGAGAGAAAAATAAGTAAGATTATTTTCAAATGGGTTATAATATTGGAAGTGATATTGATTTTCATCATGGATGGACAGTGCATTCATTTTGCTTTTAAAGGTGCATGTCTGTCTCCTATTCTATTGTGACATAGCGAAGGGAAGGGGATTGGGGTGTTTAGCACTTCTTATAACAATAGATTGTTTTTATACTTAGATTATCCTGGGGGCATAGTGTGTTGTTGACACATTTCTTATTGAAGTGCAAACTAATTTGAGTAAATTGTTTAAATGATTAAAAACTCTTAATAACAACACTCTTAAAAATGTTATGAAATTCTGCTGTTATCTCTAGTAATATAAACAATTCAAAAATGAATTTTATAAAACCCTTTTTAATAAAACTTGTACAATTAAAACATTTTTTTCTCAATTAGAATTATTTCTTTCTTCTTTAAAAATAAATTTAATCAAATTCAATTTCAACTATTAATTTATTCATCACAATTTTTAAAGTGAACATGCATAAATATGCATAGTAATGCAAAGTAATGCCATGTAATGCCAGCATTACACTAGATTTTGGAAAGTAATGCATTACATTAGCATTACTTGTAATGCTAATTTTGAGGCATTACACATTACTGGCATTACTTTGAAAACATGTAATGCATTGCAATGCATTACCATTACATTTAGCATTACCCCAAGCCTGTTGTCTACCAAAAAAACCCATTGAATTTCCAGTTTCCAGTTAAAACACAGTGAAAACTCAGTGAAAATCCATTGAAACACCATTGAAAATGAATACTTATGCAAATCAGTTTGCACCCGTTAAATGATGTCATCTTTCAATGCTAAATTAATGGAAAAAGGATGGTTTACACAAATGCATTGAAAGCCCATTGAAAACCCATTGATTTTCTATTGATTATTATTTGATTGCTTTATAGAAGATAAGTAGGTCAAGATCAAGTTGCATCATAAGATAACCCTGAACATTTTGCAGAATACTGACCCAGAGAAGAAATCTCAATATAGATCAATTCAAATCTCCCCATAATTCTAATGTTATACATGTAAGTGTACAAAATTCATATGAGCAATAAATAAGGACAACTTAATTGTACTTAATATTGATATAAAAAGGTAAATATTATCTAAATGTTCTCATGCATGCACATGCATACTTACATGCATAATTAAATTATTTACTAGTTTATTGACTTCCAAATACAATCTAAAATGGTAGACATGAAGCTATATTACATAACTTTTGTTCAATACATCCATGCACTAGCTGCTTGCATTCACTTAAATCACTTGATAGTGTGTATAAATGTTAATTAGTCTTTTTACACAAATTTGTATCAAATCATACAAGAGTCGGAATTTAATTAATATAAAAAATATTACCTCAAGTGATCAAGAATATATCCCCCAAAAAAGTTCCATAAATTCACTGTATAAATATGCCACAAAAAGCAGGATGCCCAACAATAACACATTTTCCTTACAATGTACATCACATTTAGGCTCCAAGATGAACATTCAAAATTTGCAACTCAACTTCCTGTCACGCAGTAATCTTAATTCTGAGTGGTCAGTTTATTTGGCAGAGGCCAGTGACCCAGATTGGCAACTCAGCTTGAAATACAATGTAAATCTAGAAATGTGTATAAGAATTCCATTTAACTGCTCCTGAAAATAAATGGTATTTTACTGGGAAACAAAAACATTGAAGTTTAAGAAGTGAAATGGAAAACTGGTGTTTCACTGAGAGTTGCAGGCCATTGAAAATGCAGTTATCTGAAAACTGCTATTTAACTGGTAGGTATTAAACTGGTCAGATGAAGACACAAGAAAAATAAATGCACAATCAATGGTGTTTCAATGAAAACTGGAAAATCAATGAAAGTTCAATGGAATTTCAATGGGAAAAAGCCAGTTCTTTTCTCTAAGGGATGGGCCTTTATTCCAGTGATGTTAAACGTTTAATGATCATAAATGCATACCTTACAAGAAAATTGTTGACATAAAATGATTTTGGTGCACACAAGATATTTTTTTATATGCATGGATATATTCATAGAACATAGAAATTGATTTTTATACAAACTATATTAACATAGTAAAATTTTAATAATGACAGTGTGACATTGTTGCTGTGAATCAGACTTAATTTTCCTTTTCAGTATGCCATGAAAGTGATAGATCTGACAAAGTCATCAGAAGATGAACGTGACTTGGCAGAAAAAGAGGCCAAATTGTTGACAAATCTGCAGCATGAATTTATACTGCATGCTGTGACCTCATTCCAGGAACAGGGGGCACTGTGTATAGTGACAGAATTCTGTGACAAGGGGGATCTAGCACAGTTCCTGGAGAGTAGAAATGGGGTGTCGCTAGATGAGCAACGGATAGTGGAATGGTTTAGACAAATCTGCAGCGCTTTAGAGGTAAACAGTTGGTAATATGTACATTTACTCATATATTGATCAAATATATACAGTGATTATACCGGTATATCATGAATAATCAATTTTTCCCTTACCAAGTATTTGCATGGAAGACACGTCCTTCACAGGGACATGAAGACTCAAAATGTATTCCTGACTGGTGTGGAAATGACAGCTAAGTTGGGAGATCTTGGCCTGGCTAAGTATGTAAAATTCGATATCACACAAGTTTATAATAAGTCTGAAATATTTGTCAATTATTTAATCATTTGACAGACCAGTTTTCATCTGCAGCGATCAAAATCTGTTTCAGAGTGTTGGAGAAACCCACACAGAAAGCTGTCACTTTTTGTGGTAGTCCGTACTACATGAGTCCTGAAATATTTGCTTGTAAACCTTATGACTCTAAGGTAAGCATATTTTTAACATTATTAAAAATCCTGAAATCCGACATCTAAAACAAATAATTGTATAATATTCATGGGATAGAATTCTGTGTTTTATTATAATAATTTATCAAAGCTTTCAGGTCAATGCTATTGTTGCAGAAAGAAATATTTTTACCAATGTTAAAGATTAAATTTTGCAAAACTTCATTTACATGTATCATACAATTTGTAAAAAAAAATTCTTTCAAACAAACAATTCCACATTTAGAGTACTACACACAAATATTTGGGATAAGTTTTTACATTGTTGATCAATTTAAGATATTTTTAAGATGGCAGTGAAGGAACCCACTGGTTTTTAGCTCACCGAGCTGAAAGCTCAAGTGAGCTATTCTGATCACATTTTGTCTGTCGTCCGTCTGTCTGTCTGTCTGTCCGTCCGTCCGTCCGTCTGTGTTCACGAGAGAATATTTATTGGGTTCAATTTATGTCATTGGAACACTTATTGGGTACTTTTGATTTATTGGGTATACCCAATAATCCAATTGCTTTCATTGTGTTCCAGAGACATTTACTGGGTATTGGATAACACAAACCCAATAAATGTTTGTCTGAGATTTGTCTATGAAATCTAGTCCATCTAATGGACTTTACTGTTTGTTGAAATCAAATTCTTTCGGAATGCCTTTGGTTTTATCATCAACAATGAAGAATTCAGAAGAGTTCCAAACAACTATGACATGTGATAAGATTATCCAATCAGAAAGTAGCAATGGCTACTGAAACAGATGCTAGATGAACATATCACCTGGAACTAGAAAAAACTCATTCAAGGCCTTATTGCTATCTGGATAAGAATGTAAGTTATTTTAAAGTCTTATATATTTCTTTTCTTTTCATATTTTTAAAGATATATTGACAAAATCTATTTTAATCATAAACAACACTACTGATATGGAAGAATTAGTCTAAGTACCCAACAAGTTTGTCAATGCTTCTTGTGTTTGTTTTAAAGAAGTTTTATTGTAAAACTTTCCATCAAGAAGATTTTTTCTATCTGCTAGTTTGTTTTTGGCATAAATTTTCATTTCCAATCATTTTACACATTGATTTCAGTTTTAAAACTGGTCTTTAATGTATGTAAACAAAATCATTGCACAATCCTTGTTTACATTACAAAGCCTTAAATTGTGTCACAGTGAACTATCTTGCATAAAACTTAACAACTGACAATTATTTCGATTAATCATTTTAAATGCCTTATTTGTGCATTCAAAACAGCAAAATAAATTATGACAAAAATCGTGACATTGTCCCTTTAATACTTTTTTCATAGTGATTAATTGTTTAATTAACTTTTTGTCTTAAAAATTGACATTGTTTCAATGATTAAATTTCTTTAGCTGTTCCAAATCAACTTTATAACCACTTCTTGGGGTCTAACATAGAAACATTTCGGGAAAATTGTAAATGGTAATAGATTGAAAATACAGGTAAACATTGGTATCTTGAACTTAATTGAGGTGACTTCAACAAAATTTCGAGATACAAATATCCAGGGGTTCAAGATATCTAAAGTGGCTTTCTGATTAATTCCATTCTTATATAAATTATTAAATCAATGTTTCGTTTTAAATATGACTTAAATTTTTTGATTATTAAATCAATGTTTCCTTTTAAATATGACTTAAAATTTTTGTCACTCGACAGTTTACAACTTGCAATGGGATGAAGCACTTACCATGTAATTACTGAAATTTATCACGTATGAAATGAAAAATACGGCTTGAAATTTAACAAATAACACATATAATTTTTATTATCTAGCTAATACACACAGTATATTTTTGTATTTATTGTGTTTGTGAAGCTAATGTATTTTATATTAATTTATTGTGCTAATCAGTCCTCATATCTAGTAATTATAGCGAGCGCAGCGAGGCGGCGCGAAGCGCCGCTCGCGTAGCGAGCTCCATAGACAACGTGTACGAACGGAGGAAATTCGAGTTGAAATCTGCACATTGTTCAAAGAAAATTTTATAAGGCCACGTGAAAACGTTCTACTATCCCAGTGATCCTTTGCGGTGCATAGCAACATAGTAGAACAGAAAGTGTTTCTACGGAAAATTCTTACCTCTACATCGCATACATCATTTTCATTTAACAATAAAAAAATCCTTCTAAAAACATTACAGTAAACAACACATAAGCTTACGTAAAAAAACTGAACTTTTGCTGACATATGATGTCATTTCCTTCTCCGAATTTGTCCGACAATTTACGAGAACTGTCGAGCGCAAAAGAATGTTAACTATGACGTCACAAAGATCTCGCGTTTTAATATTTCCCGCGATACATTTAGAGGTGGATCAAGCATATGTACTGGATCATGTAGGAATTTTTAAGTACTCAGTATCAGTGTTAACGGTGACTCTTTGGCTGATTAGTTTTGTTTTGATGATTTTTTTTTTGCTTAGTAAATACACATGCAAGTTCCATGCTAAATTTATTGTCATATTGATCCAATCATATATGCATACGTTAGGTAGGTGACAAAAAATTATTAAGAAAGAAAAGTCTAATCATTATTAGATCTACGTGCAGCCACGTCATTTTGTAATGAATAGATAAATGAAAAGAATTAAACTGTTAAAATATCTACCGGTATATGTATTTGTTATATAGTTGCATATGTGGTCAAATAATATTGGATATTACACACTAAGAAAGGGGTGAGGGCACATGTCTACAACGCTTATATAGCGTACAAAAATTAAAAAGATTTAAAACAAAATTAATGTCACTGATGAAAATAATTAAAACACGGGTTACAACAAGGAACAAAATGAGAAATAACAAACAAAATTTATTTTTACTGATTTTAATGATCATTATTAAAAGGTAAAGAAAAGATAAAACATAATTGTATCTACATAAAAAAAAAACGGCGTTGTGTTTATCAAAATATTTTAATACAATGTAAGTCTGTTTAACATTTTATTAATGCTCAGTGGTAGTTTGTTTAAGTGTATAAGACTAGGAAGGGGCCATTGGAATAGGAGTTTGTTAATTTCGGGTTCCTTGCGGTGGTAAAAGTTTTCGAGACAAAGCCAAAGTTTTTTGGTTAGGGCAAGTCCACGGGTTGCATTTAACAATGATGACAGATGTGTGGTTCCTTCTGCGCTCGCCCCAACGGTCACACCGTAAAACATATTATTGAAAAGTGGAAACATTTCACATGTATGATAAATCATAGTCACTTCACAAGCTGTGTATTCAATATGTCCGTATACAGTACGTGTGTTTTATTAAACACATTTGCGATAATCATGGCTGTGTTTAATCTAAATTTTATAGATATGTAATAAGGTGGTATGGGATGGGACATCTGTCGATATTACTGTGGATTCAAGTACATTTATTAATTATAATTAGAATACTTTCACCGGTTTAGAATTTTCAAATTTTACAATATTGAACCCCAAAAAAGCTTTTGAAAAAAGATGTGCCCCACACCACCTTACATGCCCAAAACACACAAGCTGCCATCTTAATAAACTATGTCTCGCAAGATTGAGGTAACAATAGTTTTGAAAGGTGTAAATATTGCCGTGTGAAGTAATGATACCATGCAATTATGTTCAGCTGTTAAAAAAAAATTACTCCACTTTTAGATAAATCAGGTAAAATTAGCGTTTTAGCCCTTCAATATACTTTTACATAAGAAGGGTAATCGAAAATATGTACCATATTCGAGATATCAGGAGTTTTTAAAATCATTACATTTTTATAGAGATTAAACGGTCGGGACCAGCGTTAGACTTCAACATAAGCAGGGTATTCGAGATATCTCTTGTTCGAGCTACCAATATTTACCTGTGATAAGATTCATTGGTATGGGATCTTTAGAAACCTAATGGCTATATATGTACATGTATATATTGGGTGCAGTAGGAAAGTTGTATGGACCTCTTTGGACCCCAAAATGAACAAATAAGCTAACTATGTCATATCCATATACTTTTTCTTTGTTTTTTGTAGAATCATGTGATGATGACCCTTTTGATTTAGCACCTGGAAGTAGAAGTCAAGCCTGGATAAGCTTTTTAATGGTAAGTCAACACATGCACGATGTATGTACAACATTTGTGTAATGTATGTACATGTTTCATGTTCACAGGCACCTGCATGATGTAATATATCTTTTCCATAATAAAAAAATATACCCTATACCTAAAAATACACAAGGTACACATCGCTGCCATCTAATAGCTTGGATTAATTTATTCAAAACTAACACTTCAGTCCGATTTTAAGCCTGAAACTCAATCATAAAACTATTTTTGATCCTCTTGGTTTTGCAGTCTTTCATATACATTTAATTAAACTCAATTTCTAAATGACCATACTAGGAGACAGGCTAAGTGCCGTCACTAAGACCTTTCCGAGTTCCGTCGACTACCATTTATAAATATCATGTTCTGGATCAGCTTTCCTTTCAGCATGAACCTCTTTGTTGTTATTAAATTCACATTAACTGCCTTAAATAATTATAATTATATTGGTTAATATATCCTGGTTCGGGAGAGATTTTATGATTTATTCAGTGATACCATGATTGACATCAATTTCCCTGCCGTAATGTTATGTTTCATTGATTTTCATTGGTTAATCATAAAGTGTTGACCAATGAGATTTTGGCTTTTGTATATATAGTGTGCCATTTTTTCTTCAGAACATATTGGGGGTCTAGTAAATAAGTAAGCCTTGAATTTTTGGTATCTGTATCATTGCTTTATTTGGAAGGGATTACCCTAAGTATGACATTAAAATGTCAACTTCTGTCCTCTGTTTAACCATTCATCCCATATCAAAAGCAGTAGATGCAGGATGAGGGGTCATTTTCATTGTTGACAGATGAAATGCATTGATTTGGTTGAATTAGTTAAAGCTTATGTAGATGTCGAACGACCATTTGAAGATGGAGAGTATTGCAAATTAATTAACTTTATCAATGAATCTCCACCGAAATTCCTGCAGGTATGACTGTCCTAGAAAAATCCAAAATGGCGGCGAGGTGTACCTTAATTGTGTAATATAAGAGTATTTTTGTATTACAAGAAAATTATATAAAGTCAAGTGCCTGTGTTATAACTTTATAAAAAATCTGAAATATTTCTTTGTTGTTGTAGAATCACATGATGATGATGATGATCAGAGCTATACTGACATCTGGACAAAGAGCAAAAGTGGATCGAGGCCTAGATTCACAGTTTAAAGGTTTGTACAACACTTGTATAATTATGTATGTATATAATTATATTATCTTGTACCTGTCAAACAATTTAAGGTTTTTTTTGATTCTGTAGAAAAAAGAGTTGAACCTTGGATAATATAAATAATAATTTTCTAAACATACCTAAATACATTCTTTAAAAAAAAAAGACTTTTATTGTAATTTGTTAACTTATTATATTGCATTATTTCTATTGGAGACAAAGACAAATTTTCTGATTCATTGTGAAGTGTCAGCTGTACACAATCATAAAAGAATGCTAGCGGTCATATGAAACACACACACATAAATATTAATTCTAATTTGTAGGTTGAAAGTTTTTGTGAACAGAATTTAGGTTAGCAACACAGAAAAATCACTGCATGCAGACCTTTCAACTCTGGAAAAGAAACCTTGGACACGCAAGACCTTGTTGAGGCCAGGGGCAAGGTATTTGCATTAAATATGTATGGGTTCCTATGTGTAAAAATAATCATAAGAGAAAACTGCTATTTGTGAACTGAAAGGTTTCTGGCAAAAATATGTCATTCAGTCAAGTTTTTGTTAACTTTCAGAAGGGCAAAGGTTTATCCTAGGCCTAAAAAAAAAATTGTTTGTGTCCGCTTTCCTGACCGACCCTTGCTTTTACCCCCCGACTCAAAACTTTTTTAAAGGATTTTTGATGGAAAATCGTTTATTGTCGTTTTTATCCGATTTTGAAAAAAATTACTCAAAATTTTGGTCACAAAAACGCTTGAAGCAGTTACTCTTCTCAAATCAGTGTAACACAAATGTTTTGTTTCAAAATGGCTGTATGTTTCCATGTGTTATAGATTTTAATAATGCTCTCATCGTTGTCAGAGGAAGTATGTGATATATAATATCGTTTTTGTGTTTTCTTAAGACCAGCTTAATAGTCAGGAATGATATGAAAAGTATTTCGCATTTAATACCATTCAGCAGTGTCAGTATCTAACCGACATGTATGGATACTGCAATATTGAAGGAAAAAAAAATATTTGAAAATAATAAAAAAAAAATTCCGACCGACCCGACCCTACTTTTTTTCAGCATGAAAGCGGAAACAAACATTTTTTTTTATAGGCCCTATGAATTTGATTTATGATATATATTATTAGGGTTAATCATCGGGCAGTTACCTTGGATCTGAAAATTTTGAATTAAGATCTGCAAATAAATAATTATGTATGTATATAAATTAGTTTTAAATTACATACATTTTTATACCACTTTTTATCGGTAGTACATGTACTCTAAGCTTGTACGTTAATTTGTGAACCATGAACAGATTGTGTTAACAATTCTCTGTCTGTATAAATAGATGATGTATGCATAAAACAAGGAAGTTGAATTATCTGAAAATTCTTATTTGGGACAGTGATAATAGTTAACGTGAAAATTGACCTAAAAAAAAATTAGAAAAGAGAGAGATATGATGCACTACAGTATACATCCACTCCCTGATTTGATATAAAATAAAACAATTTGTAATGAATAAATAAAGGTCATGTACATGAAGCATTGTATCATATTAGTGTACAAATTCCAGTGCTTGTGCGGGATATCATCTATGTTATTTAAATAGAAATTAAATTTGATTTCAATATTTAATCAATATATTTTTTTATCAATTGCAGAAATAGCAAGCAGTCTACCTGACCTACAACTGTGAAATTCACTACATTGCATTTTCAATACAGACACATTTTGCCGGAAAAAGAATCTGACTTCACATTACGAAATTTTAACAAGAAAGAGGCAATTTGATGAGCTTTCATTCAAGAGGTCCCTCGTTGCTGAACGAAAATTAAGGCTTTGGAGCTATGAACCTGAACGTTAACATTACCGCCTATGGAAATGCATTAGTGGACTATACCAATATTGAACTCCATGCTGGTAAGGTATATTCCTTGTTTATTTACAATTATTATGATAAACATGCATTAATTTTCTCTGTTGTACATCTTCTCAATTATGTGAACAACCTAAATTTCCAAGAAATTCAATCATTTAAATAACTCATTCTATAAGAAAAAATCCATCACAACCCCCACCCCCACCCCATCCCCTTTGGGATTTTCAGAAAACCAATTTAATGAATTGAAGAAATTCTGATTTTGACTTGAATGTAATTTATTTTGAGTTTTTATATTAAAAAAAATATCGCATTTGGTTTTTAGTGCGATCATTTCAAGCGAGTAAAAGTGAACGTAGATAAGTAGAAAGTTTCTAGGAAAATAATTCATTTAAGCAGTGTCTAGCTATCTACATGTAATATTAGTTTGCATTGTAAGGGAGTTGCATTTAATGCCTGGTAGGTTCCAATTCTATGATTATGATTATAGATGTGCATTAAATTTGTGTAAACAAATCTGCCATGTATGTGACATGACTTTAGATGTACGTATGCACACTTTAATATGTGAAAGCCTACCATGTTGCTTAGTACTTAATCCATAAAACCTATCCTTGTTAATCAGGCCTAACAAAAAAAAAGGTTTGTTTCTGCTTTCCCGACCGACCCATACTTAAACCCACCGACCCAAAAAAAAATTTCGAGTTTTTTCGTAAATTTCCGTTTTATCTGTTTATTGTTAAAATTTCGTTTTTATCGGATTTAAAAATTTATTGTTTCCTCTGAATTTAAGTCATAAAAATGCTTATAGAACTTATTTAGATGTGATCAGTTTTGTGTAGAGGTTTGTTATTTACAAATGGCAGCACATGTCGTGCCAGTTGAGGTCGAGAAATGTTCCCACCAGCCGTGGAAAAAGTTCATCAGATCATTTAAACAATGACAACAAATACTTGGGTTGTTTTTTTTATCTTACCCAGTTTAATAGATAAATGGTTTAATATGCACAATTGAACAGATGGAGAGGGAAAAAAAAAGAACAAAAAAAAAAGAAGCCGACCTACCGCCCCTATTTTTTTTTAGCCTGAAAGCGGAAACAAACCTATTTTTTTGTTAGGCCTCATAATCAAAATATTGAATGAAATTATCTGTAATCATTTTATTTAGATAATTACCTGTATTTATCTATTCACACTTTTAAAACAATAGATTAATTTTTGGGGGTGGGGGTTGATATTGAATGTTTGAAGGGGGGGGGGGGTGTTGGTGTTGGTGTTTAGGTTGTACAAATGTGTCGGAGATGTTACAGTAGTTGTTTGTTGTCTAGCTGTTCTCTCTCTCTCTCTCTCTCTCTCTCTGAGTATTAAATAAATCAAAACATTTCATTTTAGATACCTTGTATATTGAATTGGAACTTCATCAAAGATTAAAACACAACAATGAGACACACTAGATGAAGTAAAATTTATTTTTGTAACAATGATGTCTACCGGGTAATTACACTTGTCCAAGTTTGAAAGAAGGAACCTGTAAAAACTATATATTCAGTATTTGACATGCAGATAATTACTGGGAAACTTTATATTGATTATACATATTTCACAGACTTAGTGGGTATTTTTATTCTTTTAGTAAAATCTAAGTCAAAGTTTAAAAATTCTTGCTTTACTGTGGCTTCAAAGGCCAGTACATAATGAACTAAACAACAGATGTTACAAAATTTTGGAGTAATCAAATTATAACGCAAATTAAAAAGTTATAGTAAATTGTCATCTTTCCAAAACTTTGCATACAAAAAGACATACATTTAATGTCTCATTTAAAAGTACAACAAGAAGGGGTCACATCTCAAAAATTTGAGATAAAGCATGGAATAAGCTAATATTAGGCCAAAATTGGAGTTAATTTTTTCTTAACTTCTATGAAATATAAGCTAAATATGCCAAAATATACCGATAGGAATATCAAAATATTGTTTTAATATGTTTTTTAGAACATTATGAATATATCGTAATACACAAACTATCTAGAAGTTTGGTCTGCGCTGAAAATTAGGAAGCTAAAGTAACAGTACCCGGTACTCTAAAACTAGTGAGTTTCCTTCTTGAAAACCTGAAAATATGAATATACTACTAGAATTAATATGTGATGCAGAATTTTCAGACTAGAGATGACCCAAAATGGCTATACCCAAAACCTAAGGAGTGAACCTCTTTAAGCAAAAAAATTGCTAAATTGCAGAGTGTATATACATTTATTGGGACATTTGAAATCAGAATGCTTGACACATGTTAGAAAAAAGGATTTGCAATTTTAAAAGCAAGTGTCATAATTAAATTATCATTTGAAGGAAAGAATTGAAATTGTTTGATGTACACCCTGTCCAAAACTGTGAAATTCCCTACTTTTACTTTCATTTTTAGAGTTTTTCAGTACAGACTTCACACCATAAAATTTTAACAGGAAAGAGGCAATTTGATGAGCTTTCATTCAAGAGGTCCCTCGTTGCTGAACGAAAAGTAGGGCCGGAACTATGAATCGGAATGTTTACAATACCTACCGCCTATGGAAAATGCATCAGTGGACTATACTCAGGCG
Organism: Magallana angulata; assembly: GCF_025612915.1. Taxonomy (NCBI): domain Eukaryota; kingdom Metazoa; phylum Mollusca; class Bivalvia; order Ostreida; family Ostreidae; genus Magallana; species Magallana angulata. Next base: position 4,913,922 of record NC_069118.1, read on the forward strand.
TTTCATGTGGATAGGAAGGTAGAGAGCATTGCAGGAAAAATACACAGCTAGTGTTAGAAAGCGTTTAATGGGTTTTACCATCAGAAAAACCTGGTAATTGAAGTGGTGAAATGACGGGCGGTTGCCAAAAGGGTACCCCCTTTGTCTGGACAACTCATACAGTTTTCAAGATATTAAGGTTTTTTTGTTTTGCAGATCAATTGTATATATAATCGAGATATGCATTATTGCTAGGATTTTAACTTTATAAATTTTTGCAAAAAATACCCACTTTTGAACTAGTCATTTGCTTATAGGGTACATCTTTTGTGCAAATAACTCCTCCCAACAGTTTTGAAGATAGGGACATCTTAATTTTGCAGATTAATTGTACAATCTTAACCCCCATAAACTTGAAATGATGACCAAATATCTCCTTAAAAACAAATGGGATCTTCACCCCTAAACAATAAATATTCTTGTTCATTGTGTAGGTCATGACCTTAGAGGGTGGTTATGAAGATAAACATTTACAATTTTCTTCAATACAGAGTGTTGATACAGGAAAAACATTCCATATTTTTGTATTATATATTATATATAGCAACAAGAGTAAAATGGTCAAACAAGAGGAAAAGGAAGTAAGGGAATATTTTTCAGACTGTTGCACATCAAATACACTCCCATGAATGAAAATGTGCCCAAGACTTACAGAATGTAACTAAAAGTGCAGAAGAATATTGTGGAAAAGGATATATGGGAGACCATAAAGAAAAAATATGGAATGACCTTAACATAGTAAAAAAGTAATAAATTAGCTAAGATTTGCACTTTTGATTGAGTTATGTCTTAGTGTACATATAACTTTGATGAAATTGTTAATAATATATGTGTGTGCTCATAGAAAAGAACATCACGCATATGCATTGTAATACCAGTAAATATTGTATTGAAATTGTTGATCATGTTAAGATTTTCAAAGTTTATGATGAGTTACAGTATGTGAATTGTAATTCCACACATACAAAAATCTTTGTCACTGTTTTAAAAAAAAAACCGAAATGTACCAGTATGTGGATATGAACATTTTTTGAATATTTTTGGATGTGTATTTTTATGAGTCAGCCAATAACTGTTGAATATTTAAACCTTCTCTGCATTTTTGTATGCGAGCTGAATATTATGCCAGTTTTAAGGTTTATGGAATGGTCTGTTTGATCTTCTTAACCATACATGTAAGATGTCTGACAATCTTTCTGCAAGATTTGATAAATTTGTGTACATGCATATGCATTTGTGAATATTTCATATTTGATGATAATTGTTGAAATTGTTGATAATGTTGAGATTTTCAAAGTTTATGACAGTTATGTAAATTGATTAATTTTGAGTTTATGATCATAAATTGTTGTTTAAAGTTCCTTTAAGTTGTTGTTTTTCACTTTCCTTAATAAAATATTAATGATGCTCAATTTTCGTTGAATTTATGGGTGCCTCTTATCCACAAATTAACGTCCTCCATGGATAAATAATTAAGGGTTATAAATAACGTCCCCGCAAACTTGTAAAATTTAAGCAATCCACGAATTTTAATGATTTCACAGTATATTCGATGCATTTAAAGATGAAGTTATCAAAAACTTGAGTGTGTTAAATTTTTTAAATCAAAGTAATGACGGGAGTTAATTTTATTGATTATTGTTTATCTTAAAATCAACGATGTGTAATTTTGTATGGTAAGTATAATATGTAGTTTCATAGCTGTATTAAAACAATTTTTCTACTATGAATTACCGGCTTTTCTGAGCTATAGACGGAAAACCCCACGTGAATAATGTTGTATAATATTTAAGAATAGATTTAACGCCATCAAACTCTGCCAAGCATTATGTATCAGTAATTGAAATATATCTTCAAAATTGCATCCCAGCAATATTGAACTTTGGCGAAGGAATACATACGACTACAAAAAATATCTAAATTGTTCGTACCATTTAAAATCTGACTATTTTCAAGGTATTTATAAATAAGTTTCTGTGAAAAACAATGGTTCTGAATACATTACAACAAAATTATTAATTATTTCCAAGTACAAAGTCTTGTCAGCAGTGATGATGTGTGCATAGGTACAAACTCTGTTTCAATTCCCGTTTGCCATAGTAACTGCATAGGAGAGTTGATTAAAATCAACTCACAAAAATTACTCGAAGGAAAAGCATACATAACTGCAAGTTAAAATACCGCATAAAGGATTTTTTTACGTGTCACAAATTTGCGAAAATGGGAGAGATATGTAATATTTTTAATTTGCGTCAGTCATTTCTTGCGTTTTGAAAAATTTCTAAAAGAAAAGAATACGGGATATTATTTCTGTGAATTCAAAAAATTAAGATATAAAAGTGGTCGCGAAAATTACATGTAGATCATTGCAAAAATTACCGTATATGCGGTATTGCATACATGTTGCAAAGACCGTACTTTAACTCAGATGTTTCCCTGAATTACTTTGTTGGCTACAATTGAACATTTCTGTATTACCCAGTAAGCCACTGACTTTTCCATGCTTTATTGGGTAAATGTTATAAGGAATAAACCCAAAAAAGCATGGACAAGTCTCTGACTTAATGGGTAATGGATACTAGTATAGGTATTTACCCCCAAAAACAGTGAGTGTTTTACTTACTGTTTACTTATTGGGTTATTATAAGAACAATACCCAGGAAAGCATGGAGAAGTGTAAGACTTATAAGGTATAAACAAAGAAATAATGGACAAGTCTGTGACTTATAGGGTATTACCCAACAAAGCATGGGCAAGTCTGTGACTTATAGGGTATTACCCAACAAAACATGGACAAGTCTGTGACTTATAGGGTATTACCCAACAAAACTTGGACAAGTCTGTAACTTATAGGGTACTACCCAACAAAACATGGACAGGTCTGTGACTTATAGGGTATTACCCAACAAAACTTGGACAAGTCTGTGACTTATAGGGTATTACCCAACGAAACATGGACAATGATCAATGCTTACTTGGGTAATACCCTATAGGTCACTTTATATGGTAATCCCCATATCTATGACCTAGTAGCCCCCCCCCCCCCCCCCCTTTTCTTTAATGTTCCTAATCAAATAAATTCCTATACTAGATTAAAACAAAGTAGGTCACAGGCCTGTTCGTTCTCTGTTGAGTATTACTTTATCTTATGCTTTGTTGGGGTACTGTAAAAATATACTTAAAAAAATTACTATTTTATGCTTTGTGAATTATTTAAAAAATTTCATGAATTAGATAAAAATAATTATTTTAATAAGTTTATATCAAAAATGCATGGTAATATCTAGAATTATGTACCCAAGAAGTTGATGGACATTTGTTGATACCCAATACATCTGCAAAGAAATTTAACCCAATAAATGTATTCTCGTGTGAAACCATATTATGTACCCAATAATGATACCCAATAAAGTTTTGGACACTAAGTACCCAATATATGTCTAAATGTGTGTCTGTCTGTCCGTCTGTCTGTCTGTCCGTCTGTCCGTCTGTCTGTAAACTTTTCACATTTTCAACATCTTCTCAAGAACCACTGGGCCAATTTCAACCAAACTTGGCACAAAGCATCCTTAGCCTAAGGGGATTTCAATTTGTGAAAATTAAGGATCACGCCCTTTTGTAAAGGGAGATAATTAGGAATTTATGAAAATTTTCGAGAAATTTTCAAAAATCTTCTTCTCATGAACCATAAGACCAGGAAAGCTGAAACTTGTGTGGAAGCATCATCTGGTAGTGTAGATTCTAATTTGTGAAAATCATGACCCCCGGGGGTAGGGTGGGGCCACAATGGGGGGTCGAAGTTTTACATAGGAATATACAGAGTAAATCTTTGAAAATCTTCTTCTCATGAACCATAAGACCAGGAAAGCTGAAACTTGTGTGGAAGCATCCTCAGGTAGTGTAAATTCTAATTTGTGAAAATCATGACCCCCGAGGGTAGGGTTGGGCCACAATGGGGGGTCGAAATTAAACATAGGAATATATAGGGTAAATCTTTAAAAATCTTCTTCTCATGAACCATAAGACCAGGAAAGCTGAAACTTGTGTGGAAGCATCCTCAGGTAGTGTAAATTCTAATTTGTGAAAATCATGACCCTCGAGGGTAGGGTGGGGCCACAATGGGGGGTCGAAATTTAACATAGGAATATATAGAGTAAATCTTTAAAAATCTTCTTCTCATGAACCATAAGACCAGGAAAGCTGAAACTTGTGTGGAAGCATCCTCAGGTAGTGTAAATTCTAATTTGTGAAAATCATGACCCCCGGGGGTAGGGTGGGGCCACAATTGGGGGTCGAAATTTAACATAGGAATATATAAAGTAAATCTTTAAAAATCTTCTTCTCATGAACCATAAGACCAGGAAAGCTGAAACTTGTGTGGAAGCATCATCTGGTAGTGTAGATTCTAATTTGTGAAAATCATGACCCCCGGGGGTAGGGTGGGGCCACAATGGGGGGTCGAAGTTTTACAAAGGAATATACAGAGTAAATCTTTGAAAATCTTCTTCTCATGAACCATAAGACCAGGAAAGCTGAAACTTGTGTGGAAGCATCCTCAGGTAGTGTAAATTCTAATTTGTGAAAATCATGACCCCCGAGGGTAGGGTTGGGCCACAATGGGGGGTCGAAATTAAACATAGGAATATATAGGGTAAATCTTTAAAAATCTTCTTCTCATGAACCATAAGACCAGGAAAGCTGAAACTTGTGTGGAAGCATCCTCAGGTAGTGTAAATTCTAATTTGTGAAAATCATGACCCTCGAGGGTAGGGTGGGGCCACAATGGGGGGGTCAAAGTTTTACATAGGAATATATAGAGTAAATCTTTAAAAATCTTCTTCTCATGAACCATAAGACCAGGAAAGCTGAAACTTGTGTGGAAGCATCCTCAGGTAGTGTAAATTCTAATTTGTGAAAATCATGACCCCCGGGGGTAGGGTGGGGCCACAATTGGGGGTCGAAATTTAACATAGGAATATATAAAGTAAATCTTTAAAAATCTTCTTCTCATGAACCATAAGACCAGGAAAGCTGAAACTTGTGTGGAAGCATCCTCAGGTAGTGTAAATTCTAATTTGTGAAAATCATGACCCCCGGGGGTAGGGTGGGGCCACAATGGGGTGTAGAAGTTTAACATAGGAATATATAAAGTAAATCTTTAAAAATCTTCCTTTCAGAAACTAATCAGCCAGGAAAGCTGAAACTTGTGTGGAAGCATCCTCAGGTAGTGTAGATTCAAAGTTGTGAAGTTCATGATCCCCAGGGGTAGGGTGGGGCCACAATGAGGTGTCGGAGTTTTATTACATAGGAATATATAGAGTAAATCTTTAAAAATCTTCTTCTCAGAAACTAATCAGCCAGGAAAGCTGAAACTTGTGTGGAAGCATCCTCAGGTAGTGTAGATTCAAAGTTGTGAAAATCATGACCCCCGGGGGTAGGGTGGGGCCACAATTGGGGGTCGAAATTTAACATAGGAATATATAAAGTAAATCTTTAAAAATCTTCTTCTCATGAACCATAAGACCAGGAAAGCTGAAACTTGTGTGGAAGCATCATCTGGTAGTGTAGATTCTAATTTGTGAAAATCATGACCCCCGGGGGTAGGGTGGGGCCACAATGGGGGGTCGAAGTTTTACAAAGGAATATACAGAGTAAATCTTTGAAAATCTTCTTCTCATGAACCATAAGACCAGGAAAGCTGAAACTTGTGTGGAAGCATCCTCAGGTAGTGTAAATTCTAATTTGTGAAAATCATGACCCCCGAGGGTAGGGTTGGGCCACAATGGGGGGTCGAAATTAAACATAGGAATATATAGGGTAAATCTTTAAAAATCTTCTTCTCATGAACCATAAGACCAGGAAAGCTGAAACTTGTGTGGAAGCATCCTCAGGTAGTGTAAATTCTAATTTGTGAAAATCATGACCCTCGAGGGTAGGGTGGGGCCACAATGGGGGGGTCAAAGTTTTACATAGGAATATATAGAGTAAATCTTTAAAAATCTTCTTCTCATGAACCATAAGACCAGGAAAGCTGAAACTTGTGTGGAAGCATCCTCAGGTAGTGTAAATTCTAATTTGTGAAAATCATGACCCCCGGGGGTAGGGTGGGGCCACAATTGGGGGTCGAAATTTAACATAGGAATATATAAAGTAAATCTTTAAAAATCTTCTTCTCATGAACCATAAGACCAGGAAAGCTGAAACTTGTGTGGAAGCATCCTCAGGTAGTGTAAATTCTAATTTGTGAAAATCATGACCCCCGGGGGTAGGGTGGGGCCACAATGGGGTGTAGAAGTTTAACATAGGAATATATAAAGTAAATCTTTAAAAATCTTCCTTTCAGAAACTAATCAGCCAGGAAAGCTGAAACTTGTGTGGAAGCATCCTCAGGTAGTGTAGATTCAAAGTTGTGAAATTCATGATCCCCAGGGGTAGGGTGGGGCCACAATGAGGTGTCGGAGTTTTATTACATAGGAATATATAGAGTAAATCTTTAAAAATCTTCTTCTCAGAAACTAATCAGCCAGGAAAGCTGAAACTTGTGTGGAAGCATCCTCAGGTAGTGTAGATTCAAAGTTGTGAAAATCATGACCCCCGGGGGTAGGGTGGGGCCACAATGGGGGATCGAAGTTTTACATAGGAATATATAGAGTAAATCTTTAAAAATCTTCTTCTCAGAAACTAATCAGCCAGGAAAGCTGACACTTGTGTGGAAGCATCATCAGGTAGTGTAGATTCATAGTTGTGAAAATCATGACCCCCGGGGGTAGGGTGGGGCCACAATGGAAGGTCAAAGTTTTACATAGGAATATATATGGTAAATCTTTAAAAATCTTCTTCTCAGAAACTAATCAGCTAGGAAAGCTTAAACTTGTGTGGCAGCGTCCTCAGGTAGTGTAAATTCAAAGTTGTGAAAATCATGATCCCCAGGGGTAGGGTGGGGCCACAATGGGGGTTCAAAGTTTAACAAAGGAATATATATGGTAAATCTTTAAAAATCTTCTTCTCAGAAACTAATCAGCCAGATGATTCTTTATAATTGTTAAGACTTTGGCCCCAGGACAATTCTTTGGCCTCACAAGAAGGTTCAGAGTTTATGTACGTTTATATCCCATATATAAACAATTGTTAAGGATCTTTTTGAGAACTGCAATACTCAACATATGATATGACTATAAAATCGTTTTGTTAGAAAAGGGATTATGATTATAAACATAAGAATATCCAGGGGAAAATGGATTTTATTTATACAGGATCAACATGTATTATTGTACATTGTCCAGATAGTTTGTATTATGACTCCATTAAGCTGATTTTATCATACCTATTGTTCCTCAGGTGAGCGATGTGGCCCATGGGCCTCTTGTTACTCTTATCTCATATTACACATAAATATGAATTAGCCTAATAGGTGTATTTTAGGCCATTTTACTACCCTACTTAATAGACATAAAGACCTGGGGATGTTTTATCTTGGTGTATGATCAAAGCATAGACTTGACCTGTGGCAGTTATCCATAATGCTATCTAACTATATAAATACATTATGTATTGAAACCAATGACAACATGATTTTTCATTGAATTCTTACAAAATTAATATCCATGTTATCCATTTAAGATTTTTAGCACTGTGGACATTGTCATAAACCATGATTAAACATTGGTGAGGCTTTTAATTACCAATCATTTACATGACTATGGAATATTAAGAGTTCCAATTGTCTGTATTCTTATCTATGACCATTATATCTGAGAATATTCTGTTATTTCCTGGAAAGGTGCATTTAAGAAAAATATAGCATCTTGCATAAGCATTATAGATGCATAAAAAATGAGGTTGTATCAAATTTGTTTTATTTTATAGTCAGAAGTTTTCCCTTCGTGTTTTTGTGATTATCCTGAAATATATGTATACATGTATCATATATTACATTATATGAGCAGTATAAATAGTGTACCTTCAGCATAGTCATGCATATGAAACCTTCAGTTATACATGTATAGTGAAATTGTCCTTCAACATGTTCAATTAACAGTTATATCATAGCTGTCTAAGTCTTTTAAGATTTATTTAATACATGTACAGTAAAGTTGTCCTTCAATTAACATTTACATCCTAATAAAATGATTTATTGACAGTATCACAGTATTATAACAATGATGCTTTTATGTTCTCTATTTACTACATATGAATGTGATCAGGGGATGAGATTATAAAAGTAATTGTATGTAATGATATTTCTGACTTCATTAAAAAGTAGAATCTTATTTTAGATTATTTTTATTAGCTCAAGAAAAAAATTAACAGACAAAAATTGGGTTTTTTTTATGCAGAGTGACATCTGGGCAATGGGAGTGTGTGTGTACGAAATGGCCACCCTGGAGCGACCCTTTGATGCCACGCTGATGCAGCAGCTGGTGTTTAAAATTGTTCATGGTCAGGTGAGCTAGATCCTGATCCTCAAATTCATCTAAATGTTATATTATTTTTCTTGTAGAGTGTTTTATTTATGATAAGTTTGACCAAAAGATATATAATTGTGTTAGCCTCAGAGTTCTTAAGAAACTAAACATTAATTACTAGCCTAAGGTTGTTTTTTACCTTTTGCTCTTATTACACTTCATGAATTTGAAAATAAGAAATTTTTAATAAAATTTCATCAGTGTGCTGTCAGCATTATGTGTATAGTTCTCACTAACTAAGAATATTTTATTGATATATAGTTACCCCCGATGCCCAAGGATAAGTACAGTTCACAGCTGATCAACATCATGGAGAGAATGATGTGTCGGGAAACGGACAAGAGACCCTCAGCAACAGAGCTTCTGCAAGATGTCCTCTTCAAGAAGCATAAATCTCCTCAAGTAAGACAATACAGAAATTATCAAACGTCAAATTTAGTTCTGCATTATAGTTTAACAATGGCTTTTTTTGCTTCAGAGTGATATAATTTTACATAATTCCAAAAAATTTTGGTAAAAATCTCTTTGAACATTGAGACCTCAAACAAAATTTATAATTTATAATTTTCACCTACTATGAGGTATCACTGCTTGCAAATAATTGGAGGAGACATTAGATAGAACAAGAAAAGTTCCTTTCATTGGATATAAATGTGTATTTACCTGCATTTGTCTTAGATTTTAACAATGAACAAAGATTCGATGACTTGATCTTTGGTATCATATGGTTTACTTGATTCTGTAGGCACCACCTTCATTACCAGATAAGAAGGGAGCCTTGGGCATGAAGTCAATGCGAGGGAACTCCATTCTTATTAGTAAACTAAATCAGTCTAAAGGAGACAAGTTTGATATGAGCAATCTCATGGAAACCCTCAGTGAAAAAATCAGCCAGAAGAAGAAGAAAAAAATCAAGGCTGCCAATCCAGATGGATTCAGCTCCATCATCAACACAGCTAGTGTGCACAGTAAATTTCTCAATTCTACCTATGAAGACGGGAACAAGACAATCACAGACAAGACAATGAAAAAAGGCCTGCACGAAAAAGGGAAGTTCTGCAAGAACCCGGGCGCTAGATCTGTAGCCAGTGCTTCAGACATTAGCCTTGAAGAGGATGATCTAGAGAGTACAATGAAGGCAGACGATGAGGCTCGGGCAGCCCTGCCCCCACCCCCAGACCCCCTCCAGATGATGAACCTGGTGGTCAGGACTCTCACACAGGTGTTTCCCAAGGTGAAGTATTATCTACAAGTTCTCGATCCTGGTCTTTCCTTGTCTAACATAATGATAGATCTCAACAGGCAAAAAAGAAGTTTGGACAAAAAAATTATAAGACCTTAAAAAAACAAGTTCTTTGTAAAATGTATTCAAATAATAGAAGTACATGTACTACAATCAACCACAGCCAATATTTTATTACATCATGTTCCTTAAACATGTTTTAAAAATGTAGATATTATGTGGTGGTTTGATTGGTGACATAGTGAAAACATTCAGCCTACTTTCACTTTCACTTTGTAGGGAGGCGGGGCATCAGGTGGGGAGATTAGTATACCAGGTAAGTCTCTTGTTGTACCAATAATGAAATGAAATTCATAAGATAATATCATAATTTGACAGGGAAAGATATTAACTGAATACACATATACTAAGATACGACCGTAATTATTATTATGTCAGATTCTACAAGAAGTGACCCAGAGGCCATGTTGCTGCATCAAATAGAACAGCTACAGAAGTAGGTATCATTTCTCTCACAGATGTCTAAATTCCAAATACCGGGTATTGTAAATGATGTGGGATATGTGCTTTATTGGGCAGTGGCCAGATGGAAGTGTGAAAATGCTATATAGCTCTTCAATACTATGTTCTAAAAAAAAATCTAAGAAGTTAAGAAATATAACGTCTTTTTGGGCAGCTACAAGGCGTCTATATAATCAACACAATTTCCTTATACTTCAGGCACTGTTGCCAGGTTCTAGGGTACCAACTGTTTGCCAAGGCCTATGATGTTTTGGATCAGACGGACGACAACATGCAGCTTGAGGTAACTCACATTTCCTCTGTTTCTGACCTCTCAGCTTTCTCTCTTACAGATATTGTGCTCACTGTATAGGGCTACCTGCACTGCAGGAGTCCTATGCTATACTTGAGAGTCGAGTTGAAGATGTCGAGCTAGAGGTGAGGGGGTTGTCTATTTACCCTGCATTGCACCGACTTTTGTCACAAATTTTGCCGTATTTTCATAAACCTTTGACCTTGATTAATACGACTTCTAGTATGTGCTTAAACCATTGCAGTGCATACTGTAGATTCCTAATGTAGACACTAAAAATTAATGAATTCTTAAAGTTTTGTGACAAGACTCACTAAATGAAAAACTTCACTTTTTACATTATTTTACATGAATTCATAAAAGCATTTGGTCGCCATATTAGTTTCAATCGCTCCTCTACTGCCACTGGGGTATATATACTGGTTGAGAAAGTTACGGTCGGTTGCTTTCCGATCGAGGCATTCGCGTTGCACGGACTTCTAAATGCATGAACTACACCTTGTAGTAATAAAGAATAAAAAAAACAACAATCAATGAAATACAAAATGTATTTATTCTTTGAAAAAATGTCCAAGGTATCTGTATTATTATGCACAGACAGTGCTGTTTTACTTCGCATGCACATCGAACACGTGTGTCTTGCATAACGTCTGCATCTTCTTGAAAACCCCGGCGACACTACATCCAACACAGTAGCTAAATGATAGTAAATCCAAGAAAGTAACAGCGTTTCAATCCGTTCCTACAAAAACGCCCCATTTCTAAAATCAATGCGATAATTTATTTTGCTCGATCTGCCACAGTGTGTGGTTCGCGCATGTGTGATGTTATAACATATACAGGAAAACGGTCTACAATTATCGAGGAATTTTCGAAGTATCTGCGCCTGGATTTCACTCTGTCTTATTTCATCGTTTATTGGATATATCTTGCCAGTGCAGTGGTTGTCATGTTATTTTTTGTTAAAAACGCGTTTTTACAAGTCTTTTCATCCAAGGTAACGTGTTCGGGTGTATGAAATTCCTGAATGCGGTGAAGCATGAATAGTGCTCTCGGCCTTATATAGGGGGTGTGTAGCGATGAGCAGAACAATAGAAATCGACAACTAATATGGCGGTAGTCGGAGATAAAAGGGAAATAATGCCTATTTATGAATTCATGTCAGCTTTAAGGTTTATTTGCATATATTGGTAAACATAACATACTGTAGAATTAATAGACAACATTTATGGATTGTGCATGTCTATAAAATCTTTTTTTCAAATACTCAAGTTTTTCTTGGGTTTAGGAATGAGGGTACCCTCCCCCCTTTCTGCAACAACCTCCATCCATATCCTAAACCCAAATACATCCATTTTACCCCCAAAACAATTATAAAACAATAAACAGGTACAGCATTGAAAGTGTCTCTTGATTGACTTTTAGTTTATGTGGCAAGTACCTGTGCATGTTTTGATTGAAAGAAACAATTGCCAGTCTATCAAATTTACTGTGTAATAGAGTATTAAAATATAGTAAGAATACATGCATAATTACATTATACATGTAAGTTGCTTGGTGCTCTTTAAGAATTTTGCATATGCTTTTGCTAGTCACTACAGTACATCTTTTGAAAAAAATGATAATTAAAATAAATATTTTTCAGCACATGTTGATTTTTTTAGCGACTGATATCATGATACTGTTTTATTTATAATTATGATAATATATGTAATAGATAGAGGATATCTATATTGTGTGATTTTATATTTGCTTTTAATTATCTAACGAGTTGAAATGGTGTATATATTCGCGAGGCTTGCACAGTGAATATAACCATTTCAACGAGTTGGATAAAGCAAATATAAAATCACACAATTATAGATGTTCTATATATCTCATACAATTTGATTTATATTATGAAGCTTTTGAGACAGTCCCTTAAAGTCCTCTCACACCGGAGCTGCGTCCTCACGGCGATCCCGCTGCATCCTTAAATAATGTAAAACGCCAAGGTAAACGCAGTGGAGTCTCCTACAACGCAGTAACAATGCAACGGCATCTTCATCAATCGCAGTAGGATCGCCTCGAACATTTTAGAACGCCATGCGAAGGCGCGCACTTAGAACATGCACAAAGTACGTGCCATGGCTCTGCGTTCTGATAAACACGCCGTAGAAGCATAGTGAGGTCGTCATGACAGCGCCATAAGATCTCCAACAGTGCCAAGAGAGCTCCGTCGGTGCACTCAAGGAACGCAGCTAATCGCAGTGAAGGCACAGTGATAGGTCAATTGCGCTTGCACGGAGACCTCACGGAGTCCTTTGGGATTTCACTGCATTTCTATCACGCTCTCACTGCGCATCCACAGCATTTGAACAAGTTGTTTTTCATTTGGCTGCGTTCATACAACGACCCCAAAGAGCTGTTGCTGCGTTCATCGCGCTCTCGTGACGTTTCTTCTGCGTTTATACCGCGCTCCCACGGTGTTTCTAGTGTGTTGTCATTAAGACCACGAAAACTCGAACAATGGCTGTTGTACAATAGCAAGCGATGTAATTATTATCAAACTGGATGTAGGTGACTATGTAAAAAGTAGCATTTGCTAATATTCCAACACCTATCAATGGACGTAGATGGAATTCATGCCATTTGGTTCTGATGTTTTCACATCTTTTATATGTTTTCTAACAACTAATAACGGATCTTTTTTGTAGACCTAACTACTAAGAGTTTTGTCCTAGTCCTTCACAAATTGGTTTGAAGTAGTTATGGTTCAATTACAATGTCAATGATTTCATAAAATCAAAACAATTTTTTAATCATTTCTTTACTAGTCATAAATTCTTGTTTGTTTCCCATACAAATTAATATTAACCTACCAAGAAGTAAATAACGTCTTGTGCATGCAGTCAGTGCGCAGAGCACGCGGTGGACGTGCGGTAAAAACTCAACAAGAGCGCAGTTAATCGCCAAGTAGAACTCCATGGAAATGCAGTTACATGCCGTTGGAGCTCCGTAAGAACGCCTCGGTCGCCATCAGGATGCCATGACATCTCCACTTGTTAAATTTTCAAATAAAACTGTACATTTTTTTAAAATTTTCCTTGCTATCGTAGGGCGATTCCATGAATTTTACAACGCCATGAACACGCCGTGGGGACGCAGCTTGGTGTGACAGGGCCTTTTTATGACCCGAATTGAGTTTTTTCAAAGATTAAGAACGATGATGCAACGTTGTGTTACGCGGTTATTGTGACCTTGCACAATACAATTTAGTACGTCATTTCTGAGATAAATCTAACTGTTTTGATGTAAAGTTTCACTAAAGTAAATCTTGAAATAATTTTTCAGCTCTAAATAATTTTTCTTAGAGCTTATTCACTTGATGAAATGGAAATGCACTGATCAGAAGACTTGAATAATCAAGTTTGTTGACATACACAAAGTTGGGAATGCTCGTTAGTTTGAATTGACTCGCACGAGGAACAGTTGTTGACGTTTTATAAAACAAACACTAGCCTAATGATTTGAAATTGAAAATAGTGAATAAGGATGCTTGAATAAGGTGGAATAATAGTCTTACAAAACATTATTTCGGTAAGTTCTTGTATATATGAACACAACCTTCATCGCATCGTCAGGATGAACTCCTTGATAGTTAACGTAATTTGCAGTTTTATAAACTACACAAAGCAAATTAAAAGTTGAAAGGGGGTTAAACTTATAAATAAAGTCTTGAAAAACAAGTAAAAAAAGGATCTTATGGTTACAGTTAATATGTATACCTTTGCAAAAAGGGGGGGGAGGGGGGAGGGTGCTAAGCCCCCCCCCCCCCCCCCACCCCCACCCCCCCAGTCCGACGCCTGTGCTACGCAGTTATGTGTTTTCCTTCATATTTGTAATTTAAATCTTTGACAAAATCCATATACAGCAATATCAATTTTTGTAGTAGATGTAGTTATGTTGAAGGTACTAGCAAATCTTTGAAAATAGGTCACTGAAGCGTTGAAGCAAGAGGCTGTGTCAAAATTAGTTCGGACTGGAAGTATTTGATAAAGCATCAGCCATTTGAATTAGCAAAGGTTTATCATACGAGTAATATATACCACACGTATGAGATAAAATAAGATTTATAAAGATTTTATTACCGCTACACTCCTATCATTGCCTGTCAGTACAGGAACTAAAGGCAGGGTACTAAAGTACTGATGCATGTGTTCTAGTGATATCAGAAATGGCATAATCCTTTACATGTTTTATGTTAGTTGGGTAAATGTCACTGACAGCACATACACTATTTTTTTTAAGATCATGATTATGATATAAAACACTCTTAAGTTGATTTAAACAAAACAAAACAAGGAAACATGTAAATAGTTCAGAAATCAGGACAAAGTTGCCAATATGTGGTATATACATTCACAATGAGGTGCCAATATGTAGTATGTATAATCACAATGATAATAGGATAAATTGATGGTTTTATCAAGAGGGGCATACTTAATAACGACAGACTGGCATTGTGGCATACCACCGCTATGTCATATATATATTGACCTATTTATTAAAAAAGTGGCTTACATACTCATGATATGAGAAAAACATTTGTGTGAATACTGTAGTGTATATAGAAACATGTAAAACAAATCCTTCATTTTATTTAGAAGTTTCCTACATCCTGTAACTGTTTCCTTTGCCTGGAGTGAAATTGTATTGGGTTGTCAGGGGGAATTAGAGACAGACTCAGTTATTTATGTCATGCCATCCCAGCTGCTCTAGTCTGTAGATAAAAAAAATATTAACTTAGTTATAGGTACCCTGTACCTAAACTCCATTCTCTCAAATTTCATTCTCATACCTAAAATTCAGTCGTAAATAAGTAAAAGCGTAAATATGGGAGGAGTATATTGTATTCCAAGCACAGTATGAGCAAAGAATTTAAACTCAGTCTGCTTTATACATATACACAATGTAACCTCCAAGTCAAGTTATGTTGTTTTGCTTATCACTGGTAATGGAGCAAGTGTAATCATGAGTACCACTTATTTCCATATTTTTTTCATTCTCTACATTTTGTGGGATACATTATTAAAGTGTACTTAATTTGACTCCATGAAATCCAAAAATGATACACATTATCCACTCCAGTTTCCTTCCATTATCTATTTTTGTGTATGATTATAAAGTTTCTCAATGAGAGGCACTTTATTAACTTATAGTGCAGGAAGAATGATGGTTCATTATATGTCAAACAAAAAATGCTTATTTGATTTTATATATTATGAAAATGTCATGAAGTTTTGGATTTTGTTTTATCAATTCATCTAATTTCATTTCTTTTGTCTGACTATCATTTTTTAAAACATATTTGAATTTACTATTCGGAAGGCTCATATTATAAGTCTGTGTGTGCATTGCTCATATTTTCCTCATACATGTATATTCCCATAAAATAATCATGCAGTTGCCGTTTAGCTATAATTGTATCCTGTTGCTTGCATGGAATACGCAGATCATTTTCAGGGACTCCAGAAAGAACTCCACATATTTTGATATTAATTACATGTAATTCCAGTTTAAGTTTCCCTTCAAATTGAAAGTATGAAAGTAAGAAATGAAAGTATGTTATTTTCAATACAATATATTGTGTTGTATTTATCTGCATTGTATATTGATATCTGGAAGGATTTATGATTTTTTTTCCTTCTGGCGTATAATGAAACCTTTTCACGCACCAATCTTGATAGACTTGTCCAGACCTACCCTCTCTTTCTCAGATTCAGACATATAATTAAATATAGCCTAGCTTAGACAATAACATTCATATATATTTGACATTTCAGGAGAAGCTCATACGTCTCCTGTCCCCCGAGAAGTTTGCAGTTGTCGGAGTACAGCTGTTCTATTGCAAGAATTTCGAGTACAATCTGCAGAAGCTAAAGGATGGCAGAGGACACTCAACCGCGTAGATAAGCCATTTGATTGGCTGGGTGTTTTATCTAGATATAACATTGAGTGAATGATGTACCAGGTTAACTGACTTTGAAAATTTATATATTATTGTGTTTCTTTTCACGAAAGTCTTTGTTTTGTTTTGTATTTATTCATGTTTCTTTGTACAACGACTAATTTCACATAGTAACTAGGTTATAATTGATGCTGGTTTTTTGCACATTGTGCTGTAAAAGACGCTGGTTAATAAAGCCAATAGATATAATTCTTGGGCTAACAGGTAGTTTGGTGTACATACATGTAACTGTATAATATTATATACCAGTATATATTTACCTGTATGTGAATATACATATGTATATGTGACTATGACCTGATGTTCTTGCTGTCTATACATGACACATGTAAATATTTTATCTATGAACATCTAAATTGTTGCTGAGTTTCTTTCTAACAATATTGTGCTATTTGTATATTACAATTATCCTAGTCTAGAAAACTCTATCTTGTTGAATTGATAAATCTAAAAATGATAATTAAAACTACATGTACAGTGTATGTGACAAGAGAAGCTTGGAAGTCTCAGCAAGACTTGGTATGTTACTTGACATGTACTGTTTATTATTTGTTACATGTACAAGTTGATAGATGTTGTACATAAGAGTTTCCAGGATAGCATTTTTGTCCAAAAGTTTGTTTATTCATAATATTATGAACTAGCTTCCTTGTACCAAAGAAAATGCTTTGTCTTGTACCTTTTTTAAATCAATAGAGAAAATTCAATTTGACCATCCACTTAGTATTGCAGGCCATGTCCCTTAAAATTGGCTGAGATTGTGCCTTACTAGAAGGCATGCTGTATTATTTAATGAATTATTTCCAATGTATGTTTTTCATGTTTGCATGATATCTGGACTGATATTTGCCTGCTTTTAGAAGTGTTATCAGAAAATACATATTAAGATTGTTTTGATCTGTAATTTTTTTTGGAATATAGGTAAATGTATATGCTGTGCAACTCATGTTAGATTTATATATGATAATCATATATGACTAAACGTTTGGATTATGGAATGAAAAATAAAATGTTGATTCTAGTAGGTTAAAGTAATCAAAATATTGTATCTCTTTCATCATTTTTACAGTTGTGACCCTGTATTCCCAGTGAAGTTAATACCACCCTATACTGTGCATGTATCCGTAGTGTCAGTTTTTGATTTGATGGATAGTCTGTTTAAACAAACCATAGCGCATTTGGTAGGCAATTTCAGATACATAATACATTATATGTAGTAGTGATTTCTGAAATACATGTATATACAGTTATTTTAAACAAATAATCTGTGCTGTTGAATATATATTTAATTTGAAGTATATAAATGCATTGGCAAAAAGTCATCACAAATAAATTTTGAAAATGATCCGATGTTTTTAGTTCGATTTATGAAAGTTAAGACTGAGGTACCCTAACATTTTCTTAAAAGAAAAAGAGCTATTGAAGCCTTCCTTTAGTTAGTTTCAGGATGATGTGTTGAAATATGACAGATCTCTGTATTTCCAATTAATTTAGTTTATATCTAACCACACCCAATTGTACCCTACCCCCCTTCCTTTTCAAAAGAAAAACGAAAATGGAGATTAAAATCCTCAGCAATCAGAAGGAAATTTTGTATTTAAAAAAATCTACGTGTACCACATTGGAATGTAAACAAAAATGTGCAATTGATTTTATCAACCATCTTAATTTTTTATAATTGTCCTGTCAAATACATGCATCATAACAGCTAGAGGTGGGACAATATTGAATCAAAAAACAAGCAACCTCATGAAATGATGTGGCTTAATTTTTGCAGTCGTTGTCAATAATTTAAAAGAATTCTTCCTTAATAAAACTAAATTTCCTGCGTGTATCACTAACAAATTGAAGCTTCAGAATTTTCATTATTTTTTAGTTCTACCAGTATTTTACGCATATATACAATTTAATATATATATATAAAGATATTTTTCTTTACTTCATATTTAATTTATGCAAAACGTGTTTTACATTCGATATAAATTTTTATTTCTGTTGTTACATGTGTATGAAAAATATTAATTGGAGCGTTATTTTTGTTAGACTTTTTAATCATTCAGTTGCCACATCGATATTACATCAGACATTTTATATACTTAGTTTAGAAAGAATTGATCTTATATAATTGCGGCTTTACTGTTAATAAAATATGACAATAGTTAATTAATTGATTAAAATACGACTGTTTTTGGCGTAATACTAATATTGGATAACGTTTCAATACTAACATTGAAAACCTGGACAGGAGAAAAAAAAATATTAAAAGATTTTGGAAAAAAGCTGTATTTCCAATTTTTTATGACCTGGAATGTTTTCCTTTATTGATGACTACTGTACAATAAAACATGTACGATAAATAACAGTTTGGGATGACATTTCGTATGCAGATGAGCAAAACAGTTCTTTTACAGAATGGTCATTTTCCCCGTTTTGCGAACAAAATATATATTTTTGACGTCAATTTGTATTGCCTCATACCCCCTTCAATATAATTCACCGTTCGACTTTATTTTTTTTAAGCACTACAAAGCCAAATGAGAGAAAAAATAGTCCACGCTGGCACCTCAGTTTGGCGTCATTTGAAGGTATGGGTTATATATATACATGTATAGTACAAAATCGATATGTAGTGTTACATGTATCACAGGCAAAGACACTCAGGAAAATGTAAATATATAAAATGACAATGTGTCGGTGAAGTTTCTTGGATATTTCCCGTTTCATCCTTAGACTTCAATTGCATCTTTTACAGGTATGTGTATTTTTTTTCAAAATCGTCCAAATGTGCAGCATGAATATTTTGGGATCGACAGACTATAGTCCCAATTTATAATCGGAAAATCAAACCAGTCAACGTCCAGACCTCTCTATTTGAATCATATAGTATATATAGTTGCAGGAATTAACAACTGCCAAGTACTGCAAACGTAAACAATATTGCATTGCTAAAATGCTAGTATCACTAACTACCGGGTATTTTAATGTTTAATTTATTTTTATTCTGAATACCGTCAATGGTTTCAAAGATAAAATGTTGCAGAACGTCTGACCCATCTGCATCCATATGTAGATGAAGAGAGATCATAGAGAGGTCATGTCACAAGTTCGTTTAATTTCTAGATCGGCTCGAGCTTTATCCCCGCCATTGCTGTACATGTAACTCTCATACGAGTGGAAAATTCGTACTCTAAATCATCATTACTTGTAAATATGGATTTTAAGGACCAGTATTTTTAAATGATTTAAAAAAGCTGTTTATGATAAATTTTAAACTTCTGCGAAAATGAAAAAAAAGTGATTTACATTTGTTTTACACGAAAAATAAATTCCAAATTTTACAGGTGATGTTGGTTGTCTGGTGTATATGTGTTCATGATAACATGCCCTTTTGTTGGAAAGTTTCATGTACCTTCAAAATGTCGCTACTAGCCGTCCTTATTATTGCCCTTTTCCGGGTAATAAGACGAACCACAACTGTAAGAACTATTCGGATTTGCGCATTCTGACCGAATTTTCAGCGGACCGGCTAAATGACGACAAAACTTCCGGTGGTTTGTGTTTCGAGTCTCGTGCCGCGACTCGCTGCCGTCGTCCGTCAGTTGCTTCCGGCGGCAGAAATCCTGGAAGCAACCCCGGGTGAGGATGGTAAGTAAAAATGGTATTAAAAATTCCCAGTGTAGTTATCAGTAAATCGGTCAGCAAGAATACATGAGAGTTACCTCTCTTAGTTTGCTACATATTTCAGTGGAGGATCAAACTTTTATTGCAGGCAGATCTCGAATTCCTGCTAACACAGAAATATTGTTCGGTGATACCCCGACTATTATTACTTGTATAAAAGACGGCCATATTAATCTGCAATGGGCACAAAGCACCTGGGCAGGTGAGTTAGGCCTATCAAGAATGTTGACATTATTTCTTGGCGATCTGTCTGATGATTTATAAAATAAACGGCTACGGTATCAACTGATTATCTTTTCTTTATTAAAGGCGTTGAAGCGCTTTTTAGAGCCTTTCCAACGGTAAGTTCACAGTTAAAATCTGTTATTCGCATCATAAATGTAATTCAACGAGCATATACATGTACATAAAAAGAAAACACCCCCCAGCCCCACCCTTTAAAAAAATAAAACAATTTTCATTGCGTAACAAACAGGAAAATAAAATCTTCTTATATTTTATGAATATGTTTGATTGTAATGAAAGGCGGTTAAAATTACGAAAATATGTTTAACAGTTTAAACAACGCATTCAAAAATTAACATAAAAAAATAACAAATAACCGTTCAACGAGTAATGATGATAGATTTCTTTTCTTCTTTTTTAAAGTAATTTTCTTTATTGATTTGGTAATTTTTGTCTGAACATTGTAAAATATAATTCCAAGCCTCCGGAAGGGGTGTCCATTACACGCATGGGTGACGGGTTTGGTCGCTTGATGGCAGAGTATGTCGTCGGCAATATCTTATCCAGGGAGCTCTCTGTTGTGAAATTCAGCCAGCAACAGCAGAATAACATGTGGGACAAAAGGTATGCCCCCCCCCCCCCCACAAAAAAAATATCAGTAACTATATATAATAAACAAATAGAATTACAGTAAATGAAACTTTTTCATGCATCTCTCACAATGTTATTTTAATGATAAATCATATCGTTCCCGTTGCATCCTGTGTTGCTATAAATAAGCCAATTGACAGAATACCAAATCGCCACGTGCAAAAGTACATGTACATGTATAGACGATCTTTTTCGTTAATTAGCCCTGCAGAGGACAGACGGATGCTGACCTCAATAACCCTTGGTGTCCTGGGGGTCGGATCCATCAGTACAGAAAGTAAATTTTTTAAAATCTTTTTTGATTGATTATCATTTTAAAAAGATATTATTATAGAATAAGCTGCAAGACGAAAATATGACTATGCTTATTCTAACTCCTTTTTTTTTTCTTGTGAATTTTTATATTTCATATCACGTGATGTCAACATTTTTATTGTAGTTGCCCGGTTGAGTCGGGCTGTCGGAATGACAGTGTGGGGACTATGTAGAGCGAAAAAACAGTCCAGGCCGGAATTTAATCGTCTGACGTGAGAATTAAGCATTTATAACTGCATTGCATGTAATGATTTATACATTGAATGGGTTTTTTTTCTCTTCTGGAATGCCTAAAAAGTCCTCTATTCCACTTTACAAAGGAGAAATATTTTAATTACAAATTAAATTACAAATAAATGGCATCAATAAATGATCTTAGTCTCATAGAAATTACATGTTCAAAAAATACACAGGAACTATATTATTGCCTCACGAGACCGTATATTTGTTTGCTTTTAATCACGACTTTGCTCAAAGCGAAAAACAAGTACATGTTTGTGTACCCATGCCCGTATTTGGTCTTTATTATGCTCAATTACATGTAACTAGATTCCTGTCTTTATTATGCTCAATTACATGTAACTAGATTCCTGTCTTTATTATGCTCAATTATATGTAACTAGATTCCTGTCTTTATAATGCTCAATTACATGTAACTAGATTCCTGTCTTTATTATGCTCAATTACATGTAACTAGATTCCTGTCTTTATTATGCTCAATTACATGTAACTAGATTCCTGTCTTTATTATGCTCAATTACATGTAACTAGATTCCTGTCTCTGCCAATGAACGATAACTGTCAAATTGTCAATGTTATTGGAAATATCTTACACAGAACGGTCGGTAACCTGTGCGAGTTCCTGGCGGGGTGTGACTACATCTGTAACGTTCTCCCCAGTACGACAGAGACCCAGGACTTACTGTCGGGAGACGCTCTATCATGCTGCAAGTCCAAGGTAACAAGGTCATAACGAATAACGGCATCAGCAATTGTCATTGGTTTAATGATCGTCGCTTTCTCTTTATTTGAGTTTTTTTTTGGATAAAGTGTTTCCAGTAAACCGTTATTAAACAGCAACATTTAATAGGTATTTCCGTGCAGGTTCAATTGTTGTTCAATTTGATGTGAGCAAATTCATTTTTTTTTTCACTGAAACTAGGTATATATGTACGTGTATGGCGCTTATTTATAAATACTTGAAATTTGTTATTACTATTACAGAGTCCGGTTTTCATCAATGTCGGACGTGGAGGCATCATCAGCGAGGAATCACTACTTGCTGCTCTCGAGTAAATACCAAAACCTATATATTTAAGTATTTAATAATCATCACACGAAAATGCTTCATGTAAAAATAATTTAATTATTATTTATCGCAAAATAAATATGAATGCTACAAAAGTGATTCGGACCCTTGAAATATTTGTCGCGTAACACATACAATATGTCATGTAATTGCATTTTTACAACCGTAAGGAATGGTTGGTTACGTGGTGCGGTGTTGGATGTGTTTAAAGAGGAGCCACTTCCGGTAAATAGCCCCTTATGGTCACACCCAAAAGTGACGGTTACTCCCCACATATCTGGCCCAAGTGTGGCAGAAAACGTAAGTTTGTTTATTTTTAATTGCGTTAACGTCCATTTAAACGGGTCAATGATGGACAGAAAGCACGAGTGTAACTTTTGTTAATTTAAGTTTATCAAAATCCACCCATAAAGAGATACGAATGTACATGTATATAACAAACGTACATACAGTGCAGTGATACATGTAAAGGGCACTGGCGTACACTGAATATCTCACTCACTGCGAATGTATAAAAATATACAATGACAATAGGTGAATTGGCGTCCATGCATGGATCAGTGGGACGAAGAGGTACTTGTAAGGCAGCGTGTCCTGGCTACTGCGACCTTTTCATTTAGGGATTGTTTGTAATTTATAGGTTTACTAGTACGTTTTTTACGGTTTTGTATTTGGGAGTATGCATAGAAACTATAAATATGCATTTATTTTAAGAAGACGGGTGGATAAGGCGTGTAAATTGCCCATACACGGTCGGACAACTTTCAAGCTACTGAAAAATTAAAATATCAATAAATGTTATATTCTTTTTTAAAAAATCATTTAAAACAATATATATTTAACATAACATTGATTTTAAACCTATAAATATGTTCAATATTTGGAACATGTTGACTCAAACAGGCGTTTACGTATCAAAACCTGCAATTAGTGTCATTTTTTAGAACTTTTAAAGCATTTTCTTTTATAGAGTGGGTCTGGGCTCCATATTTTTCTCATAGTCTAATTAAGGTCTAATGGAAAACAAACCGATTTCAATCAACAAAAACGTGGAGAGATGTTAAAAGTATTGTTTTGTATCCCAACAATTGAACGTTTTGAAAAAATAATACAAGTCCGTAAATTCGTTGCCAAAGTGACACATAATATCTAAATAGCCTACTTTGTTGTGTTTGAAATGGCTCAATGGTTAGAGTTCCTGACAAAGGCTAATCTTGTATATCTAGGTTTTTTATGGTATGGGTTCGATACCACCAAAGTTTCAGGCAAATTTTTTTTCTTATTTTTTGTTAAATATATTAAAAACTGAATATAGTTAGAAATTGTGCTCTTGCAAACTCTTATTATACTAGTAATATATTTGAATAGATTTAATTGGGAAATTGTATTTCACGACTAAACCGAATGGGCATTCGCGCCATACCTTATTCCCTCATCTTCTTTATAAAACTTTTAAAATACTTACAGCTCTTTTCATTCTTCTTCAGATTGCTGAAGTGTTCGTTCGGAATTACGAGAAATACGTCAACAACCAGAGCTTAGATCACGTGGTGAATTGGGAAAAAGGCTATTGAACGTTTTTGTCTATTGTTATTGATTTTTGTACAAGAAATAGATAAAGACCTACATGTAGCATATGTTGTAAACATACAATAAATTACACAATTCAGAAATTAATTGAAACATTTATCAATAAATTGATTGAAGCATTAATCTTTTACGAAATTTACGTTTACTCATGTTATATAATTAATCAAATCCAGTGTCTTTGTGTTTTCGGGAAATTACCTTTAATATTATTATGTATACTCAGTAATTGTAAATGCTTTTAAGAAAAAATAACAGTTACATTACAGATTCATTGTTCAAATATTCATTTACATTTGCCAAAAAATTTAAATAAAAAATGATATTGTTTTATTACATTTATTCTTAAGACTTCTTTAGATGCAACACTGTGCGTGTTCTCTACAGTATTAATAATGACTGTTAATAAAGTTTGTGTTTGACTGCTTTTCTCCATTTATACAGCGCAGCCGTGAACACTTATGTTATACGATAGACGGTCATTTTAGTGTTATCACTACAGATGCAGCAAACACTGTCGTCATCAGGGGGAATCATTATGAACCATGGCTTCTCGATGTTATCAAACACTTTAAGGGGATCCCCATCACGTGATACCACGTGAATGTTGTTACTGTCCTTGCCCGCAATGTATATATTGTCCTTTGAATCTTTCTCCAAGCCGTACGGAAATCTCAGATTTGGACTTGTGTACGTCCATAATGTATTCCCTGTATTATCCATGGATGTCACTTTGTCTTTATCACAGGCGCTGTAAACAATATTTCCCTGCCTGGTGACAATAACACATTCAACACTTTTCTCAACAGCATGCGATTGAATTAGAGTGCCGCTTTTGTCCACCACTTCTATTGAGTCTATGCATGCAATATACAGATGGTTGTTGAAAACATCAAGTCCAAAGCATTTTTTCGTCGTGGAAAATGAACGAATATGTTGAAATGTTTTGGAACAAATTGCACTGATTTTCATTTCTCTGCCCCTTGTAATAAAAATTTCTTCTCCATCATTTCGAACACATAAAGGATGTTGACCAAACTCAATTTGCTTTATTTGTGTGCCATTTTTCTTAAATAAAAAGCATTGTCCGCTCTTAATGTATTGCGGAAACATCATAGTTCCGTCATGGAGAAACGAGCCGTTATATATCTGTTTACCACTTACTGAAAATGATACTCCTTTTTTTAGCATTGCTGTCCTAATATCAATTTCAAGAACTATGTCATTTGTGACTTCAAATTGCTGTAATTTAGGAAATAGTAACGTTTTCTTCTTATTCTCTTTGAAACCAGGAACCTCTTGAGCTGCTAAAGAAATGTGAACTTCCTTTGTTCGAAACGATTTTAATTGACCAACAATTTGTTTAGCTTTACAGACTTCTACGACTTGATTCGCAACATCTGAGGTTTCGACTATGTTTGATAGCGAATGTTGACATTTTTTGATGCACTGTATCTGGTCATTTAAGCTTGTTGTGCTTTTGTTGATTTTTTCTTTGCTAGCTTTTGTCATTTTCGCAAGTTTATTAAGGAATGTATTTTTTAATTCACTGACGTATCTTACTATATCCTCTTCCAACTTTTCAGCCTCCTCTCCTAATCTCTCAGATTCTTTGTCAATTTCATCAATATTTTTTTCCTCCGAAAATTTTACTTTTGAAAGTTTTTGCTCATAAGCTTTTAACTTACTGACGATATCTTGAATGACACTACTTTCTCTGATTTTCTTTGCAGCAACATCTATTGGCTCGACACTGTGGCATGTTCTGTGTTGAGTTGCTGCACAGAGCAAACAACAAGGTTCATCGTGGTCGTTGCAGACTAATTCAACAAGTCTTTCTTGGTGCTTTACGCACAAATTGTTCATATTTTGTTGCATACATGCATCCAAAGCGCTGCTAAAAGGACAGACGGTGTGTCTTCGAGATGCTGCACTTTTCTTGTGAAATTTAGTGCACGTTTCGCACATAGCTTCACAACATTCAAAACAGTAGTTAACGCCTTGAGTTTCCTCATTTTCGATTTCACAAGCTCCGCAAAGATTTTTCTCAGATATGTCTATAACATGCGTTAATGTTTTATTTAGAAAAAAATGGTTTACCCACTCTTTTTGATCTCCGAAACAAGGAATAAAATCTCGACATAAAGGGCAATTGAACCCCACAGGTGCCTCTTTGTGTTCACAGGAAGAGTTTACAGCCGAGGCTATGCACGAATGACAGAAGGAATGACCACACGGCAGAATTCTTGGAGATTTAAACTTCTCACAACATACGGAGCATAAAAACATATTGCCTAGATTATCTCCAAATCTACTTTTACTATCAGCAAATGCCATATCTGATGATCTGGTCAGCTGATTGTTTTCATGTTTGATATAAAATGCTTTCCGATCCCGATTGAATGATTTATTTAACTTCTGAAGAAAGTCTTTTTAATATGCCGAAGACAGCAGATAGATTTTCAATATATTACACTGTAGTTAATAGAGTTGTAACATGATATTTTATTATACTTTCATGTTAAATACTGAAATCTGATTGATTAAGACGCAGTTTATAATCCGTTGTCTTACGCTCAGTGTTAGCAACACCCTTGGCACTGGGTAACACAACGTGCGCGTAAATTTTGCGCATACGGTTCGCCGTAAAATTCACGTCGTTTTATATAAAAGCATTAAAGCTTTTTTTTAAATTAAGACATTCATTATACTAAAACGGTACCTGTTGAACCCTCGAAAACCTTTGTAAACCACAGTCCGCTTCGCGTCGGTTGACACTAATTTTCTCGGGATGTGAATTTCAACTGTTACCATGGGGCCTCCCAAACAGGCAATATTTTTAGAATGTTGTTTGTATTAATGTGAAATATCATTTTTGGTAAGTGCCAGGCAGTAGAGAAATTTTGTTTAGAATATGGCGCTTACAGTCAACATGAAATAATTATCGAGTTCTGTTAAGCTTAATGTTTGCACTGAAATGTTTATAAGTCATATAGATCTATCTCCACCCCTTATTGCCTTACTGCTCCTATCTTAAGTTTGACTTTGTTTCCGGTTTAATGTAAAAATTGTCTAGGGTGATCTATATATTAAGTTTATATCGGGTTTATTTCGGGTGTATAGCAGGTAAGAATTGTAAATCAATCAGTGTGGACTTATTTCCCCCCCCCCCGAAATCAGAATATCGATGTTTTTGCTTAAATTGCAACTGCAACTTTCAGTGTCTTTTAGACAAGCGGAAAACAACTTCGACAGTATTACATTTATAATTTATTTAAGACTCAAGTAGCTGCAATTTGCAATTTTTCTTGAACAGGCAAGTGCTGACTAGATTAACAGGCACGTAGCATCGTCTTTTAAAGTGTGTGTGTGTGGGGGGGGGGGGGGGGGGGGACTCATCAAAAACATCTTGACAAGCCCCCCCCCCCCCCCCCCCCCGCCAAAAAAAAAAAAAAAAAAACAACAACAAAAACAAAAACAGGAAGTTTACCACTATAGTGACGTCACATGGTGTGTTTTTTACACTCTGCTTGTTAACCAAGAAGATCTCGCGCTATAAGCGACATAGGAAATAAAGGAACATATGTTTACATCAACCGACTGTAATTCACAGCGCAATAGATACTGAGAGAGCTGAATTTACATTGGGTGCGTTCAGGGTACTGCCGTTGGCAGACAAAAGTTACCACTGGCAATTTTTTTTACCATTGGTATACAAACGGTACCAATGTTTGCCGATAAAATTTACCATAGGTAGACATTTCTGCAGACGATCTAGAGCTCTGTTAGCGATGGCAACTCTTTTTATGACGTCACAAAAATGGCGGATATTTTGTATGCACTGAAGGCAACAGAGTAATTTCACAGCGTTTCCACCTTAAACCTTGTTGTAGCTGAACAAGTCCTTAAAGCATTGTAATATTCCAAAAATACAACTGAAAAAAAAATCTTTCCGTATATGTAGGCATGTTGCAGGTGTATGGGGGTTATTGGTTTGAATATGACTGCCATCTAAAGCACCAAAACATTTTGAAATTGAAAGTTTTCTCCAGTTATTTGCTTAATTGTGATGAAGGCTATTTATTTGGCCTTAATATTTTTTAAAGAGGAGAAAATACTCTATAAAAAACTTTCTTTTGAAGATGTTCTAAAACCGTTCAGCCATACATCGAAAGTTCTCAAACGTAGTTTCCACAAAACATCAATAGTTCCTTTTCAACATTAGGGGTGGGGCCATTTAAATTGTTGTCGGTATTAACCATAGCATTGACTTTCAAATTTGTCCCTGGACAAACGGTATCAAAATCATCGGGTGTCTATATTATGGTATTAAAGTAATCGCATAGGTATGACTCGCTCTAGCCATGTTTTTCCAAAGATATACACACGTTTTACGGGAGAAGAAAAATCTGTAAGAAAAAAATTCTTTATTTTACACAAATTATAATTTTGAATGCAAAATGATTAACAAGGCAAAAATATTGCATCTTGGTTTGACATTTTCCGCTAAATAATCAGCCAGTGTTAACAATGGTACACCAAAGGTACCATTGTTAACATTGGTAAATTTCCTTCTATCTGTACCCCAAAACTCGTTCAGAGTATATATGGGTCCAATGGCACCAATGGCACAAATTGTTACCATTGGCAAACTGGTATTGGTACCACTGGAAATACTCTGAACGCACCCCGTATCTATTTCTAACCAGTTTATCCATCGGTCGAAACCTTCAACAACCTAAGAAAAGTCACGGACTGCACGTTATAATCAGGATGTTTGACAAATTTTCATATAAGACGGCTTGGCTATAATTTCTTTTATCTAACGTACTGCTGTACATCAACGATAAAATACTTGCATTTAATTACTCTGTACGATTAAATCATCAATTTCTTAATGAAAAGATGTAAATATAAACAAGAAAATGCTTTCTTTGATAATTTTTTTTTGCAAAGGTAGCTATACCCTCATACCAAGTATACATCACCAAAGAAAGTTATTTTATTGTTTAAGTTAGTACGGGTATGCTACATCGTTTACGTGTAAAAATATCGTTTGATATTTTCTTAAAATGTCTGAAAAGGTAAAATACCAAATTAAAAATACAATCTCAACACTAAAGTCTTACACAGAATTACAAAAGATAACTGTAACAGGAGTGTTTAGATGTTTTAATTATCTTAATTAATTAACGAAAACAAAATACTCAAGCTTGACTTCATCATTTTTTTAAAGTTTGATCAATGTCTTACTTGACCAACAAAAATAAGAACTGATTTCCTGAATAATGCATCATCACAATTTTCCTCTAAAATAAATACTCAGTACCTTTGAAACACACATTGTTACGTATTCTACACAGTTGGACAGAAAAACGGCATAAATACATTACATATGTAATGTGTATCGATACAGATGAAGTTAAATAACTTTATCATTATCTAGAATAGTTCAAACACATTTAAAGTAGTACTAGATATGAACATTTCCACGTATCGGTTAATACATGATATACATAATTATACAGTGTACAACACGCTAGTATCCCAGCTTCCAGTCCACCATATAATCCGGAGGCTCCCCTCTGATAAACTTCTGATAGTTTGAAACAAATACTCTAGCAATCTGCGTGAAAAAATATAATATTATAAATGTATATGGTATTCAATTAGGTATTGTAAAAGTGTTATAGCTTAAGAAATTAAACAGTAAGTAGTAAGATATTACTAAAAGTTTTTAACCATTTTTTTAAAATCAAATATCAAATATAAATTCTATTATGTTTTGAGAAATTAAATTACAGCCACATGAAGTAATGTTAAATTAGAATCCATCCAATTAAAGTTCGATTTGTAAAACTGCTCCTTCAAACTTTTACACTAAGATTGGGTAAGCAATCATTTGGTAGAGTAGCATTTGTTTAAGAAATAAAGTACGAGTTATCGTGAATGTTGCAGAATAATCTCCGATGTCGAGAAATGTTGTTTTGAAATATAAAAGCCGATGCTTTTATATTTCAAACAACATTTCGATATCGAGGAGGTTATTCTGCAACATTCACGATAACACGAACTTTATTTCTATTCTACTAACAGCCCAGTATTTCTACAGATCGTTTCTCCTATAGAGAGACGATCTTGACGGCTTTTCCGTGTAACCCCAACGGTTTTGTTGGTAATGTTTATATGTGTATCGATCAAAGGAATCACATGCAGACGACATTTTTTTTCCTTCGGATTTTTAAAACTCTTCCCTTATTTATAAAATATCTTTGAATCATATTCCTAATATTTTAAGGGCAATTTAATGCGATTATTAATTACTACTACACGTTAAATATTTTATGCAAAAACACGCAGTGAAAATGTACTAAGGAAGTCCTAGGAACAGCCGTATTGATCTCTTAAAAATAAACATTTGAGGCAGTACACATCGTTTTGACTGGAACTAACACGTGAAATTGACATGGTATTAAAACTTTTTAAGGTATGAAGTTGTACTTTCATGATCAGTGCGAGACAAATAGGTATTTCTGATCTGATAATTTACTGATGACGTTCGTGGTATATTGGAGAATAATGTCCGCGGCATATCTTTGATCTCGGCAATAACTGTAGTAGAATAAATTGCATCTCGGGACTCAAAATCTCAAAAAGAGAAATGATGTATACCGTGTCTGTGGACGGAGGTCCGGATACGTGAGGCGTTATTACGACATCTGGGTGTGTCCACAGCGGACTGTCCGCGGGTAGTGGTTCCCTGTCTATGGCGTCCAAAATGGCGCCACCTATCCAGCTATTGCTAAAAGGATAAAAAACTGCCTTTTTAAGAATTACACCATTGTACAATTTAAAAACCGTGTAAAAGATCCATAGTTAAATTTCATTAATCTCATGTTGTGAAATATCAAATTGTATATTGTATGGATATCTTACTTGAGAGCCCTCACGATAGAAGCTTCATCAATGACGTCACCTCGGCCTACATTGATAAACACACTTCTCTGTAAATTTGATTAAAATAGGGATAAAAATCGGAACAATTTCTAAAGTATGTTATTTAATGTATTTACCAATAAAGTGGTATAACTGATACATATACAACTTTAATGATAATATTACAAGGTAACTCTAGCTTTTTAATTTCTTGGAAAACTTTGTTACAGTACTTCATAAATTCTAAATTTAGAGTAATTCACATTTTTTATTGTCATGAAATATAGATTATAATGATTATCCGGGTTCAATTTCATATAATAAATTAAATGTAACGCTGTCTTATATAAAATTTACCTTATCTTGACAAGCTTTTAAAACATCTCCCGATAACATTCCTTTAGTTTCCGCTGTACTTGGTAGAATACTGCAGACATAATCACATCCGGTGAGGAATTTGGAGAGATCTTCGTTCCGTCTGTAATGAAAAATTATAATTAATATACCCCATCATACTAGATATGACTATAATTATATAAACAACATTTAATTGTTAGCATTAACAGGAAACTATTTCACAAATATATAGTACAAAGATTTAGAAAATTTTGAGTCGTGTCAATTTAACAATAAATTGCAAATGAAATAATGGAATCAGTACACAATTATAAAAGCATCAGCTTGAGCAGTACTAGTCATGTACTATTTATGTATATAGGTACACAGAGTAAGTTGTTACTTACAAAAGAACGTCAAAGTTTGGTAATCGCTTTTTCGTTCTACAAAGTCCCCTGACGGTCATTCCAAAAGCTTTGCATGCTGCAGCAACTGTGCCCAATAAGAAATACTTAGTAACATAAGCATTTACTAACTAAGTATAACATTTAGGACATATTTAAATACAAATCATGCCATTGTAACGTATGTCATAGTGTTCTTAAAATCTCCAAGGGTATACCGTACTCTTAGAGCCAATGGCACCAGTTCCCAGAATTCCAATAGTCATGGTCGATAGAGACCGTTTCTGGATAAATTTGGATCTGTAAAAAAAAGTATTTAAATGCACTTAATCTGTAAACGGAAATTGTTACAATCTCAGTTTTATAATATTACATTCTCTTGTTGGTACTTCAATTTTTTTTATTTTATACCCAAACCATTAATGCATCGTCGAAGGCTCAACAG
Source organism: Magallana angulata (assembly GCF_025612915.1). Taxonomy (NCBI): domain Eukaryota; kingdom Metazoa; phylum Mollusca; class Bivalvia; order Ostreida; family Ostreidae; genus Magallana; species Magallana angulata. The sequence goes on from NC_069118.1 coordinate 4,946,382, forward strand.
AGAACCTCACTACTTACCAGCCTGCATTGTTGAGCATAAATGTACATTTCAGATAGAACAAATGTGTGCATAAATAAAAAATACGTTTAAAAAAACTTTCAAATACACAATTATAAATGTACATTTTGGTTCTACCATGGAATGAGTAAATGCGAGTGGACTATTACTGAAAAATGTAAAAACAAACAAAACAAACAAACTGATCTCGGATACTGAACCTGCTCCAGACCTTCTGTCGTTGGTACTCCGCCATCTGAGGGAAGTAGTGTTCCCGGGAAATAATCTGGCCCAGCACGTACTCGGCCATGAGCTCCCCAAACCCTTCACCCATACGTGTGAAGACCATGTGCTCTGGTGGCTACAATTTGTGAATGGGATTAATCGCAAACAGGTCATGATTGTTTACGTAAACTTTATTGGTACATGTATTTACTGACGTTTAATTTCATCTTTAGATCTATAAAGATAATGAAAGGAAAACCAAGTATTTCATGATAACTATTATAATCGTTGTAAAGTTTAACGTGATCTGAAATCATTATAAGTAAAGGTAAAAGAAAAAAAATTATAACAAACGATGCAGATTTATTTAATTAATGCAAACTACTTTCATTGTTTGTAATGAGAAGAAAAAGGTTACCTTTTGAAATGCTCGAAATAGTTGATCAATACCTTTATATTTTGTACAAAAAGATGATGAGAATTAAGAATGAATATAATTACTGGTTTAAACGATACCCATTAATTGCTATTCAAAATGCATTACAATACACGGGATAAACTGTTTCTGCAGTTGGTTAAAATAAATACATTTTTCATTTGATATAAATTACTACAAGTTACTTTTCTTTAATGAAATTAATATTCAAATTCACTTTGCTTTCAAAAACACCCACTGTTACAAAAATGCGGAAGTATTTGTTATACAAATTTAAATTATTCAAAGTTTACCCGCGCTACATGACTGGAACCATCGCAGATCATCACACGAGAGGCCACTCTGCACCAGATTGCGTAATGTGGTATGAAAAGTAATGATAATGTCTGCCTTGCTGTCATCAATGAGCTTTGCAAGTTTGGAATATTCTGATGGATCTATGCGGAAATCTAAAATAAGAAGACTCATGTCTGTAGCATTCACCACAAAATGATGTTTTTTGCGTGGACCCTGAGGTCCACGCAGAAAATATATAAGCGAGGTAAAACCGGATGCTATGGGGAAAATTCAGCCTGCGCATGAGCTAGCCTGGTTCCTGTGCGTAATGGGTAGCGCAGGGAACCAGGCTAGCACAAGTTTATCTGAATCGGGATCGGGATTCCGTGCCATATGACACATATAAGTTCAAAGGCGCTGTAATTGTAAAGTTGACGGTAAACGGTACAGACAAGGTATTCCTTTTAAAGAAATGATTGGCATGTGATATGAACTATCAGTATTATGAAATAAGTTAATGTTATGCCGAAACTACAACATGCATCAAATAGCATAATTTGCAATGTTTTGTTGTTTTCCGAATACACATGTAACTTAACTTTACATTTATAGTAGGCGAGGCTAGAGAACTTCCCGATTAAATTGTTTAATCATTTAAGTATGATTGAATAATTATGTCACTATAAAAGTTTAAATCTCAAGAAAAATGCATCAAAATATGAATTTTTTTAATTTACACAAAGCTGTAAAGTCGGGATATGAAAGTTTTGACAATGCAGAAAAAATAAATAACCCGCGCCAGCGGGTTATGTAAATGTTTTTTCTGGAATAATCGCTACCTTCATAACCCGCATGAATCATCAAAGAAAGCAAGCATTTTATTGTTCATAATATTATTTTTCATTCAGTTAATAAATAAATTGATTATGAAAAGTAAGTAAAATTCACTAAATTAGGCCTACTGTTAATGCACACAAGTATGTTAGCTAAAAGTAACAGTCAAATCGTCTCCTGTGAGACTTTGAGTCAGACATCTGATCATGATGATTAGTTCGTGCAGTCCATGATTTTTCTCAGGTCGCTGTAGGTTTTGACCAATTGATAAAAATGGCGTGTCGATTTCAGTCTGGCTGTTTCTATAGAGCTATGAATTAACTATAAGTTTCCGTAAGAAATAGAGGGAATCATACTTGGTAGATGTAAATATAATACTATAAATCGTATTTAATGAATAGTCAGATCGAGTTTAATATCAAATCACTAATATCGGACTGCCAAATCTATGTTTTGAAAATACGAGAACAAAGGCAAAACATCAAGTTATTTTATACACAACCCTTGTTATACAAACCCTCGGGTATTGGATAACTGAGGACATTCAGGTCGGGTACGAGAGTCCGTACAAGTTCCGGTAAGCGGGATAACGGTGACACTATGTACACAGTATGGGGCTGATGGTCCCGAGGTTGTGGATTCACGCCGCTCATCGCTTCAAGCTACAACCGGAAATCAGCGAGTCCCAGTGGGTACTATGTACTTGAAGATAGAGACAGTCACTGTGACTGTGAATACAAATAAGCCAATGCACTCATGACTCAACTTTGCATTTATTATTAGGGAAATGAAACAAAACCTTATGCATACACACGGCACGTGTACACTTTATGCGATCAATTGTTGGCATTAACATTATTTAGGCCTTAACTTTATCTAGGCCTTCTCAATAAAAATGCTAAACACCTTATAAAGAAGGAAAGTTGACTTCTTTACAAAAGACCCTATTCCCGTTTATCTAGGCCTATCCATCAACTTTTTAGTACATGCATATAAAAAGCCTCTCCAACCTCCTCCTGTTCAATCATTTGTAAAAAAATAAATATAAAGATTCAAAATACTTTTCAAACAAAAAATGAGATTGTAACTTTATATAATATGTATAGTGTTTATAACCATTAAATTTAACATAACAAGCACTCAGCGTCCCTAAATCAGACACATGCATAACACTGTTTTTGAAAGTGTGTGTGTGTGTGTGGGGGGGGGGGGGGGGGTGGGGGGGGTGGGCACACTTACTTAAATTCTGATCATACACATATGCAATTTTAAGGGTATACATTTATTTGCAAGTACGGAAATAAACAGCTACAAATACACAATCCCTCAAAGCAATACGTTAGTATTAACACATGGGAGGGGGGGGGGGGGGTTCAGTGTATAGGCCTATTGTACCCCTAACTCCTATTGTACCCAGTATAATATTATATTTAATTTGTTAATTAAACGGTATCTACAATTTCTAACATGTTCCCAGTTGCGATCAAGGAAGGGTAAGGGGAGGACAGTCCCTTCATTTTTTTTTCTTATTAAAGCCCAACACCGCTCGTAAATAGGCACTGTCCCCCATATTTCTCTTTCAGCACCGCTTTCCCTACAACCCCTATATAAGCCACATTTAAGGTGCCTCACTACACCTTGAAATTAGCAGCAAATTACTTGATTATGATAGAAAGCATGATAAATAAGATGTATATATATCAAATAGGGGGAAAATGTGCAATTTTAGATAAATAATGGTATTTTCAAAAATTTCATTCAGTAAATATAAACAGAAGCCCAAGGTGGACTCGAACTCATGACCTGCGGTTCACAAACCTGATACTTTAACCACTGAGCTATGACTATATACACCTGAATCGATTGATACAAACAGTTTAGCAAAACAATTAAATCGCCACCTTGTGACGTAGTGTCTTAAAAAGTATAAGTCTCGGTGTAGTGAAGTACCTTAACAGTTTAAAGTACTTTGCTGTAGAGGTCTCACCTGTGTGGACGAAGATCTTGCTTCGCCCTGTTATTCGGTCGCGATTATGCTATAAAGTTTTACGCACTTTTCTCAAACCAGGATAGTACTAAACATCAAATTAACTGGTCAATGCATTATTTACAAACATAATATTCACATAAAATTAGAATTATATGCATAAAAGTCCAAAGACAACGAAAGGAACACTACACGTCTGCCAGGAGTTTCAGGTGTGCAATCGGGTGTAACGGAATCGAAAGGTTTATAAACCAGGTACCTGCGTGACAGTGCCTATTTGCGAGCGCGATGTTCAGCTTTTAATAGATAGATAGATAGATAGATAGATAGATAGATAGATATAATCTATCTATCTATCTATCTATCTATCTATCTATCTATCTATCTATCTATCTATCTATCTATCTATCTATCTATCTATCTATCTATCTATCTATCTATCTATCTATCTATCTATCTATCTATCTATCTATCTATCTATCTATCTATCTATCTATCTATCTATCTATCTATCTATCTATCTATCTATCTATCTATCTATCTATCTATCTATCTATCTATCTATCTATCTATCTATCTATCTATCTATCTATCTATCTATCTATCTATCTATCTATCTATCTATCTATCTATCTATCTATCTATCTATCTATCTATCTATCTATCTATCTATCTATCTATCTATCTATCTATCTATCTATCTACACACACAAACACACACACCGGGGTATGAATATAAGCTGCATTGCATGCACATAAATGTGGGAGGGGTCTTTTCACCGGAAATCATTTACAATAATGGACAGACTTTTAACAGCTACGTTGGAAGCATGGATGCGCGTCTGCACGATGCTTGTCTCGATCAAATCTACTGACAAAAGCATCCTAATTCGTAATAGCGTTTAGCACCAGATGATCATGTAATGATAAACACTCGAAGATGGCAAATATGCTTCTTGTTATTTAATCAATGAATGCCTTAAAAATGTGTAAACAAACAACTGTATGAAAAGTATTTATACATAAGATCTATGTCTTACCTACGAAATACAAAGGACATGGCCAAAAATAATTATACAGCTGATAGTCACATTTCTAGTTTCGTTTTCTAAGCAAAATTGAGACTTTTATATCTTCCATACAGAAGATTTCTACCTACATGTGTATATTCGAGCGGTAAAGTTTAAATCTCAATATTAACATTTTTAAGTGTCTTTGCCTGTGATAACACTACAGATTAATTTTGTATTTACAGTCCAGTAAATTCGAATTACGTATTGTTGAGGCGCGAACGGGGTTTGCATGATTAAAAGTCTAGAAATGAAAATCACATGAGTATTTATCAATATTCTGACATTTAATCGTACAGTTGCTAAAAATGAATAAATATAAGTTATAAGAAGCCATTCTTTGAATATTATGAAGTGAAAATTTTGGTAAAGCATGGCTAAATCCATTAGTAGAGCTCTTCGGGTTTTATTGATTTATAAATATACTGTAGATAGCGTTTATTAATACATGCACATTTTATTATGTGATGTAGCTGCAGGTTTGTAGCTCCCGGTCTGAAAAAAATCGGATGGAAGACCGGGGAGCTACAGTGCCTCCTATAGTAAATCAAAGTACTGAAGTACTGAAAGCCGTACTCTTTTGGTGTGTCTTTATGCATATTGTGTAGTAAAGACTGAAAATCTCTCTCTCTCTCTCTCTCTCTCTCTCTCTCTCTCTCTCTCTCTCTCTCTCTCTCTCTCATATGCTTTCAATATCGGCAAAGCGTCAGAAAGAGACCAAATTTTGTAAGCGGTTATAAACAAAAATATGTCTGTCTAGCAGAAAAAAATTCAACAGTTGCTGCATTGAATTTTGCAACAAGCGTTATATATCCAATCCCCATTTCTTCGATGCACAGCAAAGTAGTTCATGGAAATCCATGCGCACTGTATGTGTCCAAAATGCATAGTCTTGTTTTTAAAACACGTATTTAATAAAAAAAATCTAAAAAAGATAGACAATTCTCTTGAAATTAAAAAAAACAAACAAAAGACTTTTGACAAAACGTGGCTCTTTGTGTAACTATTTGGTATAGCGGAAGCTTTTACTTTGACGCTGTTTGGTTTTTTGTTTACTTTTGAAGTTGTGCTATTTATAGTTACATTGGCGATTGCCAGGACTCTCCGGCTAAAAACTGCAATTTACGGCGCACAAAAAATTTGCGCTAGTTTTTGACTGATTTACCTTATTTCCGAATTTATTCTGTGAAAACATTTAACACAATTTAATTTTTCATTCAATTTACTACTGATATCGGTACTTAACTTGCCTCAAACTTACCGATCTCGGAAATTAAAGTATGTTAAATTCACGTCGTGCTCGAGAGTCGCCAATTTTAAATGTTAACAAACTGCACCACTTCACTTTACAGGGCTGGTGGTGGCGTTTAAAAGAATATCAGAGGCAAGTTAAGTGATAATGTCTGAAGTAAAATGCCTTAGGAATTTTTTGGAATCAAATATTTGTATAGAATATGTTCGAAAATTAGGTTGATCAGTCCAAAACTAGCACATTTTTTTTGTGCGCCGTAAATTGCAGTTTTTTTTCTATGGGAGGCACTGCTAAGCTCCCAGGTCGTCCATCCGATTTTTTTTAGACCGGGAGCTACAGACCTGCAGCTAGTGTTGTTGTAAATTTTGAAATCTATTAAGTGGCAGAAAATTAAACTCAAATTTGTCTGTTGTAAGTATTGTACATGCATTTACAGCCATCCGGTAAATTAGTAAAAAATATACATTATTAAAACTATATGGAAACTATAATCTTTCATACTGAGCATGTAACACTGATAAAAATAACCAAGAGAAGAATATCTTGTAACATTAAGAATATCGTTTATTTATATAACCCATTTTAAACTACTGATACATGTACATTGATATTTACTTTGTACAGGTGATGTAATGTAATTTTCTCATCGTCTGAGCCATGCAAGTTTATGTTTGTATACAAACAAATGGAATTGATGCAGTAAACTTATTGTCTAGTATTTCCGTTGCCAATCTACCACATAATCCATTTCCTCCCCTCTCAGAAACCATTGGTAGTTTGAATCAAATACTTTGGCAGTCTGCAAGAGAAGAAACAAAATTATACAACACAAGTTTTTAACAGCAGTATATGACCTTCCATCTACTATTTTTTTAAACTCTGAAAGGGAATAGCAAACATGTCAAATATATCCCTAATACTTGTAATGTTGTTTGAAAAAAAAAAAAATAAAGTTTTTGATTTAAAGTTGCTTGTTTTTATTTCGGCATTCTATTAATAGGTGCCGCGTTTTATTTATACCAAAAAGCAATGGTTGGGATTTAGTTAACTGGAATAAAAAAAAATAATAATTATAACAAGAGGCCCATGGGCCACATCGCTCACCTGAGGAACAATAGGTATGATAAAGTCAGCTTAATGGAGTCATAATACAAACAATCTGGACAATGTACAATAGTACATGTAGATCCTGTATAAATAAAATCCATTTTTCCCCCTTGGAACTCGGATAGCCCTGATTGCTGCCAATATTTACAAGAGCAGACTTTAATCACCGCTCCTGCACATATATAGGGACTCAACGTTACGCAGGCAGGGATGACCGCACACTTGCGCCAACAGCTCAACCTAACGCAAGCAGGGAGTGCCGTACACTTGCGCTAGAAAGGCCTGAACACCAGCAGGAATGACCATACATTAGTGCTCCGCCGCAACCACCACCAATACAAGCAGATATGATTGCACACTTGTATTAATGCGATACAGGGCAGGAATGGCCGCACACTTTGTATCAAAGGTTATAAAACACGTAGATTAGATAGAGCAAGGATGTTCTAACACACAATCTATCCATACCTGTTCAAGTTTAACCCCAATCAGTCGCACATCAAATTGCAATAGACACTGTCCCTATATATCTGCCAACCTAAAATAATTCATAGTATCTAAAAATTGGAAATCAAAAATAAACAAACTAATCCGGCCTTACCCAAAACTTCTTATGCAGAACAACTTATATACATTGAATATTTATTATTGTATAAAAATAATCATCACAATAATTGGTTAACAGTGGATGCATTAATTAAAATAATCAAGAATCAATAAATCAAGGGCAATAACTCAATACAGTAATACAAAAAGATTCTAATGAATAAATAGCTGCCTGCTTCAATTTTATAGTCGTATCACGTGTTGAGTATTGCAGTTCTCAAAAAGATCCTTTACAATTGTTTATATATGGGATGTTTAGCTACATCAAACTCTGAACCTTCTTGTGAGGCCGAAGAATTGTCCTGGAGCCAAAGTTTTAACAATTATAAAGAATCATCTTGCTGATTAGTTTCTGAGAAGAAGATTTTTAAAGATTTACTCTATATATTCCTATGTAAAACTTCGACCCCCCATTGTGGCCCCACCCTACCCCCAGGGGTCATGAATTTCACAACGTTGAATCTACACTACCTGAGGATGCTTCCACACAAGTTTCAGCTTTCCTGGCTGTTTAGTTTCTGAGAAGAAGATTTTCAAAGATTTACTCTATATATTTCTATGTAAAATTTTAACACCCCCCCCCCCCAATGTGGCCTCACCCTACCCCCAGGGATCATGATTTTCACAACTTTGAATCTACACTACCTGAGGATGCTTTCACACAAGTTTCAGCTTTCCTGGCTGTTTAGTTTCTGAGCAGATGATTTTTAAAGATTTACGCTATATATTCCTATGTAAAACTTCGACCCCCCATTGTGGCCCCACCCTACCCCCAGGGGTCATGAATTTCACAACGTTGAATCTACACTACCTGAGGATGCTTCCACACAAGTTTCAGCTTTCCTGGCTTTTTAGTTTCTGAGAAGAAGATTTTTAAAGATTTACTCTATATATTCCTATGTAAAACTTCGACCCCCCATTGTGGCCCCACCCTACCCCCGGGGGTCATGAATTTCACAACTTTGAATCTACACTACCTGAGGATGCTTCCACACAAGTTTCATCTTTCCTGGCTTTCTGGTTCTTGAGAAGAAGATTTTTGAAAATTTCTCGAAATTTTTCATTAATTTCTAATTATCTCCCCTTGAAAACGGGTGTGGCCCTTAATTTTCACAACTTTGAATCCCCTTTGCCTAAGGATGATTTGTGCCAAGTTTGGTTGAAATTGGCCTAGTAGTTCTTGAGAAGATGTTGAAAATGTGAAAAGTTTACGGACGGACGGACAGACGGACAGACGGACAGACAGACGACAGACAAAATGTGATCAGAATAGCTCACTTGAGCTTTCAGCTCAGGTGAGCTAAAAAAACTGGGAACATGATTTAAAATAGAAGGCGTATGCTAATGTAAAATCACAAATTGCAAAGTCTTGCTATATTTATCGCACAGTTGGATTCAAATCGGGACGTCAGATTCTGATACATGTATATTCTACAAGCAAAGTTAAGCAACCTGGATAAAAAGAAGTGTAAAATTACTTTTTCTGAAAAACGATAAAAACTAGAGACGAGCTCGTTGCAAGCAACGATTAGGTCTTCCGTCGTAGCTGCGTCATACTTGTGACGTAATATAAAAATTGATACCTGACCATGGTGCAATATTAGATGTATAAACACTGTGTAAAAGAAACAAAGTACATGTATATAAGCAAATACAGATCTTTAAAAGTTGTCTGAAGTTTGATTTGCCGCATGTTGTTTTTTTGCATGTGCATTTTATTTTGAGAAACTTATCGAATCATCATAATTGACTCAATATACACAGAATATGGACGACGATTATAATCACACAGTGGGTTTGCCCGGTATGAACGTAAAAAGACCAAACATTTTACTCGCATTTTTTATCGAAAGCAAGGGCCAATGAATCTTTTAGAATGTATGCGGAGATCCTGGAAATTTTACAGGGGGTTCTGAAGAATAATTTTGTTTTTTGAGGGGGGGGGGGGGGGGGAGGGGGCATGCGCAGATAAGAAAAATTTTCCTGGGGTGGGGGTTGAGTGTCTGACGGTTATTTGAGTTTGCCTGGGGATGTCCGAGGCATATTTTTGTAATTTTATATTGTACATGTAATGGAAAGAAATTTTGCGGGGGTTGGGGTGGGGTCTGGAACCCTCACCCTACTCTTCTTGATTCGCGCATGGGGAAGGCCGATGCCGGTAATTTGACGGTAATTTTAACCATTTTTATTTAATTAATCATTTTCAAAATTATCGGAATTCCAATATTACCTTTAAACGCAGTTAAAACTTAAAATACGAACCATTTAGTCTTGGTGAGTATTCGGCCAACATGCGTCCGCGTACGAAAGAAATGGCAATATTCAAGAAATTTGGATGGACGATCTGGGTCCTAGGTCGTCCATCCGATTCTTTTTCAGACTAAAAGCTACAGAACTGCACTTAGAGAATATCAAACTGATTATGTTTATTTATTTTGTCTCAAAGAATCAGTTTTTTAAATAAAGTTTTATCTTTAAAAAAAAGAAATCGGGCACAATTTTCAATGTTAGCATTTTACAATTTAAAGGTCTAATCAAATTTTGAATGAAGTTTCAAGATACTACTCTTCGTTGTTTTATACGAAATATTGCGTGGAAAAAAGATTTACATCGCATATATATTATAGAACTAATTTCTTCTCTTTTTTATTTACATCAAAATAAATCCAAGAAAAATTCTAAATATTTTTTTTTCCTTTATATGTGTTAATGAAAACGTTGATCAGCAAGGGTCGGTTCTATGTCGTGCAAGCACCTACTTAATAGATTGTTACACGGATCTACCACGATGACAAATATCGAAAAGGCAATATTGTGGGTGAAGGATGAAAGTGTAGTTTGTTTTTTAGGTTTATTTTTGATAATTTATTTATCTGGATCAATTTGGTCTGTTGGTTTGTTTTGTTTATTGAAAAGGGGAATAAAGAAAATGAGTAATTTCCGATATGAAGTCAAGCATATATTTTCATATTATCATTGACTTAAAACATGTTGGAAAAAAGAAATATTGCATCAAGCAGTTAGTTATTATGCGCAGATTATGCATTCCTCTATGGTTTTCACAATTGCATGTATCAGTTACTACACGTATTTGCTTACGGAGAAATAAATCTCCAAAGAGATGATATAGTTATCAGTTAAGTTCCAGATTGTCTTCTGCACATGCAAGCACGTGTGTAATCCTGATTTAAAAATAGGTATAATGTCCGGGGAGGGGGGGGGGGGGTCATCGCAACAAAACTGTGTATAAGCGTACTAGAGTGTACATTGTTAATTAATAATTGATGTTGAATTGTTATTAACAAACAAAATCATAAATGTTCTGGATTAAGAATGCATACTTGTCTCCATACTTTATTAGTAAAAAGCTACAAAAGACAAATGAATTGTTGTTACAATACACATACATTTACAAACATAATAACTATGACAATAATGCGACTCCATACATTTCCGTATACAAATGTATTATTGACTAGAACTGCTTTCCATAGATTTAAGTTTCATCAGCAACCACGTGTTTTGCAAAACCTTCCAAAATTACAACATTTACATTTACTTATACATCGTAAATCTGCCAAGAACTTATACTGTATGATAAAATACAGACTTATATTGTATGCTTATACAATGAAACAATTGCATGCTATGCAAAATATGAATCTGCGCACTATGCAGAAAGTAGGTCATGTCGGCCGATAGACATTGGAGAGAAATACTCAACTATCATGAAAATGCAAGCTTATGCATACTAGAATTTCACTCAAAACTCTGGAAAGATACATATACAATGCGATAAACATTCACTTACACTATGGCACTGCACACTTCACACAAAACGACATAATGCTCTGTAGCAAAACAGCTCGGCTCCAGCCGACATGTGAAACTCAAAAATGTTTACTCAGTAAGTCGTACATAGAATGTTTCTTAAACATCACACTCCCCGCCTAATATCCCAAGGATATTACAATTATACAAAATTATAAATCATATACACAAAAATCTAAACAGTATGTGAGCAAACCAAAGCACACTAATAAACTGAACAAGTTAGTCAATCAGTAGCACCAATTCCGTTATTGGTCGAATGTAGGTTGTGTCCTTGCCGTCTTTGATCACCCGAACTTCAACTGTTCTCACTTTCTGACCGTTGCCACTTTCGAAAGTCTTCACAATCAAACCCATCGGCCACTGTCCACGGTGCAACTCCTTGTCACGTAATAGGACCACGTCACCTTCCTTCACGTCAGGACGTTCCTCACACCATTTCCTTCTTGCTTGGAGATTCTGTAAGTATCCATCCTTCCAACGCTTCCAAAAGGTATCGGAAAGGTGTTGTACATGTTTCCACTGAGCTTTGTAGATTTCCTTTATGTCGCCACAAATCTGTGGAGGAATGTCTGTGAAACCTTTCTGGGTAAGTAGCATTGACGGACTGATGACATAAGGACTGTCAGGATCACATGACAGTGAACAAATAGGACGGGAGTTCACGATTGCACACACTTCACACATGAATGTGCACAAGACTTCATGGGACAACTGTTTCGCATTTGGGTTCAACAACATGGCGTCTAGTATCTTGCGAGAGATCCCAATCATCCTCTCCCATGATCCTCCTCTGTGTGATGCATGGGGTGGATTAAATGTCCATGTTATCCTGTTGTTGCGAAGGTAATCTTTAATAGGTCGTTTCTCTGTATAAACGGCATCCGCTTGAATCGCGTCCAGGGCGCCTAAGAAGTTGGTCCCTCGGTCCGAACGCATCTCCTTCACTGGGCCACGTAGAGACACAAAACGTCGCAGTGCATTTATGAATGATGAAGAGCTCATCTCTTCTATGACTTCTATGTGAATGGCCCTTGAAGTCAAACATGTAAAAAGTACCGCCCATCTTTTGTTGTGAGATAATCCTCCTCTGGTCTTGCGCGCGGCTACAGTCCACGGGCCAAACACGTCGACACCTACTGCTGAGAAAGGAGGACCAGGCGTCAGTCTGTCTGCAGGTAAGTCACTCATGCGCTGGTGTTCCAGTTTTCCTCGGAGTTTCCTGCAGGTAACGCACTTGTGTATAACTGAGTTCACAAGTGTCTTACAGCCAGTGATCCAGAACCCACCGGACCTCACTGCACCTTCTGAGATAAGTCTTCCTTGGTGATAAACTTTGCTGTGGAAATGGGACACAAGAATTCTTGCAACATGAGATTTTCCAGGGATGATTATTGGGTTCTTCTCATCAACAGGAAGGTTAGATTGGTTGAGACGTCCGCCAACACGTACCATGCCCCGTTTGTCCATAAATGGGTTCAAAGTCACAATGCAGCTTGAAGGGGGTACAGGTTTACCGTCTTTCAAAGATCTGATCTCTTCCTTATAAAAGAAAGCTTGTACTTCCTGCAGGATGAAATGCTCAGCTTCTTGCATGACCTCAACATCGAATGCTGCTGATTCTGCAGCTCCTCTTTTCAATCGGCAAATCTTCTTCAGATTATAAACAGCACGCACCAAACTTTTCCAAGTTGAAAAGTTTTCAAATCTTGCCACAAATGGTGTGTTTATTTCCGTTTTCTTCACTTTTACTTCTGGACGTACATTATTGTCTTCTTCAGGAGAGACCAAAGGAAAGGTAAGAACTTCTTCTTTACTATGAGGAGATCTGAGTAAAAGTGGTCCTCTAAGCCAGTCACTCTCTGCTAGCTCTTCTACCGATGTCAAACATCTAGTCCCTATGTCTGCTGGATTCTGCGCAGTTGGTACAAATTTCCACTGTAAAGGCTTAGAGCGTCTGTGGATGACAGCCACTCGGTTCGAGACATAGTTATAAAATCTGCGAGTTTGGTTGTTCAGGTAACCTAGTACTACCTTACTATCTGTGTAGTACGTCGCTGCATCTGGGTCAATATCCAAGTGTTTGAACACTGTCTGAGCCAACTCTGTGCCCAAGACTGCTGCACAAAGTTCAAGACGCGGGATAGTTGTAGTCTGAAGTGGAGCTATCTTAGATTTCCCAATGACGAATCCAACGTGGACATCACCAGAGTTGCTGATTGTACGCAGGTACACCACTGCTGAGATCGCTTTCTCAGAAGCGTCCGAGAATATATGTATTTCCCTCATGTGAGTACGGCTTAAGGAAAGCTGCGTAAACATTCTTGGAATGTGCAAGTCTTCTAGAGAGCTGAGGGAGTCCTTCCATCTTATCCACTCTTCCTCTCGGTCACTAGGTAAAGGATCATCCCAACTACTGTTGCACTCACCCACTTCTCTATACAGAATTCTGCCATGTATCACTATGGGTGCAATAAAACCCAAAGGGTCGAACAAGCTGTTGACAACAGAAAGAAGTCCTCTCTTTGTGAAGGGTTTCTCTAGAATGCGTGTGTTGTATGTGAAGCTGTCCGAGTTAATGTCCCATGACAGGCCTAGACTGTGCTGGACAGGCAAATCATCAGATCCAATGTCCAGTGACATTAAGTTCTTTTCCAAGTCCTCAGATGGAAAAGCTTCCATGACTTCCACATCGTTTGACACAATCTTATGGAGTCTGATTCTTGCATTGTTCAACGCAACCTGAGTCTTCTTTAGCAATCTAATGGCTTCTGCACTAGAGGGCAAGGAGATAAGACCATCATCCACATAAAAGTTCTTCATCACGTAATTCCTTACATCACTATCTTCGTTCTCTACTGTTTTCCGTAGACCATAAGTGGCCACTGCCGGTGAAGGTGTGTTCCCAAACACGTGAACCTTCATTCGGTACTCAATAAGTTCTTCATCCGAGTCGTTATTCTTGTACCAGAAGAACCTCAAAAAGTCTCTGTCCTCTTCACTAACAAGGAATGAGTAAAACATCTGCTGGATGTCCGCCATGATGGCTACTTTGTCCATACGGAAACGTAACAGTATACCAAGCAAGTCATTCGTTAGATTAGGTCCTGACAGTAAGACACTATTGAGAGAGAGACCTTCATAACTCACTGATGAGTCGAAAACTCCACGTATTTTGTCTGGTTTACGTGGATGATACACTCCAAAAAGAGGTAAAAACCAGCACTCTTTTCCTGGAGGAACAGGTGGTGCAATCTCTAAAGCGTCACTTTCCGTGATTGATTTCATAAACGTGATCATGTGCTCCCTCTTTATAGGGTTCCGCTTCAAATCCCTGTCTAGCATCAGCGCACGCTTTAACGCTTGACTCCTGTTGTTCCCTAACTGCGGTCTACGAAGCTTAAAAGGGAGTGGAGCTTTCCATCTTCCGTCTTCATCTTTCACAAACTCATTGTCCATAATCCTGAGGAATTGGCGATCTTCAACAGAGATCCCAACTTCGTCATCATCCCTGTTCCGCTCGAAAATGTGGAACCCAACATCGTCTCGACAGGATGCGATGTCCTCCTTTAGATGGAAACTGTTAGGACAGGGTTGAAAAATCGACTGACGTTCACAGGTAACTATGTTAGTCTTGAGCACATTGATAGTCGATGGTTTATGCGACTTGTTGATACATACATCTCCAATGACGACCCAACCTAGTTTCAGCTGCAACGCAAAGGGTGAGTTCTTAGGTCCAAGTCTCTGAGACAGCACATAATGGGCCTCCAGTAGGTCACGTCCTATGAGTAGTAGAATTTCCGCTTGTGGATTCATAGGAGCTAAAGGTAGGTCTTGAAGATGTGGGTGATGTTTCACTACATCAAGGGTCGGTATTTCATGTTTCTCATTGGGAATTTCATTACATTCTGTAATGGTAGGCAGTTCCATCACAATAAAACCATCAGTCGTTGCTACCATCAGACCTGATATCCTACGACCACTCGTCTGTATGCGGCCCGCACATGAGGTAAGTGTAAAGAAATGTGTCTGTGAGTGAGGCACATTCATAAAGTCAAACAGTTCTGATCTTGCGAGTGTTGTGTTGCTCTGGTCATCAATCAGAGCATAGATGCGTAAACGTTGTGAAGGGGTTCCTTTCGGATATACGTCCACAAGTACAGCCTTTGCACACGAACGTCCAGTAAACTGTTCACCACACACCGCCGTGCACTTAGAGAGGATGTTTGCTCCCTCCCCGCCATTCTGTCTCTGGCTTTCAGGTGGATGAAGAGCTGTAGGGTGCTGTGAACTTTCACATTCCTCGCATCTTATATCTGTGCGGCAGGTCTTGAACGTATGCGTGTCTGATCCGCAACATCTGTAACACAAGTTATGTTCTCTGAGGAATAATTTCCGGTCACGAACGGATTTCTTCCTGAAAGCCCTGCACTCATTCAAGGTATGCTCAGCATCGTGGATAGGGCATCTCTTCCCTGTGGTCTTAAAGTCTGTTCCTGAGTCTTTAAAATCAGTCTTCTTGACATTCACTGATTTTGCAGGTTTGAAGTTCTGCTGGTTGTATCTTGGTGTCTCTTTGACAAAAGCCTGAGTCACTTGTAAGCCAGGGTCATTCATCATGGTTGACATTTCCTTCACAAATTCACAGAATATAGTAAATGGAGGGTAAGTAACTCCATGAGTCTGTTTGTACTTCGAGGCTTTAGAAGTCCACTTATTCTGCAAACCAGATGTTAACTTCTGAACAATGGGAAGCACTCCTACTGATGAGTCAAAATAACTGAATTGTTGATTGTATTTTGGATTTTCCTTTAACGCCAGTGTTTCGCTCAAAATATCTGAAAGTTCATACAACCGTCTTGGTTCGTTCGCACTGAGTCGGTGGAAATTCGCAAGCTTGGTCTTAATTGCTGTTTCGATCAGTTCAGGTGAGCCGTATCTTTCCTCCAGTCTAGTCCATAAGGTCTCACAGCCTTGTGTAGGATTTCCTATTGATGCTGCTCGGATGCTTTTAGCGTGTTCCTTGGAGCTAGGGCCCAACCATCTGATGAGGAGATCGAGTTCTTCTGAGGGCGAAACTGATGCCTCCTGAATAACTGACTTAAAACTGGTCTTCCAGGGTACAAAGTTCTCAGGTTTATCGTCAAAATTGACCAGCTTATTGATCATGAGTTCTTTCTTAAGTAGAAAGCTTGAAATATCAAACACAGTGTTCTTGGATGATTCCAATCCCTTGGGAACAGGTGTAGATATTCTCGGAACTGGGTTGACTGACTCGCTGTTAAGTTTCTCTGTTGCTTTATGGGATTCCTCGTTCAACATTTCTGTCAGAGGTTCCTTTAAGGTTGTCTCTACTGGCTGTAGACTAATCCCTTCGACAAAGTTTCTTGCCCGTTCAATCGGATCCTCGACTTCTACGACAGGTTCGGCCACTGATTCGGAGGAAACAGAAATGTAGTCCGGTTCCATGCTCTCAAGAGCACGTAGCTTCGCTTCTGCCACAGCAGCATCTCTTTCTGCGTCAAGGACTTCCAGGTCCACTTGAATAGATGCCTGCTCTTTACGTAGTTTGGCTTCCTTCCGTGCGTACTGCAGTTTAGCCTTGGTCTCCTCCGCTTCAAGACGCTGCTGCGCCAAGGAGATGGAAGAGGCAGCAGATCGATGAGACCCAGCGCTTCTCCTTGATCGAATAGACTTTCTGTCTTCATGTTCCGCAGGCTTTGGGGAATCCCGAGGCTCCGCCTTTACCTGTATAGGCTTCGGAGTCTTCACTTGGACAGGATTGGGGCTCCTCATTGTCACAGGCTTGGGACTCATCACAAAGGACGACATTTCTGAGTCTAGCCCGCGCACAAACTCACTAACTTTGTCCATGAGTAAGTCTGTCACTACGTTCTGTGATGCTTTCTCTCTCTCACTCTCCTTTGTATTAGAGCGTTCCAGAAAGGCCAACAATTCTTCCTGAACTCCGCAGTACTCTTTAGCGAGGTTGATCAGTCTATCTCGTTGGAGATGGTAAGATTCCTTAGAGTCTGTAGCCATTTCTTTCATCTCTGCTTCTAACTTCCTACGCACAGTTCTCAGTTTTGTCCAAAATTTTGAAACAGACTGTTCGAAGAGAGCTCTTCCTGTCTCTGTCAAAACGATCTTCCTTCTGGGACGACCACTTGTGTCCTCTTCTGTTGGATTCATGGTTGCCATGTGTGCTTGTAGAGCCAGTCTTTTTACTGTTCTGGATTAAGAATGCATACTTGTCTCCATACTTTATTAGTAAAAAGCTACAAAAGACAAATGAATTGTTGTTACAATACACATACATTTACAAACATAATAACTATGACAATAATGCGACTCCATACATTTCCGTATACAAATGTATTATTGACTAGAACTGCTTTCCATAGATTTAAGTTTCATCAGCAACCACGTGTTTTGCAAAACCTTCCAAAATTACAACATTTACATTTACTTATACATCGTAAATCTGCCAAGAACTTATACTGTATGATAAAATACAGACTTATATTGTATGCTTATACAATGAAACAATTGCATGCTATGCAAAATATGAATCTGCGCACTATGCAGAAAGTAGGTCATGTCGGCCGATAGACATTGGAGAGAAATACTCAACTATCATGAAAATGCAAGCTTATGCATACTAGAATTTCACTCAAAACTCTGGAAAGATACATATACAATGCGATAAACATTCACTTACACTATGGCACTGCACACTTCACACAAAACGACATAATGCTCTGTAGCAAAACAGCTCGGCTCCAGCCGACATGTGAAACTCAAAAATGTTTACTCAGTAAGTCGTACATAGAATGTTTCTTAAACATCACAATAAATTTATAATAACAAACACTAAAATGCCAGGGAGTTCTGCTGGACGCGATTTCATTTGTCTTCAATTAATAGGGTGTAGGGATGCCCGCCTACTTAATACATATGCTCACGCGTCAACAGATTAAAAATGACTGTATTTTGGATTTATAAATCGCTCTAAAACATTCGATCTGATATATCGTTGTTAACAATTCAAAACTTTGAACGATTAAATTTGTTTTTATACCTAGTACCCCGACCCTCACGGAAAAATCCATTCAGATCAATGGAAATTTCATTTACAAGACTCCGCGCCAGAATCAGGATGTCTCATTCATTAATTTTTTCGTAGTTATAGTGGACGAGTCCAAAATAGGAATTTTGAGACACATCATACAATGTGAACATATGACATGAATGCAGTTTACTTTGCGTCTATTTTCTTATTTTGAGAGTCCTTTTTATCATGTTTATCATGGCTTGAAAATGACGGAAGGCCCTTGAATGTTGTTATCTTTATGCAGGCACGTAGCATCCTTTTTGAAAGTGTGGGGGGGGGGGGGGGGGGGGGGGGGGGGGCAGACTCATCCAAAAAAATCTTGACAAGCAAAAAAAAAAAAAAAAAAAAACTCCCAATTTCAATCCTAATTTCCTTATTTTTATATAAATTTTTTACATCCTTGATAATTCAATTTTTTATAAGCAAATTTTAAAAAAATTAGTTGCTGTGAGAAAAAGTGGGGGGGGGGGGGGACCCACAAGCTTGAATTAATAATTGCCTGAGGATGCATCTTTAATGTGTCAACATTTATATTCATAATTGATGAAAACGTTATATGGGATGTAATAAGCACAATGAGCAAGAGTGTTCAATTAAAAGGGCATTTCACATTGCACGTGTGTAATCCTGATTTAAAAATAGATTGCCATATTTGAAAGGTCAAAAAAAAAAAGAGGGAGGTGTCATCGCAAGATGATACACATTGTCTAAGTAGTACAATGTAAGTAATAGTTGGTGTTGGATTATCATCATTAACAAAGAATCATCAGTTTGGATTAATTAAAACAAATATAAATTCATATAATTGGAATATTTACTGGAGGGGCTACGTACAAGTAATTCGCCGAAGTGGGGTACGTGTGACCCGATTTTCGATCAATTGGGCGATTTCATTCATCTGGAAAAGGGTTTCACTCGCGTGTACAAATGTAAATGTACATCTAACAATTGCTAGTCAATTAAGTGTGTATGTTAATTCGATAGATTTCTTCTAAAACATTCAATCCAAAGTATAATATATGTAGTTATTAGTTGACACCCTCCCAGTGGATCTATGCCGATGGATCTATCTGAGATCTCAGCTGTTGCGTGAATGGTAAAGAAAGACTTCGCGCCATAATACGTCTCATTCATAATTTTGGCTCGCCGATTAGTGGGCGAGTCCAAGTTAGGCCAGAGCACATGATGTGTAGATGGTCTTACCCACTCTATTTTCTTAACTGGTCATATAATAAATAGAGATATCATGGATCTTTCACTTTTGTCGGAGCATGTAATAAATGGAACCAAAAAATAAAGTAATTCTAATTGAATTAAATTGAAGTTAAAATGTAAATACCCCCTCCCACCTACGGATTAGGATTTTCAAACTTCCCCATTTTTTAAATTCCTTGTCAAGATTTTTTTTTTATGAAGCTGCCCACCTAACCCCCCCCCCCCCCCCCCCCCCCCACACACACACACTTTCAAATAACGATGCTACATGTACGTGTTTGAATATCCTTTCCTATATGGTTAGAAATAACAAAATGTCTTTGATTTTGCATCTAATATATAACAAATTCAATTTTCAATTTGGCTGTTTGAGATTATTCGATACATGTACATTCCTAAAATGATTTAAAATAATGAAATGATTTAATTTCCAGTCATATACAGGTACATGCACTCGATCGAAAAAAAAAGATTGAAATTGCTTCTAAACTCTGCACGTTCAGTTTAATAATTTATGATCCGCAGCGAAAATTAAATTTCATTTCTTATAAGATAGTCTAATTGATACATGCATGCTTCCATTGAATAAATTTGGGTAGTCAGGCAAGCTTTTTGGAAAGCTATTGCTATGAAAAATTTCGGATGGTACTCAATTTTTCCAGAAGGAGAGCTACATATATGCAGCTAAGGTAACTAATAATGCTTCCGATGAAATACTTTGTTTAGTAATGCAAGGTTTTAAGAGAGCAATACTTATTTGTTTAAAAAATAACACCCTAATACTTCGCATTTCATTCGCTGTTTGTAGAACAAGCAGAACCAGTATCAGTTCGATCCCTATCGTATGTACATTGTTCGAATTTAATAGCCCTAGCATTGGATTGCTTTGCATGTACAAAATATCTTTTAAAAATTCAACACTGAAAGTGTTTATCTATATGGCTATTAATCTATATGTACATGTACACATAGCGTACACATGTGATTCAAAATACCCCAAACGGAAAAATTAACTTATTGAGTCTACATTTTATAGAATTTGCAAAAAATACATTGTGGGTCTGAATGTTTGTTAATGTGTCAATCTATCAATATACAGTTTGTTAATTATTTTCGATTGCTAAGGCTACATCGTTTTTGATGAACATTGAACAACATTTTTTCCATGCCATTATTTCCACGGAAGATAGCGAGTACAATTATAAAGCACAATTTATTTAATTATCTCTTTAATATTGTGTACTAGTATGTAATAAATTATTTATAAATTGCTGCCGAAGGTTGTTTGGTATTTTCGTTTGTAGATGCATTGCAAGTAAAAAACGTGAAACGCGGGGCAAGTCATAATTAATACATGTATCCCTAATAACCGTTACTTAAAAATAGCGGCTTTGGATTCAAATATTATCGTATACGAATATTAAGTTCACTTTTTAAAATCATCTCCACGATGATGATATTATATCCATCGGAAATCAGTATTTTGTTTTGCTTTAAAAGAAATGTTCTATCGGGAGCAATCCCGCGTTCGTTTAAATTGCCAGCGTACATTTGTCATGTCAGTAATACACATTGTGCTTTATATGACGGCCGTGTATACGTACTGTAGAAAAGTTGAGTTTAATTACCATGCATTCGAACCATTTAATTAACACATCTCCCAGTACTGAAACAATTCAAAATGTCTCTGTTACAGTAACACAGTGGGGCGTTAAACATGTGTACGCCCAGCTCTACAAGCATATGCACTGTCGTCAAGGCGACGGCCTGAATACAGCTAGCGACTCTTCTATCGATCGGTTACCTGAGTCTCGTAATGCATCTAAATATAGAAAGGGGCACAGTTATGAAACAAACAACAAAAATAAGGTCAAAGACGTTCATCTTTATGAAATGAATATGTACATATGAATAAAAACATTTGGGAATTTTATGTAGAATTATTTTTGCGCGCTGCATGTATAAGTTAGTGCATTACAAAAAGCCCTTTCATAACCTCCTAAACGTGCGCACCCCCACAAAAATGGACCGAACTGACAACAATTGTTTTTGCAAATACTGGCTATAAATTACGAAAACATTAAATTGAATACCACGGAAGGATTCAAAATTAATTTCTTTACAACTTTGCTTCAATAATGCATTAGAAATTTTTATTCCTTTACAAGTTATTGACAAGAAACTTTTGACGCATCTAACTCCTTAACTTTAGGGGCCAGCCCCTTTTTCTGCATACCGAATGAAAGGTCTTGGTAAGACCAAGATCTTTTAAAATACATGTTATAACAAATTTTTATCAGGTAGGAAACTAACACGGAAAATACGCGAATTTTTTTGAATTTTTTTCTTGCCTTTGTTTCAACATCTATACCACCCCTTTTATTTGCATTTAAATAATAAATAAAATATATCTCGCACAAATTCAATGTATTAGCTTCCAAACCAGCCCATCTTTGAGACTCTGCCAGCCATCGTTATAGCTAAACCCCCCTGAACAAAAGAAGTCGTTAAATTTTACTAAAAGGGGAATAACTCAAAACCGAATGGGGATTTTCCTCAACTAAAATATGCAACGACAACATCACGCGGCATGTTATCAGTCCTGAAAATTTCAAAACAATCGGTGAACAAACGAGCGAGATATTAAGGATCAAAGTTGGCGTCTAGAAGAAAAAAAAAAATAATAAGAAATTTGAAATTTTTTCAGAATAATAGTTAGGTCTTCCGTTGGAAACGGAAGACCTTAATAAAAATAACAGATAGTGTCATTACATTACCTTTTTCTAGACCGTAAACGATAGCTATAGGCTACTCATGGAATACAGACTTTTGTTTTGAGTATTATGAGGTGATCAAATATGGTCGTGGGTGATCAAATTTAATACAGCCCAAAGAGAATTATGATATATTTTAATCAGTCCCGACCGTATCTGAACACATCATAATATTCAAAGAATGATTTCTTTAATTATAACTTATTATACACCTATTCCCAGGCTAGGGGGACAATAGTAAGTTTATCCCCCCCCCATAGCAACTTATCACGAGACAAAGCCGAAGGAATATTAAGTGAATATATATTTTAATATCATATACCTAGTAGTATATCATACCGAATAAAACTTGATTTGTAGGTGATGCAGACCTTGTGGATGCTTATTTAAAAATATCCACAAATTATATAATTTTTAGCAATTGTATGATTAAATAGCAAAATAGTCATTGATGACATGTAATGGACTATGCTTGTAAATACAGACACTATGTAAAAACATAAAATATTAATAGACACAGAAAACATGTGACTGTGTCAGTCGTAACGGGACCGGATATGTGAGGCGTAATGACGACATCTGGGTGTGTCCACAGCGGACTGTCTGCAAGCAGTGGTTCCCTGTCTATGACGTCCAAAATGGCACCACTTATCCAACCCATGCTGTTAAGTGTAACATGCATGGTTATATTTACATCGTGTTTATCAAGAACTGTGCAAACTGACAACAATATTAAATGTTTGTTTTTCGAACAAAGCCTTAACAATTGTGATTTTTGGATTGTTTCTGTAAAAAAAAAAAAAACCCACAACTTGAATAAGCACATATCATACTTGGACTGAATAAAATGTAGTCAGTTAATCTAATAATTTTTACCCGACAAAATAACTATTACTAGTATATTTATGTATGCAGAGTCAACTGTGTTAGCATGTACGAACTGTAAATTATGAATAAAGAAAACTTACTTCAAAGCCTTCAACACAGAAGCTTCGTCAATAACGTCCCCTCGACCTACATTAATGAAGATAGCTTTCTGTAAATTAGAAGAAAATCAATTAAAAGTCAATAACTACATTCTGTATTAACGTTTCTTTTGCAGACAATAGGGACGTGGACCAATGAACAAACGATTTTGTCTTTCTCACATCAAATTCTTCTTTGTACATATAGAAATCAAAACAATGCTCTTATTGAAATGTTATGTAAACAAGCTTGAAACCCGAACTGCAAGTATAAACATTTCTGTTTTTCAATATTACAAAGCAAAATTTCGACTGCAAATAGATATTGATGTCTGAAATGCCGTGTACAGCTTCGCCCTATCTGGTCTTGGTAAAACTCATGTAAAAAGCAAGCGACAATACACACATATTGTTCTCACGACCTTCTTTTGGTTCATTGTATCTCGTGTTTTTGACACGGAACAGCGTCATAGCAAACTTCAAAAACCAATAATTATAATGATGATAAAATTGTTCCTACAAATCGGGAAAATCATCACGTAAAAAGCCAAACGATTTTCCGACTGTGATATTTTAATGCAAAAATGAGTTGTTATTATTCATTTCACATGTTCTCCAACTTACACAGTATAGCATAGCTATTGAAGCTATTTAATGAAAATTTGATAAACTATATTAACCTTTTCTTGACACACTTTTAATACATCTCCAGATAATATCCTTTGGTTTCCGCCGTACTTGGTTGAACACTGCATACATAGTCACATCCGGTTAGGAATTGGGCGAGATCTTGACTCTGTCTGCATATATCAAAATAGCTCACTGATATTTATTGTAAGTAATGAAACAGTTGATGGACAATTTATAATGAAAACTATTGAAATGTTCCAGGAATAGTCATTTCTTTAAATCAATGCGTGCATGCTCGTAATTAACTGTTATTGTTATAGACAAAACGTAAAAAATATTTCTTACAAAAAAAAACATCAAAGTCAGATATGGTAGATTCTCTTTTTGTTCTGGTAAGTCCTTTGACTGTCATCCCAAAAGCCTTGCAAACAGCAGCAACTACACAAACCAACACGAAGAAATCGGCATAGTTCATATCATGTAAAACTGTCAACCAAGTTAAAACCACAGTTCTTTAAAACAGAAATTCCTCTTAAATGTTTGAATAATCATAAGTGCCCACTTATACTTGAAATAAAAAAAAATCCTTAAATAACTGTAAATTAACACCAAGTTTACATTCCAAGACACACTGTATCATACTCTTTATGCCAATAGCACCAGTTCCCAGAATTCCAATCGTCAGTTTAGTTAAAGACCGCTTCTGGATAAACTTGGATCTAAAATTGAATCAGGGTTAAAAGTTATAAAGACTATCTTCTTAAAATACCAAATCCCATTTTCTATATACAACACAAAGGTTAATAAAGAGATAAACAAAATCGTTTATACCTGCTCCAGACTTTCTGTCTTTGGTACTCCGCCATCTGAGGGAAGTAATGTTCCCGGGAAATCATCTGGCCCAGCACGCTCTCGGCCATGAACTCCCCAAACCCTTCGCCCATACGTGTTAGAACCATGTGGTCTGGTGGCTACAATTTGTGAATAGTCAACAATTGCAAATGTATAATGTACTGTTATTTTCGTCTCTTTAAAGTATATAGTTATCTATCCATAATTATTTCAATTTACTGAAATTTTTTGAAACATTTTTTTGTTGTGCTTTAAAGTCTATAGTTATCTATCAATAATTATTTCAATTCACTGAAATTTACTGAAACAGTTTTTTTGTGCTTAAACATTTTGTATACCAAATCTTTAATTACTATAATAATAATAATTAGTAATCGTTCATATGCATAACTGCGAAAATATGTTTCAAGGTTCGATAGGCTGTCGATGTTTTGAAAAGTTCTCGTTGCTTTACTGTGCAAACAATACCCTTTTTAGGTCTCCTGAGTAATTCAGATGACCTGCTGGAATTGGTCTTCGTCCGTCGTCGTGCCTTGTGCGTTAATAGTTTTACATTTTTAACTTCTTCTTGAAAACTACAAAGCCAATTGTTACTATTTTTAGTGTGAAGCATCTCTATGGTAAGAGAAATTTATGTTGAGAAATTCATGGCTCTACCACCCCCGGGGTATGGGGGGGGGGGGGGTCACAAGCGGGGCAAAATATAAAAAAAGCCTAATTTTCTAAAATCTTTTTTTCTCCTCCCACACATGTGAGGAAAAAACTGAATGCATGGTTATAATGTTCATAAAACCCTCTTCCAAAATAGTGAAATTCATGGCCCCTGCGTCAGGAGTTCAGGCATTGAGATGGGGACTTTTTGGCCATATAGTGATAATGTATTAAATATACATTATCACTCGACGTAAATTAACATACTTCATTTTTCGAGGTTGGTTAGCATGTTTAAGAGAAAGTGTAAGGCAAGTAAGTGACGGTATTAGTAGTAAATTGCCTGAAAAATGTAATGTTACTGTTTTCACAAAATTTGTATGAAAATAAGGTTAATCAGTCCAAATCTAGCGCAATATTTTGTGCGCCGTAAATTGCAGATTTAGATTTATCATATACATGTTAATTTGTAACCATCGTGCTATAAAATTACAAGGAATGCAAGGAACAACTTCTCTGTATCTTGATAAAATTGAGATACAATAAGGAGGGACACAATGATGCATTTCATAAATTAACATTTTAAAGGGAAATATACAGATAATCAATCGATTGTATTGTAAAGAACTACCAGTAATTAAAATGTGAATCGTAGTTAATTTAAATAGAAGTACCCTACCAGCGCTAGTCGATTGGAACCATTTTAGTGAATCTCAGCAAAGTCCATTTTGTACTAAATTGTACAAAACATGGGGAAAAGTCAGAATAACATCGGCCCCGCTTTCGTTAATGAGCTTCGCTAATCTCGGGTAATCTGGGCTGTCTTTGACTATCGCTGTAAATAAATAATTTATTTCAAATTTCCATCATGTAGGCTTGAAAATGTCCAATAATTAAACTGTGTAATATATATATATATATATATATATATATATATATATATATATATATATATATATATATATATATAAACCCCGAAGCTATTGTGTTGCATATTTAAAAGTATGTTTTGTTTCCCAGAGAGCCTAGTACAAGGTGAAACGTTGACCGGTTTGTAGACTTAAATATTTGTACATTTCTTTTTCCAATATTTTAATATAGGTTGAAGGTTATAGGTTGTCACTGACCTCCTGGAATCGGACAGTTGATGACGGTCAGACCTGGTATCCGGTCCTGTATCAACTTGGGTAATCTTGATAATGGCGACACGGTTATCACAGTGTGGTTGTGCTGTAGGTGTAAAACTTCCCCACTCATTGCTTCACACACCATGGAAGGCAGATAAAGCTACACTCGTGATTTGAGAACGGAAGAACGTACTGTTACATTGCTTAAAACTCGCTCTTACAATATTCTGATACCCGTTTAATACCCATGTTGAAAATTCTGAGCCATGATCTGAACTTGCTAGGTGTTCCAGACAACACACATAATAACCTTGATAGATATGTTTAGCAATTTTACATAAACAAAAGTGTTTATAGTTTCAAATGTTTTAGAGGGTTTTACAATTAATTGTGAAAAACCCCATAATAATTTATTTGCACGATAATGTACTTTCGTTGGTGATTCACGTGGGTTCTGAAGGTAGCGATATTTAAAAAAAAATCACGTAAACCGCGTTAGCTCATTAAATGTATCAGATCTTATGAGATCAGTTATACATCTGCGTAAGAAATTTATTTTGTTCCTGCAATTTTTTCTTGAGGGAAGGGGGGGGGGTGATTACAGATGATGAGTAAATCTTGTTCCTTTCATCGATTTCAAGTGTACGCCATGACATGTATGTAATTGTTTGTTAAAATTCATTAAAATATGGCGGAAATAATAATCTTAGACAGACTAAAGCTGCCCATTAATGATAAAATTACAATATATATATATATATATATATATATATATATATATATATATATATATATATATATATATATATATATATATATATATATATATATATATATATATATATCAGGCTTGGGTAATGCTAAATGTAATGGTAATGCATTGCAATGCATTACATGTTTTCAAAGTAATGCTAGTAATGTGTAATGCCTCAAAATTAGCATTACAAGTAATGCTAATGTAGTGCATTACTTTCCAAAATCTAGTGTAATGCTGGCATTACATGGCATTACTTTGCATTACTATGCATATTTATGCATGTTCACTTTAAAAAATGTGATGAATAAATGAATAGTTGAAATTTAATTTGATTAAATTTATTTTTAAAGAAGAAAGAAATAATTCTAATTAAGAAAAAAAGGTTTTAATTGTACATGTTTTATTAAAAAAGGTTTTTTAAAATTCATTTTTGAATTGTTTATATTACTAAAGATAACAGCACAATTTCATAACATTTTTAAGAGTGTTGTTATTAAGAGTTTTTAATCATTTAAACAATCATTTAAACTCCAATTAGTTTGCACTTCAATAAGAAATGTGTCAATTTTAACAACACACTATGCCCCCAGGATAATCTAAGTATCAAAACAATCTATTGTTATAAGAAGTGCTAAATACCCCAATCCCCCTCCCTTCGCTATGTCACAATAGAATAGGAGACAGACATGCACCTTTAAAAGCAAAATGAATGCACTGTCCATCCATTATGAAAATCAATATCACTTCCAATATTATAACCCATTTGAAAATAATCTTACTTATTTTCTCTCTCTGTCTCTTTGTCTCTCTCTCTCTCTCTTGTATATTAATTACACTGTACATTAGTTTGGACTGATAGAAAATACAAGATTTATGTATTTAATCTATTATTGCACTTAATATATCATAAGATAAAGATCGTCAAACAGTATTTTCCAGCCCAAGCTTTGACTGCTCCTGCAAAACATTTATTTAGTATAGCCCGGAAGATGGATGCATTTAAAAGATTAACCCTTTGAAACTTCGATCATAAGTGCAACAGCAATCTTTTGTCTTAAAGTGTCCTTCGTAAAAAGAAATACTATTAAAATATATTAAGAAATATAACTGGGGAAAATCATCTGTTTATAAATTAATAAAATTAAGTGTCCAAAATTATAAAGATTTGTTTAATCTGGGGATATATCTATATTTAGCTTTTAAAAACCGCAACATTATTTCATAAATTGTTTTTTGTTACGCATGTTATCCTGTGTCTCTATTTCATATCTGATATTGTATCATGCCAAATGTCTATATAAATGTAATTTTAGTTATGTAATATGTTGTTCATATTGCCACAATATGATTATATATTGAGCAAATAAAGAATGACTCTTGTTTATTCATTGAATTTGTACCTGATACTGAGTATGAAGCTGTAGATATGTTAAAGAGTGTTCTATATTTGAGACATTTGCAAAAACTCTTTATTAGCTTTACTTTAAAAAAAAAAAGTAATGGTAATGGTAATGCATTACTTTACTCATGCAATGGTAATGTAATGCATTACTTCAAGAAAATCAAGTAATGGTAATGGTAATTTAATGCCCAAATTCATGAAGTAATGGTAATGTAATGCATTACTTTACAATGTAATTCGCCCCAAGCCTGATATATATATATATATATATATATATATATATATATATATATATATATATATATATATATATATATATATATATATATATATATCATCAATAGTCAAGATTTAGATTCATTATTGTAAAATAATAGGAAATAAAACGCAAAATAAACTATTTTAAAGATATTCTTATAAAATTTGTGGATATATTTCAATCACTTTATGAAACAATTAAGTATAAAATATCCAAAGGAAATGTCGTCTCGTCTCTCTGCCATGCACAAGTAGAATTAAAAAGAATAGGCCTCAAAATCGCCTACCCAAAACTGATGGGAGCGTGAAGGGTATATACTGTCTTTTTGTCTTTTCTAACAGATGACACAATCATAAAGAGCCGGACACCAGAAACCAGTGAGGCTTTGATAATTGTGTTACCTGCGTTCGTGTGTCACGTTATACATGCATCAGAGGATGAAAAACTTACCAAAATATCAGACGGATAAGAGAAAATGGAGAATGAAAGTAAGAAGAAAGACTCCATTATCTCCGATCTTTTAGAAAAAGACAAAATACTGTCCGTCTGGAGCTGAAATTATTTCATAAGTTAATAATATAATTAAGAATGGCTATTTAATTGTACGGGCCATGTTTTCACGAAGATTTGAATGTGCAATGCTTTCAAAATGGCATCTTCGCTAGCCAAGGACGACCCACGAAGATTTTCTAGCCACAGTGTATCTGTATGATCTATATTCATGAAAAGAGAAACACCGTTTATCGTCTCCTTTGGCTAGCGAAGACGGTAAACTTCACCCGGAATTCTTATAAGACGTCCTTTGCTAAATGATACATGTAGTTTGCAATGTTTGATTTGTGGGAAAATATGGTTTAAGAACGATGCAGATATGTAAGTTAGGCAAGTAAGTTAGGGTGTAAAAAAACCCCACACAATCCTAGTATATACTTGTACTGTGGAATCATTTGAATTTCCGGTGGCAAATTTTTGTGGATTATGAGTTTATTGCTTATTGATGGAGATGTGATTTCGTGCATGGGTCGCTTTTCATTTTCAGTATGATAATAACTCTTCTTAAATTTGTTTTCATCGAAGATGTAAATTTGTGGGGAGTGCTACCCAGGAATGTCACGAAAATTGAGACACACGAATTCTAATGATTCTACAGTACTTTACGTTGTCCCATAGGTCCCAAATAGCGGCTGTCACATGATTAACTCCGTTGGTAAAGGCCAACCAAAGGCCGTCTGAGTAGTGGAACTATTTGATGCCGCTAATGCTTACGAACATTATCGATGATATATATACCGCCCGCTCATCGGTATATACGTATTTCACTGGAATCTTTTGACGTGTGATGCCGCTGAGATGGACACCAATTTGGACTCCTCTCATGGACCGCTGGATTATGGTTTCATTAGTCATGTGGATAGTTTCTTAAGTGGTGGTAATTCGGTCATTGCAAGACTTGTTGCCGGAAATAATGTATGGGTTAAAAAACAGACCAGTATGGATATTCCCTTCACGAAAGATTTTCTACGTTTTCGAAATATTTTTTCACCGAAACTAGTTAATACAATATCATACTGATTCATTAAAAAATGATTGATATAAACATATCGCTGTTTTAAACGTTTATAGGAGGATTCTGTTACTAGAGAAGTGCAATTCTCACAAAGCGCAAATGATGATAAGCAATTGTATCGATCATATGAATTAGTGACAAATTGATAGACAAATGAAATATAGTATTCCTCATAAACTTTTTTTACTTTGGTTTTGAACGTTAGGTAAAAGTTATTGACGAAACGCGAGTTTTTTGAATGTTGATAACTAAATTTAACAACATATAAAATGAAAAATCAAATGTTAATTTACCCCATAAGTCATGTCAAGTAAATTTAATGTTAAGTTATTTATAGAACGATGGATATCAATCACTCAAAAGGCTAATAATTCGTAATTATTATTACAAAGTAATATACACAACCTCAGATACTCTTGAAAGTGGTTGATTGATATGCGTAAATACTAACCACATTTTCACACTCATACTAATAATATTTTTTGAAAGATTTGGTCTCATGACTGCAACGGCGTGTGCATACAAATTGAATAATGCGTGCTAACACGCTATGAAAACATTAACGTAATGCAGTTAAGAGACCACATCTTTCAAAATATAATGATTCAATGCTTATATTTACATTTTTTTAAACTTTATTATTCCTCTTCAGCAATTAAGATTTATCTTTTAAAATCTCTGCCTTATTCTATGAGTAATGTGCAATTAACAGAAGAGCCATTTGAACAGTCGAATTATGCTAACAGAAATAGTGCACAACGCTCTTAATTCTAAGTACACAATTTTATTTTTTAATGTGTTATTCAATATAACCTTTGGTATAATAATAAAATCAAGACGAGAGTCAGTCATGTTCTTCGAGGAATACTGAAGGAAGAATGTATTCATGTGCACCAGATCTAGATTTGGTGATTGGGTCTTCTTTGTTATGCGTAAATATCACTCAATTCAATCAATGCAATTTATTAATGGGAAGAAAATACATTATAATATATAAGGAACAAGGAATCATTCTTTGAGTATTATGAGGTGATAATTTTGGTCGGGGCGTGATCAAATCTAATAAAGCCCGAAGGGCTTTATGATAGATTTGATCACGCCCCGAACGAAATTATCACCTCATAATATTCAAAGAATGATTCCTTATTACTTATATTTATATTATTTTAAACCATCGTACGATTAAATATGAAAAAGCAAACCCCGCTGGTGCCTCAATTTGGCTTCATGAGTTATTTAGTACAAAATCGATATGTAGTGTTATCACAGGCATAGACACTGGAAAATGTAAATATAAAACATTAAATCAACAAATATTTTCTTTCCAATCCCCAAATATTTCTGATATATTTTTTTATTTATTCCTCATGTAGCCTAATGGTCACTGAATTGATGTGATTTTATTATTTTAAACATGTATTTAATTATATTTTTTATTTTCTTAATTAATCATTGTGTGCCGAATTTTACTGGGAATGAAACAACACGTTACATATATAACATGTAAATAGTCCACATGGTCCTAATAAAAAATACAAAGTGAATACACAGCAGTCTTGCAAATAGCTAATGATAGTGAATACACGGCGGTCGTGCAAATTGGTGATGAGCAATTTACATGCCCGCAGTCATTATAGCATATACAGTGAGACCACATGGGCTTATCATGAAGTTTATCAACTTTTTTTACCTCTATAAAATAGTATTTTTATTATATAACGTTAGAGGTGGTAGTCTGGTTAGTGGTAGATATAAAAAGTTGAAAAACTTCGTGACGAGCCCCTGTCAGTGAACGCGTGCATGAACATGGTGAAAGTATTAAATAAGACCGTTTTTTTTTTCAAAGTAAATTCAACTCTATTCGATGGAAACAATTCTCTAATGAAGCAAAAATCAAGATCAAATTTACATCTGTTTCTTCTAGAAGTGTCTTGACGATCTTCCGCAGAGCTGCTCGAAATCACTGTTTGCCTCACGATCCTCTCTCTAAACCGCGCCCGGTCTCCAATTGTTTGAAGACCAAGGGTTTTCAATTCACTGTCTGTCAGAAATTTGCATGTTTCTAAATTATCAATTTTTTGTTTGCTAAACTGTTCGTACAAAGAAACCATACCAATGTCACAAAGTATTTCTTGAACGACGTTAGCGTTCCTCCTCTCGCTTTCACCCGCCATTTTTACTTTTTACAGAGAACGCGGGTCACCGGAAGTACGTAATAAATAAAACTTGTATTTAAAGTTCCTCTTGAAGTTATATTTAGAGTTTAATTTCAAACTACTTTTTATTTATCATTTTTTAAAAATAAAATGTAGATTTTATAATTCGCATTTCTTTTATATTGATCACTTTTAGCATACAAGTACTTATTATAAAAGCCCGAGGACATCCGCGTTCACATAACGTAATAAAGTTTTGACATAATGTAAAGGGGCGCATCCACAAAAGGAAAAGTGTGTATTGACAGAATATGATATATCTGGATCATATAATGAATAAGTGATAGAACGTAAACTACAATCCGCCCCATGTAATATTAGTATAGACATAATTTCATAATATTTTGAACTCAGAAAAGAATAATTTTGCACCCCGTAAATAAATGTTGACCCATTGTAAGGATAAATTTCCATCATGGCATAAAAAGTTGACAACATATAAAGATATGTTGACTTCACCTAATGGGTTTCTGACATCACATTATAATGATTAGACAGCATGTAATAACAAATTGACATATTATAGCTGTAGTTTAATGCAATAGGGCAAAGATAGCATTTCATATAATGAAACAATGACATAACGGAAGGTAATATTTGCCCCATGTCATATAGTGTAGACATAATGTCATCATATTTTGACAACAAATAAGATTAAATTTACAGCCCGTTATTAAATGTTAACACAGCGTAAATTAATTTATCATAAGTACTAGAACACATGTTATATGTTTTGGTTTTATATATTCAAACCTGTAGCCATTGGCTACTATTTATAGCATATAACCTGTAGAACAGGTATTCAAGTTAAGCACGATGTTCACTCATTCGAAGGCTTTTCTTTGCCGCATTTGCACAATCCCCACCCACCCACCCACTTATTTAGTGACATTTGAAAATCAAGGACTGTGCACTATGTAAAATGTTTTATTTCAGAAAGAAGTTTGAAAAATCTTTATATGTATTTGTAAATCTAAATAAATGCAGCAAAATAAGCGCTTCCTTCACTAATCATGTGTTTTGTTATTATTGTAAATAATTTATGTTCGGTTGAGTGGAACGAATAAGAACATAAGGATAATTTCCCATCAAGGCGTAAAAAGTTGACATCGTGTAAAGATATGTTGACTTTACCTAATAGGTTTTTGACATCACATTATAATGATTTGACCAAACGTAAAGATGTATAAACACCACGTAATGGTATATTAGACAGCATGTAATACCAAATTGACATATTATAGCTGTAGTTTAATGCAATAGGGCAAAGATAGCATTTCATGTAATGAAAAAATGACATAACGGAAGGTAATATTTGCCCCATGTCATATAGTGTAGACATAATGTCATCATATTTTGACATCAAATAAGAATAAATTTACACCTCGTTATTAAATGTTGACACATTGTAAGGATAATTTCACATCACGGCGTAAAAAGTTGACATCGTGTAAAGATATGTTGACATCTCCTAATGGTTCTTTGACATCATATAATAATGATTTGACCAAACGTAAAGATATATTACCACCATGTAATGGTATTTGACATCGTGTAATAACAAATTGACATAATAGAACTATAGTTTAATGCTATAAGGCAGCCATGGCGTTCCATATTTGATGCCTATTTACCATGGCAGATGATAAGGTGGGATAGAATATGATTGTATTTCGTTTTAATATTATAAAGAAAATATTCACAAAGGTAAAATGAATTTATACAATTTTTAGCAATGGTATGATTAAACATCAAAATAGTCATTGATGACATGTAATGAACTATGCTTGTAGATTACAAATCGATTCCGTGTGTTGGTACAAATATGTATGAAATATAGGCATAAAAAGCTTGTACTTATATGTGAGGCGTAATGATGACATCTGGGTGTGTCCACAGCGGACTGTCCGCGGGCAGTGGTTCCCTGTCTATGGCATCCAAAATGGCACCACCTATCCAACCCATGCTGTTAAGTGTAACATATAATGCATGGTTATATTTACATCAGGTAATTATGATAGTTACTTACTGTGAGAACAATATTAAATGTTTTAGAAGAACACTTTAACAATTGTGATATTTTGATTGTTTTGAGCTAAAAAAAACATGATATGAATAGGCACATATCATGCTTGAATACAATGAATTTAGTCAGGTTCGGTTATATTTACAGCCCGATTAATCTAATAATTTTTACCTGAAAAAATGACTATTATTAGTTTATTTATGTATGCAGGGTCAACTGTAATAGCATGTATGAACTATCAATTATGAATAAAGAAAACTTACTTCAAAGCCTTCAACACAGAAGCTTCGTCAATAACTTCCCCTCGACCTACATTAATGAAGATAGTGTTCTGTAAATAAGAAGAAAATCAATTAAAAATCAATAACTACATAATATCTCAACGGTTTTTTGCGGACAATTGGGGTGTAGACCAATGAACCCACGATTTTATCTTTCTCAAGTCAAATTCTTGTTTGTACATGTAGCAACCAAAACAATGCTCTCATTGAAATGTTATGTAAACAAGCTTGAAACCTAAACTGCAAGTATCAAAATTTTTGATTTTCAATAATACAAAGCAAAATGCCGACTGCATATTTTGATGCTGCAAATATTGTTGTCTGAAATGCCATGTCCAGCTTTGGGGTCTGGTCTTATTGAAACTCATGTAAAAAGCATTCAACACATGTATTGTTTTAAAGACCTTCTCTTGATCTATGGTAATTTGGACACGGAACAGCGTCATAGCAAAACAGAAAACAAAACAAAACAATTAATAATAATGATAATAAAATCGTTCCTACAAATCGGGAAAATCATCACGCAAAAGGCCGAGCGATGTTCCGATTGTGATAATTTAATGCAAAAATGAGTTATTATTTTTTTTTCAACATTTTAACCAACTTGCACAGTATGGCACAGTTTTTGAAGCTACTTAATGAAAATTTGATAAACTATATTAACCTTTTCTTGACACGCTATTTAATACATCTCCAGATAACATCCCTTTGGTTTCCGCCGTACTTGGTAGAACACTGCAGACATAGTCACATCAGGCGAGCAATTGGCTCTGTCTGCATATATCAAAATAGCTCACTGATATTTAATGTAAGTAATGAAACACTTGATGGACAATTTATAATGAAAACTATTGAAATCTTCCAGGAAAAGTCATTTTTTAAATCACTACGCGCTTGCTCGTAATTAACTGTTATTGTTATAGACAAAACGTAAAAAATATTTCTTACTAAAAAACATCGAAGTCAGATATGGTAAATTCGATTTTTGTTCTGGTAATTCCTTTGACTGTCATCCCAAAAGCCTTGCAAACAGCAGCAACTACACAAATCAAAATGAAAAAAAATATCGGCATAGTTCATATCATGTAAAACTGTCAACCAAGTTATAACCTAAGTTCTTTAAAACAGAAGTTGCTCCTACGTGTTTAAATAATCATATGCGCCGACTTATAATTGAAATTAAAGAAACCCTTAAATTACTGTAAATTAACACCATATTTTCATTCCAATACATACTGAATCATACTCTTTATGCCAATAGCACCAGTTCCCAGAATTCCAATTGTCAATGTAGTTAAAGACCGTTTCTGGATAAATTTGAATCTGAAATTGATCCAGGGTTAAACGTTATAAAGACTGTCTTCTTCAAATACCCAATCCCATTTTCTTTATACACCACAAAGGTTAATAAAGAGATAAACGAAATAGTTTATACCTGCTCCAGGTTTTCTGTCTTTGGTACTTTGCCATCTGAGAGAAATAGTGTTCCCGGGAAATAATCTGGCCCATCACGTACTCGGCCATGAACTCCCCAAACCCTTCGCCCATACGTGTTAGAACCAAGTGGTCTGGTTGCTACAATTTGTGAATAGTCAACAATTGCAAATGTATAATGCACTGTATGTTTTTTTTTTGTTTCTTAAAAGTCTATAGTTATCTATTTATAATTATTTCAATGAAATGAAATTTTCTGAAACATTTATTGTTCTGCTTTAAAGTCTATAGTTATCTATCCATAATTATTTCAATTCACTTAAATTTACTGAAACATTTTTTGTTGTGCTTAAACATTTTGTATACCAAATCTTTAATTACTATAATATTTATTTAA
This sequence comes from Magallana angulata, assembly GCF_025612915.1. Lineage (NCBI taxonomy): Eukaryota > Metazoa > Mollusca > Bivalvia > Ostreida > Ostreidae > Magallana > Magallana angulata. The sequence continues at coordinate 4,983,673 of NC_069118.1, forward strand.
TAATAATAATTGCAAGCTTTTATATAGCGCTTTTTTAAATTGCCGAAGCAATTCTCAAAGCGCTTTACAAATATTACCCCAGCAGACCTTAAAGCATTCCAGAGCCTTCTCAGTGCAGCAGCCGTTAAGGCGCTCAGACACTCACATTCTGACAATATCTTTCACTGTCTATAGCAAGGTACCCATATTTACACTTGGGTGGAGTGAGGAAATACATGTAAAGTGTCTTTCCCAAGGACACAACGTCAACCTGTCGCGGCCAGGATATGTTTCAAGGTTCGCAAGGCTGTCGATGTTTTGAAAAGTTCTCGTTGCTTTGCTGTGCAGAGAATACCCTTTTTAGGTCACCTGAGTCGCTCAGATGACCTATTGGAATTGGTATTCGTCCGTCGTCGTGCGTTGTGCGTTAACAGTTTTACATTTTTCACTTCTTCTTGAAAACTACAAAGCTAATTGTTACCCTTTTTATTGTGAAGGCAGGCATCTCTACGGTAAGAAAAATCTATAGTGTTAAATTAATGCCCCGGGGGTCACAGACGGGGCAAAATATGAAAAAAGGCCTAATTTTCAAAAATCTCCTTCCTCACACGTGAGGAAAAAACTGAGTGCATGGTTATGATGTTCATAAGACCCTCTACCAAAATTGTGAAATTCATGACTCCTGAGGCAGTGCTTAGGGCCTAAGGGCGGGGCCAATTTAACCATATAGTGAAAATGTATTAAATCTAAGAAAATCTTCTTTACGCCCACACATGTGGGAAAAAACTAAATGCATGGTTATGATGTCCACAAACTCCTCCACCTAAATTTGGAAATTCATGCCCCCTGGGTCAGGGGTTCAGGTCGTAGGGGGGGGGGCAATATGGCCATAAACTGTTAATGCACTTAATGTTTAAAAATCTTCTTCTCTACAGTAATGAAGATGTCCATCAAAGTTATCGATATGATATTGTGAAAGCATTTAAAAAGAGTTCAGGGAAGAGGATTATAACAGTCAATGGAGTTGACTTCCCTTGTTTCATCCTCATAGAGTTATCTTCCATCGCTTGTTCATATTTAGTAATGAATCATTAAATATGATGTAATTTGGAAGTTGTACGATCAAAATAGTGATGCAAGCATTTTTATCATTTGAAACAAAACAGTTTTTTGAAATAAACAAGTATGCCTTTAAAAGGAAAGTAATAAGAAGTGTACTATGCTCCTTGTTTTAGTTTATCTATGAAAACATATAAACATAAAATCTAAATAGAAAGTTAACATACCTGAAGAAAATTATTTGTATAGAAACTGTACACTTTTTTCAGTAGTAGGTCACACACTCTGTTACGAGGTCTAGTGTTAATCGAAAGGATTACGGTTCCTTTCCAAAAGATTTCAGGCAGGGAGGTGGATGTCATTACAATGTTATAATTTTCTACTCCATAATGAAACTCAATTAAATGCATTTATGAAACTCCTCCACATTTTTAATTTGTGAATGGACTATTGTACTCAGGAGACCGTTAAGGCCTGTCAATTTGACAGTTATTGCATTGTTGTGCTTATTATATATGTGTGTATCTATGCAATGTGTATCGTTCCAATCCTCTCAAATTGTCGTTTAACTGTATTCCACCTGTATCTCAAGCGACTGTGTAGTGCGCGGCCAGCGCGCTAGGTTCCGTTCGTCATCGAACGCAAGATTTTTGTCTTGCCTAGATGGCCAAGTGGGTGGCGCGGTGGCTGCTTACTGCTAGAAGAATGGGTTCCAGAGGTCGTGAGTTCAAGCCTCGGTCGGGGCGGAGGTGGAGCTCCAACAAAAGTGAATTTCCCTGTGCTATATATATATATATATATATATATATATATATATATATATATATATATATATATATATATATATCGGTAAAAAAAACACGAAGCGTTTGTGTTGCATATTTTAAATTAAGTATGTTTTGTTTACCAGAGAGCCTAGGACAATGTGAAACTTCGTCCGGTTTATAGACTTAAAAATGTTTGTACATTACTTTTTCAATGTTTTAATATAGGTTGAAGGTTAAAGGTTGTCACTAACTTCCTGGAATCGGACAGTTGATGACGGTCAGACCTGGTATCCGGTCCTGTATCAACTTGGGTAATCTTGATAATGGCAACACGGTTATCACAGTGTGGTTCTGCCGTGGATGTAGAACTTCTCCGCACATTGCTTCACACACCATGGAGGGCAGATAAAGCTACACTTGTGATTTTAGAACGGAAGAACGTACTGTTATCTTGCTTAAAACTCGCTCTTCAATATTCTGATACCCGTTTATTGCCCATGTTGAAAATTCTGAGTCATGATCTGAACTTGCTAGTTGTTCTAGACAACACACATAATAACTTTGAAAGATATGTTTAGCAATTTTTCATAAACAAAAGTGTTTATAGTTTGAAATGTTTAAGAGGTTTTTGCAATTAATTGTGAAAAACCCCAAAATTCATTTGCACGATAATAATGTAGTTTTGTTGGTGGTTCATGTGGGTTCTAAAGGTAGCATAATTCAACAAAAAAATCACGTAAACCGCGTTAGCACGTTAGAAGTGTCAGATCTTATGAGATCAGCTATACATCTTAATAAGAAATTTGTTTTGCTCCTGCAATTTTTTCTTAGGGTGGGTGGGTGAAAAGAGATAATGTGTAAATCGTGTTACTTTCATCAATTTCAAGTGTACTTCTTGATAAGTATGTAATTGTTTGTTAAATTTCATTAAAATATGGCGGAAATAATAATCTTTGACAGACTCCATTAATGATAAAATTACAAAATAATATCATAATTAGTTAAGATTTCGATTCATTATTGTTTAATGATAGGAAATAAAAAAGCAAAATAAGCCTTTTAAAAGATATCATTATCTGATACATTTATGCATAAAATATCAAAAAGATATAACATCTCGTCTCTCTGCAACGCACTAGTAAAATTGAAACAAAATAGGCCGCAAAATCATGTTCCCAGTACTAATAAGAGCGTGCAGCGTATATAATATCTTATCTAACAGCTCAGGTGACACAATCATGAAGCGCCGGGCACTAGAAATGAGTAGTGCACTACATGTAATTGTTGTGTTATTTGCGGTCGCATGTAACGTTACACAGGCATCAGAGGATGAAAAACTTACCAAAATATTAGACCGATTAGAGAAACTTGAAACTGAAATTAGGAAGAAAGACTCTATAATCTTCGATATTTTAGAAAAAACAAAATACTGTCCTTCTTGAGCTGACACCGACCACCAAACATTATTGCGTAAGTAAGAAAATATAATTAAAACTGGTTGTTTAATAATACTGTTCATGTATTCACGAAGATAACTAAATACATGAATGTGCAAGGCTTGCAAAATCGCATCCTTGCTAGCAAAGGGTGACGATCCAAGGGGATTTCTATCGTCCGTGCATCTCTATTCATGAATAGAAAAACACCGTTGATCGTCCCCCTTGGCTAGAGAAGATGGTCAAGTGCTATGATCATTCTGATAGTTTGCAATATGTGATTTGTAGTAAAAGTAGTGAAAGAACAATGCGGATATGTAAGTTACGTAAGGGTGTAAAAATAAAGCACACGAACACACCTATATACATGTACTGTGGACTCGTTTCAATTTACGGTGGCAAATTTTCGTGGATTATGGGTTTTTGGTTGTTATTCGTGGGAATGAAATTTCTTGGATATGTTGCTTTTCAATTTCATAAGAATACTAACTCTTCGTAAATTTGTTTTTGTCGAGGTTGTAAATTAATGGGGGAGGACTCCCCACAAATACCTCGAACATTGAGTCCCACGAATTCTAATGATTCAACAGTACTTTATTTTGTTATAGGTGGCAGAAAGCTATTGTTGAGCTCGGCTGCATCTGGGCAACTTCCAGTATTTCACGCACGACTGTCACATGATTTACACTCCGTTGGTAAAGGTCAACCAATCGTCTTTAATTTCGAACTAGTGGATACAGCTAATGCTTACGAACATACCGATGGGATATTTACTGTCCCACTCACAGGGATATACGTATTTCACTGGAACCTATTGACTTGGGGTGCCTCTGGGATGGACACCGTTTTAGAATCCTCTCACGGAACATTGGGGTTTGGATATCTTATCCATGCGGTTAATGGTGGCAATTTGGTCATTGCAAGACTTGCGTCCGGGACTCATGTGTGGGTTAAAAAAGCAGACAATTATGGAAATTCCCTTCACAAAAGATTTTCTATATTTTCTGACCGAAACTGTTTAATACAATGTTAAACTGAAATTCATTAAATCGTGAATGATATACACACATTGCTACTAGAGAAGTACAATTTTAACACAGCGCAATAGATGAAAAACTACTGTACTTTTTAGGTACCTAAATTCTTGTATCGATAAAATTATTTAGTGACAAATTGGTTGATGTTTTCTTAGATAAAATTACCACTATTTGAGACCATCTCTCTGTCTTAAATACAAAGACCCATGTGGATGTATTAAGAGCAGACACCAAATTTAAAGGTAAACCTCTCTATTGCTTTAAATCAGCATCAGAAACAGATGTTTGGAAGATCATTATGGTTTATCACCAAAATCGTGCGAATTAGACCCGATTCCAACATCTGTTTTGAAGTCCTGTGTTGATACCATTCTCCCAACAATCACAACCATCATAAACAAATCTATCTTAGAATCAACTGTCCCGACATCACTGAAAAACGCCGTTGTTCGTCCTCTTCTGAAAAAGCAGGGATTAGACAAGGAGGTGTTAAAGAACTACCGTCCAGTCTCCAACCTTTCATTTATTTCTAAAGTCCTTGAACATGTTATCAATTCTAAGCTAGAAGATCATTTACAATCAAACAATCTGCATGATAGACAACAATCAGCATACCGTGCTTATCATTCTACGGAGACAGCACTCTTGAGAGTCCATCATGACATAACATCTGCTGTAGACAAAGGAATGTGTGTTGTTCTGTTGACGCTGGACGTATCTGCAGCATTTGATGTGATAGACCACACTATTCTTATGAATCGCCTAGAATTTTCTTTTGGAATAACGAGTGCTGCCTTGTCATGGATACAGTCATACCTCAGTGATCGACAGCAAAGTATTGCTGTAGGCCAGTCTAAGTATAGAGACTTTCTATTGAATTTTGGTGTTCCACAAGGTTCGGTCCTTGGACCAAAGCTTTACAGCCTATTTGCTAAACCTATATGTGATATTTGCCGTAAACACAACATGAATTTTCAGTGCTATGCTGACGATACTCAATTGTATATGGCAATTACACCTACTAGCAAATTGATAGATATAGCATCTCGTCTGCAGACTTGCCTGTCTGATATTGGTTCTTTGATGCGTTCCAACTATTTGAAGATTAATCAAGAGAAAAACAGAGCTAATTGTCCAAAACACAAAATTAATTATTTCAAAGAACTCACCATCAATTTTGACGGCAACAAAATTAGCGTCTCATCAATTGTAAAAAATTTAGGTGTCAATTTTGATTCGTTACTGAACATGGATCACCAGGTTCGAAACATCACAAAATCATGTTACAACCAACTACGGAACATTGGTCGCATTCGACCCTTAACATCAGAAAGCGCTAGTAAAACCCTTGTATGCTCACGTGTATGCTCGCGTACTAGGAAATATGACCACATAACACCAGTGCTGGTTAAGTTACACTGGCTTCCAATCGAGCAGCGAATTCAATACAAGCTGTTCCTACAGGCTTTCAAAGCCTTACACGGAACTTCGCCATTTTATATACAAGAACTGGTCCAGGTCTACAAGCCAAATAGGTCTCTGCGCTCAGAGAGCTCTATGCACCTTGTTCAGTCGCGTGCGCAGACTAGGTCGTATTGGGACAGGCGGTTCGACGTGGCCAGTTCTACATTGTGGAACAACTTTCCCCGAAATCTTAGATTAGAGGGAAATTTTATTCGTTTTAAAAAATTATTGAAAACCTATCTTTTCAGAAAGGCTTATCTAGACTATTCTTAAGTATTTACGCTTTTCAAACTTTATTTTATTGAGTACAGAGACAGCACAGCATTGATTTTAACATGTAAACACAATTTAGTGTTATTAAGGTCTTCCGTTTCCAACGGAAGACCTTATAGTTTTCGTACTGTTTCTTATTATTATTATTTTTTTCCCAAAATTTTGTGCACGCGATATCTCGAAAACTATTCGGCCGATTTCGACCATTTTTTCACAGATGATTGCCAGTGGTCATAATTCTAGAAGTTTTTTGAAATTTTGAAATCGGCACTTCCGGTTCCGATTTACGGCCGATTTTGTCAGTTTTTACGACCCATTTTGTGCAGACATAAACTCAGAGACTATCAGAGATAGGAATATGAAATTTTCAGGATAGGTAGACCATAAATTAAAGTTGTGCACAATGTAGTTTTTTAGCGCCAGTGGCGCCATTTCTATGAGCTCGCCTAGGCTCGAAAATTGGGTACGAATTTCGAATCAAAATTTTCATACGTTTTGATCTGTATCTTTTTATGAGTTGATATTTTGTTAAAACATATATAACAAAAGTGGTAGATAATCAAAAGTCCTTTCCAACAAAATCAAGAAATAGGGGCTGGCCCCTTAAATTAGGGGCCAAGACACTCATAAACTCTATAACTTCAAAACGATAAAGATTTTGTAATGCATTACAGAAGCAAAGTTGTTGACCGTAACAATATCTATCAGGCAAGATCGTTGCTACGCCCATTTATTACGTAATTAGAGATTTTTAGGGGCCAAAGTACTAAAACTTTGATACAATTTATCTAGAAAAATAGACATATTTTGTTAAGAATTGTTGAAGAGAAAATGCTTGCATTGATGACTTTAATCGATTCCATTAATCAAAACACCAATGGCTGTCCCCATTAAGGATCTAGAGGGCTGGCCCCTAAAATATTCAATCATTTGTATCTAAAAAATGAACAGCAATTCTAGATAAGTGTAAGAACAAAAAATGTTAGTATTCGTGAAACCGTTCAAATGAACTCAAGAAAATAAGACTGGCCCCTTAAATTAGGGGCCAAGATACTCGTAAAGTCTATTACAAATAACTTAAAAACGATAAAGATTTTGTAATGCATTATAGAAACAAAGTTGTTGGTCGTAACAATATCACTTTGTAAAACGAATTTCTAAACCAATAAATAACGTAATTAGGGATTTTAGGGGACTAAAATCTTAAACCTTAAATGTGCTGTATGTGAAAAAGCAAAACTCTGTTAAGCATTTCAAGGGATATTGACAATCGTATGCATTATCTGAAAGGGAGTGGTTGAGGGGGAAATTTGAAATTTCATTTATATTTAAATCGTATCGTTTAAAATTGAACGGAAGACCTACTCGTTACTCGTAACGAGATCGTATCTAGTTTAGGTATGTATTCTTTTTTTTTTTTTACCACATTTCATTTTAATTAAATTTGGTGTATTTAGGTATATTATTGATGTTCTTAGCTTTTTATACCAATAGCTTTTTGGATGTACAGCGCTATAGAGTAAATTAATATAAATTATATATGGCGCTTTATAGATTTTGTATGATAATGATATTAATAATAATAATAATAGACAAATGAAAAATAGTGCTAATTCACCAGTTTCACTTTGTTAACGCTAGGTAAACGTCAATAACACTATGCAAATTTTTCTATTGATAATGATCAAATTAGATTTAGTTACAGCTGTTGTTTGACTATCATTTGTTTTGAAACAGAAAAGAACAATTTTCGATATTTAAGGTTTTTGAAATTCATTTAAACTGGAATGTTTGTAGAAACATCTCTGACCTGCGAAACTTTGCTTTACAGAATTCTTAATTATAATCAATTAGTATACTATGTTGAGTTTTTTAATGAAGCAGTTGAAAACATCATTGTATCACACTATGAAACTGCCTTGTCTTAATCTTAGTACACGAGTTAGAAATCGATTTGAATATTTATAAAAAAAATAATAAATTAAAAAGTTTAGAAGTTTAATATTCGCATACTTTCTGATGTCTCAAATTTATAAATTATTCCCCCTTATGTTTGACTGGTACATGAATCAACATTCAAATACTATATCTTGATGACAGGAACAGTTTACAGGAACAGGGAATTCTAGTCAACTTCAAATTTGTCTCATTGGATTAATAATTCGGTATGTCTTTGGGACAAAACGGCATAAAACAAAATACAACAATTAAACAGAAGTAAAAAGTTTATTGGAGATATAGAAATACCTTTATTGGCAGATTTTTAAAAAAAGTTGATTTACATTTTGTAAAAATATAATAAATAAAAATACAAAATCGCCTTCACTTCTTAGATTATTAATATCCCGATGGAATTTAATGTAATGTTAATATACACTGTATACCATATAACAACCTCGTATTATTTTTCAATGTTATAGTATTGAAAAATTACTGATAAAGTCAGCAAATGCATAGTTATAAGTGTTACATTTATCTTAGAAAATTTACTTAAATTATCGACATAACAAAAAAGGTTAGGACTTCTCATCAAGCATTAAATCCCAATTTGTTGAAGGTTCATGATTTCTTTTCAATATTACAGAGACTTACTTTCTATCTACTTTTAAAATAATAGCAATTCCTAAAATAATCTGTTCTACCTTACAGAAACTAACTTCCTACAAATATATATTTAAAAAAAATGAACGAAATTAATTATAGAATTCTTATATTGTATAAGTGGCTCAATAAAAGAAAGATGCAATTGTTAAGGTTTTTTAGATCTAAGATTAACTACCATTTTATATTTCTAGACTATTTGACATGGATGACTATTACCAAATCATTTTTAAATTTCTATCTAGGTTTTGTAATAAGACTAATTCTTTAAAAAGGCAAAATACGCGTTGGTCAAACAATTACAATATTATATTATACGCTGAGTTCAATTGATCTTTAACTTTTGCATCAACATACTGCATTTAAGTGACATACAGCGCTTTTGAATACGTTTTTGTCAATACAACTTTCTATAAAAACTAAAATGTAACTCTCTCCTTCATAAAGTGATGTTTTTTTTTAAACAAATCGTCATTGTAAAGTAAAAATCCATCCAATGTCGATAATGATGGTCTATTATCATCAGCATCCTTTGTAAAACAATTGCAAATATTTAGACAAATGTTGTTTAATTGATTTTCAATTAAAATGTAATGTAAAATAGTGTAATTTTATTACTATGTATTACTATACCTATTTCCTTGAAGAACTTTTCACTTGTTGCAAATAACAGCTTTTGCGTCAGCAGCTGAAACTAGAATGTTGCTTACTCATTAACATATAAAGTGTTCTTATTTCTTCAAACAAAGCTGTCTAAAACTTACTGAATTCCATAGAATGCTGGAATCTGATTGGTTCAGAGATCGGTCCACAAAGGCCGCACCATCCTGCACAGGTGAGTGAAATCAGGTCCCTATTCACGGAACGATGAAATTTCTTTATAGCCGTCCCAAACCCTTTCATGGGACCAAATTTAATCTGAAAGTTATAATAAATACAAACTTAATATTGTTAAGAAATGTTTATTCCATACATTATTTACTGTTTGTGTTATTGTGTATATGTCATGGTTTGGGAGTCATATTCCTGCGTTTAAACTCAGGCTCATTAAGAAGAGTGCATTACACAAAAATGGTCTTGATTATAACGAACTGAATTCTTAGTTCTTCTGACAAACCGTATCTTGAGAACTTAACTCTGATTTTGTAAAAAAAAAAATACCCCAAAAAACACGCTGGCATTGGGATTCGACGAGGCAGGCGCTTGGAGGGAAACACCAACAATTTTATGAAAAAGAACGACCATTACCTTGGAGTCGGAAAGACGCCATGTACACATATAAAACAGCAGCCTGCGAAAGTTAGTGATTGTTTTAATCATTAGGGTTTCATTACGCACGAGCCTTTAGGGGGAACCCTCTGTATTAGAGACAATAATTTTCCCTCCTCCTCTTAGATTTAGAAATGCATGAATCCAACTATTTTTTTAAATACGATATTCTACAGCTAGTAATTCATTATAATTTATTAAAGGACGTACACTATCAGATGTAACCAATCCAATTTTAACTATAATTATATGAACAAAAACATCACTTAATATCGTACTTGAGTAGAACTGGGCTCTTTACTTCCAAAAACAAAATATGAAAGAAAACTGAAACTATTTTCATTTGTTTGCACAATTGCGGAAATAAGCCCGTTTTGTGACGTTAAAGACGTCAACAGCTAATGGACAATGATTTCTTATATCAAATTCAATGTCAACAGCTTTAGGACAATGGTTACTTATATCAACTTCAATGTCAACAGCTTTTGGACAATGATTACTTATATCAACTTCAATGTCAACAGCTTTTGGACAATGATTACTTGTATCAACTTCAATGTTAACAGCTTTTGGACAATGATTACTTATATCAAATTCAGTGTCAACAGCTTTTGGACAATGATTACTTATATCAAATCCAATATGAGAGCCGACCTCTGCATAATGTTATATAAAAAATTGATTTTGATACAATACTATTTACGAAATTTGTATAAATATAGGCAGCTATTAATATGAAATAAAATAAATATTAATGCAGCTAAGAAAACATTATAAAAAGTATTCAACATTCAATCATACTGTAGGATCAACAATCAGTCCAGTCCCTCTGGTATCAATGGTGGCTGTCCCAAAGTGAGGACAAGGGTTCCTGAAGTGTTCCCCATTACAGTCACGAGCATATCCATACTGGATTGGTTTTGATCCCGTCAGCGATGTGAACGTATAATCAGTTCCATTTACCACCATGCTCTGTAAACGGACATTGCATTTTTAAAGTATTTCAAAACATACCGAACATATCATTTACAAGTATAATTCCATCTGTGTTTATACATAAAATAAAGGATGCGATACACAAGTTTTACCTCTTTCCGTAATTTCACTTTTAAAAATTTAGTTTTTTTTAACCGGAGGCGAATAGCCGATTGGCACTGTCTGTGCTGTATTATCCAATTTGATTCGTCATGAATGATAAAGTTGTTGGGATATTTCAAAGTTATAAAATGTGAAGGCTCAGTCGCTAGGTTGTGACAGTATATTTTCGTTAACCTTCGATTTGTTACAGCTGGATAGACCCAGTATTCTCCGTTTGTTGTAATGCCAGAACAAGTTGAGAGGGCGAGACACGACTCTGGAACTGCAAGGAAAAAATCTTTTAAATGTTCGCGGTTAAATTTCGTTATTTTGAAAGAACTAGTAGGGATAACCTTGGATAACCTTGTCGATTAAAACTATTTTTTGAAAATGTTTTTATCTAAATATCCGACATCAAATGTCATTGCTAATCTTCTTTTTTCTTTTTTTGACGCTTTCATATAATTGAGCTACAAATTATCTACAGTAATAAAAATCAAACTTGTCTTGTTCCATGATAGGTCCTTGTTTCGTATCTAATGAACAATGAAGGATAAATGACTATAACAGCAAGTATACTAATAAAATCAAACTTTTAATTGAATTAACATTTTTACCAATTTCTATCTAAACTTAAGACTCTACAATATAAGAAATATCAACTTAGTCTCCTAAACTAAATGCATAACTTTTGATTTTTTATCAAAAAATTTATTTGATCTACAAAATCAGGATATCTTGGACACTAATATATCAGAAACTTAAATTATACCATAGGCACCGGCGGAACAAACTATAATGTAAGGAACAAAAATGCCGGGGAAAGATGTTTTTTTTTATTTGTTGCCGAATAACTGCTCTTAATGAAATGATTTTTTTTACTAATGCCTTAGTCACATTACTCGGCTGGACGCCGTAGACCGGAGTTCTGGGTGATGTGAGCGATGCCTCAATAAAGTGGACAAACATCGGACAGTCTTTACCGATAATCCTACAATGGTCGACGGGTGGCCGGACCGTGAAGCAAACATCATACAATTGTTGTCTGACCATCTTACACACATTGTATGATACCCGGATGATGGTCGGCCGAGAACTATTAAGTAATTACCACACCTTGCATGGTCAATAAACTATAATGTCTTTTGCACCGAAGCATCTGAGATTACCCATGTTACAGTGCACAACTTGTACAAGCCCAATAAAGGCCCAGCGATGCATTGCTAAACATATGCAGATATTCAAGCGGTAATCGGCCGATGTATTAAATGTTGTTCGTACGTTGGCTGACCATGGGCAAATGTTAGGTCGATAATCGGCCGATGTTTGTTAAACACCTCTAACCTCAAACTCAAAGCGCACCGTACAATGATCGGCCATACAGCGGCCGAATCTTCAATGATGTGTTAATGATGTATTGCCGATGAGAAGCGACAGAACATTGGTGGAAACAACTTATTTTCTTTCGATGACTTCCATCGATGTGTCCGATGACCGCAGTCACTGTCTGATTACTATTGGTGTCCGGTCGGCATCCACGTCAATTTCACCTATAAAAATGCATCGGTAGCACATCGTTTACCCGATAGCTGAGTAATGTGACTGATACTTTAACGAGTAATCAACAAGGAACATTTTTAGTGATGATCGTTATGGCTGAGCAATTGTCGAGTACTCGTTGACATCCCTATTTACGGTAAAATCATTATTAAACACATTTCTAATGTGAAACTGTATAAGGTCAATTGCATAACCTTTCGTTGTAATTTGAAACTTTGATTACTCAGCATTACATGTACATGTTTTTGTCTCTTCTTAAATTAACATCTTGGTTCATTTGTGTATTTTTTGTCCGTGTGAATAACTTTTGGAACAATACGTTGCAATCCATTCGGTGAAATATTTTTATATTTATTAAACATCCAAACACAATAAGAACTCCGAATGAAAATATGAAATATGCCTATAATTTTTGAAATAAAGTCATTCATTGCAACCACAAACTGATAATGTTAAAGGCATTGTTTACTAGGGGTTTGGTTTCTCAAATTAGGATTGTTATAAAGTTTCTGTGAAAAGTGAAAAAAAAAAACTACAATGAAAATTCTTTAGCTCATAATAGATGGTATTTCCTTATCTTCAGTGTTATTTTTTTATTTCAAGTAAACGTTATTATTAATAAAAAAAAAATTCTTTAAAAAGATGTATTTTATGATTATGAAGGGTAACATTTTCGACCTTTTTTCCACTTGACAAGACTATTCGTATAGCTCAATGTCCAGTTATAGCTTACCCCATCGAGTTCCCCTGTCTTCCAACACCCAGTAATAGTCGACGTCACCTCTGTCGTCACTGTCATAGATCACGTTGAAGAGGTCACATGATCCGTCAGCCATGTTGTACAGTAAGGACACACAGTCCGGTTCCTGGGTACACTTGGAGGTACAGTCACTACGACGGGGGAAATGTCCCGACCATATTGCCATAGAAAGCTCTATTAGGTCTATTCGTGTTGTAGTCCGCCTCAGAAATATTTCATCTGAAAAAATTAGTTTAGTTTATTATATGTTAATAAGCATTTTATGGACAAATAAATTTATCCATACAAGATTTTGTACTATATAACCCATAATACAAATGACGCCGAATTGAGGCGCCAGCGGGGTTTGCTTATTTATATTTAAATATTTAATCGTACGATGGCTCAAAATTACATAAATATAAGTAATTAGGAATCATTCTTTGAATATTATGAGGTGATAATTTCGGTTGGGGCGTGATCAAATCTATCATAAAGCCCTTTATTGGATTTGATCACGCCCCGACCGAAATTATCACCTCATAATACTCAAAGAATGATTCCTTATATATATATATATATATATATATATATATATATATATATATATATATATATATATATATATATATATATGTGTGTGTGTGTGTGTGTGTGTGTGTGTGTGTGTGGGTGTGTGTGTGTTGGCAAACCAACTTCAATTCTGTATTTCTTTTTTTATCACGGGTTTTAATTTTTTTTTTTGAGATTTTAAACTTGTAGTATTTCAATGTTCAATGTATGGGCAAAAGGAGCAATGGTAAATGCAAGTTTTTTCATGTTCTGCTTCAATATCACATTAGTAACATCTGATAAATTCGGCGAAAAAGGAAATGTGCGATGTTGTTATTAAAAAAGAAAAGAAAACGTGTTGTTCGCGATAACATTTAAACATTCTAGCTTAGTTTTTTAAAGGGGTGAGTTCAGTAATTACATACATGCACCATATCAATTTATTTTGAAACAAAATCCCACATCAGAAGAAGATGTGTAAGTAACCTGAAAAATAACACTTTCTATCAATAGACGTCGACTTTAAAAGGACAACTAGTGAGTATATGTGATCTGATTAAAAAAAAAATAAGAAATATAAAAGATAACCATAAAAGACAAGAAATTTTATTCCAACTGTGTCTTATTTAAATTCTGGTTGAACATGTTTTTACTCTTATTTTATGTAAAAATATCTCAAGAGGTCGATGATTCAATTTTACAGAAAAAAACCTTTAACAGTCTATTTTTTCTTCTATATAATTAGAAGACTATTCATCTTTGGTAGTCAATTTCACTTTTTTAAAAAATAAAAAAAAATTAGTGTTAACATTTGACTTTTAATACTGTAAAGTATCTTCGAAAAGGATTATATCCCAATGTTCGTTTAAAAGCAATCATTCTAACAAATGAATTGATAAATTGATTTATCTTCAATAAAGTAGACAACGATTTCAGAATGGTTTTACATTTTTGGGAGTTCATTTTAATCAACTCTCCTACGCAGTTACTCTGGCAAACCGAAAGTGAAACAGTGTTTGGACCTAAGCACAAATCATCACCGCTGATCTGACAAGACTTAGTTCTTGAACATAATAGAAAAATTCGATGCAATGTATGCTGAAGCATTGTTCGACAAGGAAACTAATCAATAAACACTTTGAAAATAGTCAGATTTTATACACTACAAACAACTAAGATATTTCCATAGTCTCATGTATTCCGAGTTTAATTTAGCCTCGTTCAACCAAACGCTCGAATCGGAGAGGCTCTCTTGCTTGTCGGAGATTAACGGAGACAATCGCGCGTCTGGTTGAACGAGACTATAGAGTTTGATATCTATAGTGCTTGAATCCATACAATTTTTATAATTGCTTCGATTACTTATTCATAGTTTGAAATATATCTTTAAATATTACACAACATGATTCATTTGGGGTTTCTCGAAATTCTTGTCGGAAAAGTCTAAAATTCATATAATAAAAAAGTGCGTAATTCAAATACAGACTAGAAACTAATTGCAATACAAGATAAGTTGATTTTAAAATAAATGATAATTGATAAAATCAACTCCAGGCAGTACTTCAGTACTTTGATTAAAATTGACTGATATGAATTTACTGCTTCATCTACTATGAATAAGCAGATATACTTGATATAATAAGGAGCAGTGCATTGCAGTAATTCAATATCAATTTAGTTTTTTTTTTTCGATTCATTTTACCTTTTTACATAATTTTACTTTTCGAATGAATAAAACCAATAAAATAAAAAAATCTGAAAATTTAAAAATAATTACATTTGAAAAATAAAATGCGCGTTCATACATAAATTGACTGATCTAAAGTAAATCATGTTGCACAAATATGAATAATATAAGATGCAAATCAAGATTATGATATCGATTCAATTTTAAGGGAATTTTAAATTTTCTTATAATGCTTCTTATGTATTGATTTATTGATTTACAATTTTTGGATCAATGAGTAGTTGAACTGTCTATATTTATTATCAAATGATTACTATATTTGGTCATGTGATGTTAGTGTCTGTCCGCCGCAATTACACTGGATAATAATACAAAAGGTCACTCTTTTTTTGTAAAGAAAAACGCGCTCAATCACTTTTCTTTTAGAGAGCCACACGGATACCACCTTATAGCAATTATTTAGTTTCTGTGGTCCACTTATTTCAAAATCCACTTTATCTCCTAAATTTTTTCCCAATTTGTCATAAATTTTAGGCAACTTTTATTTATTGTTTTTAGTGCACATGTAAACGAAAGGAAAATGATCCTAAAAAGTGGACCAAATTGATGTATTATTATTAAAGTATCATTACACACTTGGTAAAATAAGATTACTGAAAGAGTGAAATATCATTCACCTACGAAAACTAAAGATTTATTACATATAACTAACATGAACATCGGTACAAGAATTATATATTTTTACAACAACATAGTATCTAGATTACAAAGTGTAATGTCTTACCTGTTTTTCCCAGTGAAAAAGGGATGAAGCGTAGACACAAAAAGATAAATACCCTTTGTGTATAGTGTAACATTGTCAGACACTAAAATTCTAATTATTAGAAAACAAATTAAAGATTACTGAAAGGCGATACTCGTTAGCTGTTTCTGAGAAATGGAAATTGCATTTAATGCACTTGTTTATATAGTTGTAGATTTACGTAGCGTTATTGATTTATGAGTAAAAAATTGACTGCAATTGCACCATACTTTTAAGGGTTACGTAGAATAAAAAAAATAGTGATACTGAATTGTAAATTGTATGATATAGAACTTATATTGTTGTGTTATGTATTAATTCGAGGTCTTGGTCATTGATAACCTCTTTAAGCTGTGGTATTTGAATACTTTGTGAATAATAAAAAAAAATTATCTACGATTTAAATTATGATTAATATTTTCTTCGTTGTTCAAATTATCAAATAATCTCTTTGTAAAATGAAATACAACTCATAAAAAGACAAACTGAATAAATAAAAAAAAATAACCAGGTAAAAAAAAACCTGTCTGAATTAGTTTTCATAAAATCTTTACCTTTTTGTTTTGCTTAATTAAAAAACTAAATAATGAGATAACCAACACACACATTCATAGACCTATAAAACTACATTTAATGACCTAGTTTTGGTGACATTAAATTTGAGGTGAATAATAATTTTTTCGAGACATGTTGGGATTTTTTTGGCTGTTTTAAGCGTTAAAATATTATAGTTTTGTGTGCAATCACTCCCCTCCCCCCCCCCCCCAAATGAAAAAGAAAAGTCAAAATTTTCTGTGTGATTCACTTTTCTAGCCTTATTCTATTAAAATAGGACTAAAAATGTCATGTGTTTAGACCAGATCAGATGTTATTCATAAACTTTAACCTGATAACAAACACATTTTGAGAACTCAAACCATGAGTAATCATCATTTTTTAAATATACTTATCATTGTGCTCTGAGAAAAGGACGCTAATGACATTTTTCCCTTGTTAGATTTTAAAAAATAGAATATATCTTAAAATTTTCGAATCAAATACTTTATGAAATAATTTTGCAACTTTGAATTTAAAGAGAGAGAGAGAGAGAGAGAGAGAGAGAGAGAGAGAGAGAGAGAGAGAGAGAGAGAGAGAGAGAGAGAGAGTAATACATGGCAAAATCTGTATCACATCCCATACCAACCCAAGCTCATATATCAGTCCGAGGACCGAAGGCTAGAGAACTGATATTGCTCCAGGGTTGATATAGAATATGATGTAGATTTTGACATGTATTGTTATTTTTGTCATATTTTTAAATTGAAAATAGTAGCTCGCGGGAGTTTTTAGAAAGCATATGTATCAGAGTTACACGAGTTAACTCCACGAAATCTCAAATCTTAGTTGTTATTTGCCTATTACTGTACTGGAGACAATTTGTTTCACAAAAATGATTGTATGACGTAGTTTTACACATTTATGACGCCACTGAATTGAATCAAAATATATCTAATCTTAAAACTCTATTAAAGTATTTTTGCATTACTTATTGATAATTGAGCATAAGAATATTGGAAGAGATGTGGATTTTACGAATCAGTTGCTAAAAGATATGTTATTTTGCTTTTATTTATCAGCCAAGCTTTCCTCTTTCGTTGTATACGATAAAACAATCCAAATAGATCAAGATTATCCTGTGTTCATTGAACTTAAAATTTAACACGAATAAATAGTTTGAAAACTGCTTAACTTGAAAAGTGTTGCTAAAATCCTGTGTTTTGTGTTTTGTGTCACTTGGATGCAACATAACGTTTTCCGTGCAAAGCGTATAAAAGTTAGGAGTGTTTTTTTAAATCGAGGAAAATATAGGATTTCAGCAGCAGTTTGGATATTACTGAGACTATGTTTTCCTTAGATTTTTTGTTTTATGGAAACTGCAGGGTAGTGTTGTCCTTTTTCATTTTATGTTAAGGAATTTAATAATGTACTATCCGATTTCATTGCATTGTCATCTATTTTAAAAGTCAATACTTAGATTTAGTTCTGATTCAAAACAATTATTTTGTTACTAACCGCCTTTATCAGCCCCCCCCCCCCCCCCCTGTTCATCATCTTTTATTTTACCCTTTATTACACCTTTGCACTTTTCATTCCTCTAATTATTTCCCCTGGAAGCAGACGACGTCTTTACCTGTAAACAAATGCGATGGAGAAACGTTCTGGAAGAGAGTTATAAAAGGGAAAGAGAACTTTAGAATCACTAGCCAGGAAACGTGGTGAGTTGGATGAATTATTAGGGTAAGAAAATTCTAGATAAAAAACTTTGTTATGAATAAGCTGAATCCTAACACTGCTAGAAAAGCAACAGCATATTAAACAAAATAATAAGCTGGCTGCAAATTATAAATGAAACGTGCGACCTTTGTGATATCCGTCAACGGAAGCTGAATACCTATTTGGCTCAGTTTTTTGACTGCAACAATCAGAAAGGAGACCAATATAAACCAGACACCCTTTCAGTCAATTCAATGCAGCATCAATCGGTTTTTTTTTTAGGGGGGGGTGGGGTTGAGAAAGATTCAACTATTAGTATAATTGAAGACAGAGAGTTCAAACATGCATGAGATGTTTTGCTTTCCAACAGAAAGCTGCTGAAACAGCAAGGCAAAGGCAATAAAGAGAGAAAAGAAGATCCCTTTACACAACATGAAATTGATATTCTGTATTCCAACAATTTTCTCGGTGGAAGTATGTTAGTTTATTTTCAGTCATGATAATTTTAGAATAGGTAATCCCCTTCAAAGGGACACACTTATATGTTTATTGGTAAATTACAGCAAATCTAAAGCTTTAAGTAGCACTGACAATTTTAACAATCCAATGTGCTTCTGTATGCTTTCAAGAACTGAACACGTAAAGCTTAGATGGAGACACATTGAGCGAAAGGAAACATCAACAGGTGACATATTCTTAGAGAGAGCAGCACCCTCCCCCCACCCCCACCCCCCCAAAAAATATGTCGGCAGACAAAGATAAACCTTTTTAGTAATATGAGCTGTATTTTCAAAAAAATTATTTTGCTGCAGAAACCTGCTAGTTTGATAAGTCTGCATGTAACTTAAACTTTCATGGTGAATAAAGTTTAAAAAATTCATTAATTTTTGCCAGAAGAAAGATTTCTCTTATAAGGAATATATAGCAAATCAATTTTTGTACAGGACGACAATAATTCAGTTTTGCTCCAATAAAGGCTTCTTAACGGCTTTTCCCACAAAAATACAGCTTACAGAAATTTAAAACCATGATTTTTTTTCTTCATTTTAGAAGAAAAACACCTTTTCGTAAAAAAATTTTCAAGATGAAAATTGCAGCTCATATTGCTTTAATCCTTGTTAATGTCAAATCTGATTTGAATTGAAAAAAAATAACTTATTAGTAGGTAACCCGAGATATCCGGTAGCGATGACCCGATAAAATGCAATCCGAGGACTCTTTTTTCTATATTGAAATTAACAGAAAATCGACGAGCAATTCGTGGTATATGTGACAACCTATGGGTTAAAATCGCACTAGAAAATATCATAAAGTTAATTTGTAAAGAATCTGGTATACAAGGAGGAAAGGTGAACAATAGCGCAAGAAATTCCACCTTTGCGACTGATGAACATGCAGGTAATCTGACAACTCTAGTACAACAGCATTCTAGCCATAAAAAACATTTCTTCGATTAACAAATACAGTACTTCTTCTATCAATGAACAAAAAACATGTCTGACTTACAGAATTCTTAAAAGGGACAACAACAGAGGCATCAAAAGAATTCAAAAACGATGTAATGAGGTGACAAATATCTACCGGGGCTGGACAATGCTTTTCAAGAAATTGGGAACTACGAATTTAATAATGACATGTCTGCAACTGCAACAATTGCAATTCACAAACTCCATGACTTATTCACCAGTGCGACAATTAATGAGCACGCAACAATTAATGATGGGACAGAATAAGCCGCCATAATTAATTAGTGTTTAAGACCGTTTTTCTTTGTTGTTAGTTAGTGTGACCAATTTCTGCCCTCGGGGCTTCGGTCCTCGGGTTGGTATTGGAGTTTCATGCTAATATGGAGTGTGATACAGATTTTGCCATGTATTATCCTTAATAATTATCCCTATTATTTAATAATGAATTGCCTTGTAGGTTGATGTGTTGTTATGAGATCGACCCAAGACACAAAAAGGCATTGATAAAAACTGGCGTTGCGAGGTCGTTATCACTTTTCTATGTCTTCGGTCGATCCCATACTACAATTTTACATTAAAGTTTGTATGTTAAATCATATTATATAAATACTCGAGTGAATTTATATTCAAAATAACTTTATGTAGTATATTAGCTTAAGACTACCAGATCTTTTTTTTTTAGCTATTTGTGTTATAATTTAAGGCAGACGATCAAGGTCAGTTGACGGTCAGGACTCATGGTCCAGTTACTTTTTTTTAAGATCTAAATATTCAACTGAAAGAAACTGCTGGCTATGTAAGTGGCTGTTCTATTTTTCTGAACGTATTTCTAAAATATATGCATCTGAGAGAAATAAGAAATTCACAGGCCAAAAATTATACAATATTAAATATTCACGTTAATTTGTACGCACAAATTGCCTCTTAATATGTGCATAAAACATTAAGAATGTAACAGCCCTTGGGAATTGATCAAAACAAGTCATAAACGATGAAAGATAGAAAAGATTTCCCTGAAAACTTTTCTGAAAAAGGGAACAAAGCTCCATTCCAGAATAAAAGAGAATTGTGTTAATAAAAATTTAAGCTAACGGTGGTAACGAAAATGTAATCTAAAGTTAATGGAAACGAACGTAAGATTTTTAAAAATTAGATATTTTTTAAAGCATCATTCTGTATAATTTAAATGAAACTGATGTATAATGTGGCAATGAAAAAAAACTTGTGAATAAAATATTTCTTTATAATGTAACATTTTGTAAAAATCAATTGAAATGAATTATAATTGTAAGACTTCTACCGCAGAAAGTCTCCCCGTCTGTACTTGTTATTGACAAAGTCAAAAGTCGGGTAAAAAGCTTCACAAGTTTATTGGATCGTATAGTGGTATCAAAGCTGGTCTAATTCCGTTCTGTTCCAATTCAGTTCTCATTCTCTAACAATTTGACATGCATATATATACCCTTTCGGCCGGGACAGACAGTTTTGGTTACTCATGACCACCTGCGCTGGTCATGAGTGTAGATTTAGTGATCAAATTCCTAAACAATATTTTAATTCTAAATACAGTATCAAAACTGTCAAACTGTCCATCACAGCGTCGGGGGATGTGGGCTTACAATCTCCCGCATCAGTACAAAACATGAGTATAAGTTACATGTAAAAGGTTAACAGAAAACATGTACTTTGTGACAAGCTTGCAATATCAGGACTCCATAGATTCTGTAAATATGACAAATATAGCTTTACTGTCCCACACCTGGACGTGTGAGATCATGCTGCTGCGCAATTAATTTCCAAAATATAATTTTCCAAGGACTTTCCAACATAGTTATTGACAGATTAATAATTGCGCAGTTTGCATATACAACTTACATGTTCATTTCATAGTACCTATCAATGTCATCTGTTTACAAAATCAATAAAAAATTGCGCAAATAACTACACTGGTATAATTCACCAAGCTTTAAATTTTACAAAAAATTAATACTTTGTATGCTAGAAGGCTTAAGTTTAGTAAAAGAATATTCGGGAAGTTGATATTTTGTTAATTTTTCCGTAGATATTTATATTTTGCAAATACGAGGGTTGTTATAGTACATGCATATAAAATCATCTCCGACGTCCCATTGATTAAAAGTACTTTTCAAACAAAAAGTGAGACTGTAACTTTAATACATGTCTGTATAGTATTTATAGCCATTAAATTTAACATGATAAACACTCAGCGCCAACAAATCAGGCACATGTATAGCATTGTAATTGTGGAGGGAGACTTTTCCAAATTCTGATCAGCAAAAAACCATCCATCTTGTTTTAAAAACTGACCCGATGGGTAAAAATCCTGAACCGTTGTGAGAATTGAGGTAAATAGTGACAATTAATAAATACAATCCATATCCAATCCTGAATATCCGAATATACGGGGATGGGTCAGACCGTATTATCAGTTTGATTTGTTAATATTCGGGTACATACATTGTACAATTTCTAACATGTTCCCCGAGGCGATCGAGGAAGGGTAAGGGAGGGGGCAGTTCCCTCAAATTTATCATATTATATATTCTGGGGTACGTGTATGAATATAAGCTACATGTATATTGCATGTATATAAAAGTGGGAGGAATCCTTTTCACCGGAAATTATTTACAATGTAATGGAATTTAACTAACTACGATCAATTTTGAAGCATGGGGGACCTAGGTGTCTGCACGATGCTTCCCTCGCTCAAAAATACGGACAAATGCCCGCTAATGGAATTCTTAATACCTTAAATATGGTCATTTTTTAAATTTATCTTATAGCAGCGTATCTATCATCATGACGATCAACGAACTACCGTCGCGATGCATCTAAAATATACAGATATCGATATAAAAACCTGAAAGTTAAAGTTTAATAACTATTTCAAAATGTTTATGTAAATTAATGTTTATGGCGTTAAATACATGAACATGTTATTGTGTAATGTTGTAAATTTTGAAATATATCAGTTTTCAGCAAATAAAACGCAAATTATTCTGTTATAAAGTTTGTGCATTCACTTACGGTCATCTGGTAAATTAAAAAAAAACAACAGCATGGCAATTATATGGATATAATAATCTTACACATTGAACATATAACACTGACAAAAACAATCAAGAAAAGAATATCTAGTAATCATTAATGTAATATAATTTATTTTTATAGCACGCGTTTTACTGCAGATATATCGATATTTACTTTGTACAGGTGATGAAAAGCAATTTTCTCATCGCCTGAGCCATTCAAGTTTATGCATGTATACAAACAAATGGAATTAATTCATTAAACTAGTATTTCCGTTGCCAATCTACCACATAATCCATTTCCTCCCCTTTTAGAAACTTCTTGTAGTTCGAATCAAAGACTTTGGCAATCTGCAAAAGGAGAAACAAATTTTATACAACAAAAATTTTTATTTTATTTGATTTTAACCTGGTAAGGGAATAGCAAACATGTCAAATCTATCACTAACCCATTTGATGTTTTTGAAAAAATAAGAAAAAACTAACGTTTTTATTTTAAGTTACTTTTTATATCGTATTTTATCATTTATCATAAAAAGGCCTATTCTAATGTAAAATCACAAATTGCATATTCTTGTTTATCGGACAATTAGATTCAAATCGCAGCATCAAATTCAGTTATATTGATATAAAAAACAGTGTAAGACAAACTGGATAAAAACAGTAACTGTAAAATTACGTTTGATGAAAAACGATAAAGATAAAACAAATAGATCAACAGAGTGTCATTGCATTATCTTTTTTCTAGACCGTAAAGCATAGCAATATCTATGGAATACGGAATGTTCTTTGACTATTGTGAGGTGATCAACAATGGTCGTGGGTGATCAAATCTTATAGAGCCCAAATGGCATTATGATGTATATAATTTACCCGACCGTATTTGACCAATTCATGATATCCAAAGAATGACTCCTTAAATTATTCCTTATGATATACCTGTTTACTGGCTATGGGAACGATAGCAAGTTTATTGTCCCCTGGACAGCAACTATTTAAGGAGACAAAGCCGAGGGAAATGTAAACTTGCTATCGTCCGAATAGCCAGTGAATAGGTATTTTAATATCATACCCAAAAAACTTGATTTTTAGGCGATGCAGATCTTGTTAATGCTCAACAGAATACTGATTTAACATTGAATTTAACGTAGCGACTCGTTTTACACACGAGGTGTTCCGAGTTAAAAGAAAAAAACCCACAAGAGAAATCCGCCCGGAATGCAGCCGGTGAATAGTTTTAATGCCTATTTACCATGGCAGATGATAAGGTGGGATATATTATGATAGTATTTCGTTTTAATTTTAGAAAGAAAATATTCACAAAGGTAAAATGAATTTATACAATTTTAGCAATGTTATGATTAAACATCAAAATAATCATTGATGACATGTAATGGACTATGCTTATAGATTACAAAATCGATTCCTTGTGTTGGTTCATACATGTATAAAATATAGACATAGAAAGCCTGTACTTTGTCAGTCGTAACGGGTCCCGAAATGTGAGGCGTAATGACGACATCTGGGTGTGTCCACAGCGGACTGTCCGCGGGCAGTGGTTCCCTGTCTATGGCGTCCAAAATGGCACCACCTATCCAACCCATGCTGTTAAGTGTAACATATAATGCATGGTTATATTTATGTCATGTAATCATGATAATTACTTACTGTGAACACAAAATTAAATGTATGTTTTAGAAGAAAGCTTTCACAATTGTGATATTTTGATTGTTTTGAGTTAAAAAAAAATAACATGAATAGGCAGATATCATACTTGAACACAGTGAATTTAGTCATATTTACAGCCTGGTTAATATAATAGTTTTTACCTGAAAAAGTAACTATTGGGATGTAAGCGGGGTACACTTTATAAGCATGTATAAACTATTTTGAATAAAGAAAACTTACTTCAAAGCCTTAAACACAGAAGCTTCGTCAATAACGTCCCCTCGACCTACATTAATGAAGATAGTTTTCTGTAATTTAGAAGAATATCAATTAAAAGTCAATTACTACATGTTTCAACGCTTCTTTTTGCGGACAATTGGGACGTGGATCAGTGAAACAACGATTTGTTTCATTCTCACATCAAATTCTTCCTTCTAGCGCCAGAGCAAAAACGAATAATAAAAGAATTTTAAAAAATAGAATAATGAATAGAATAGAATAATGAAAAAAACTAATAAATATATAAACAAACTTGTCACTACAGATCGGGAAAAATCATCACGCAAAAAGTCGAGAGATGTTCCGATTGTTATATTTCAATGCAAATATGAGTGTGTTATTATTCTTTTAACATTTTTACTAGCATACACAGTACTTTACAACCTTTGAAGCTACATGATAAAATTTGATAAGCCAGCTTAACCTTTTCTTTGCATGCTTTTAAAACATCTCCAGATAACATCCCTTTGGTTTCCACTGTGCTTGGTAGAACACTGCAGACATAGTCACATCCGGCAAGGAATTTGGGGAGATCCTGGTTCTGTCTGTATAAATCAAAATGGCTCTCTGATATTTATTGTAACTTATGAACATTTCTGCAAACATTTTATAATAAATATATATTGATCATAATTCAACGTCGTATTTCATTGTTGTTGTTACATTGTATAAACAGAACATATAATTACATATGGCTTACAGAATAACATCAAAGTGAGGCATGATCGATTCTTTCATTGTTTTAGCAAGTCCTTTGACTGTCATTCCAAATGCCTTGGATGCCTCAGCAACTACACAGACCAAAATAAAGCAACCAGTATATGTCATATCATTTCATTTAAAACTTTCAACCAAATTGAAACTTTAGTTCTGTTTAACCCTGTACAATAATGCTCTTACATCTGATCAGTAAAATTATTCTACTGCCAATCTAGCATTCAACACTCTGACAAACAATCTGCTTTTTTGGCTATTTCTCGTGTTATCAGTAACACAAATGACCGATGAAGTGAATCACAAATGTATCTTCAATTTATAAATACTCAGATCTTTATAACTATATTTCCGTCATAAAGTTTACAAAAATGACATGGTTTATGCGATGCTTTTATATTGATTAGTATTAGTACTAGTGCCAACTTATGATTGAGATAAAGGAAACCTTGCACGATAGTTACTGTAAATTGACACACTAGTTTTCATTTCTAAGACACACAGTATCGTACTCTTAATGCCAATAGCACCAGTTCCCAGAACTCCAATCGTCAATGAAGCTAAAGACCGCTTCTGGATAAATTTGGATCTGAAATTGAATAACAGTTTAAGGTTATAAAGATCATCGTCTTTAAATACCAAGTTCTATTTTCACGGCGACAGTTAATAAAGAGATAAATGAAATTTCTTTATACCTGCTCCAGACCTTCTGTCGTTGGTACTCCGCCATCTGAGGGAAGTAATGTTCCCGGGAAATAATCTGGCCTAGTACATACTCAGCCATGAACCCCCCAAACCCTTCACCCATACGTGTGAATACCATATGGTCTGGTGGCTACAATTTGCAAATAACTGCAAACATATAATGTACTGTATGCTTTTTTCGTCTTTTTAAAGTATACAATTATTAATCACTTATTATGCCAATTCACTGAAATTTACTTGAACATTTATTTTGTTCAAATATTTTAAGCGCTGAATCATGAATTAATCTTAAAGGGGCATGGTCACGATTTTGGTCAAATTCTATATTTCTGTTTCTATTATTTACAATGGTTTAGAAATGCATTTCTAATGATCAAATGTAATTTGAGAGTCATTCATGGAGTAATAAGCAAGATACAGGGCTGAAAATTCTTTGTCATGCAAACATAACTTGTCCTATTCTAAAGTAATCAAAGAACGCCAACACCACCACTAAACACCCAATAGACATCATTTAAAACAGGAAGTTCATCTCCCCCTCATTTACTTATTATACTCCTGTTGCATATTAATATCTTATTTTTATTGCTCCTATTGCATATTATTATCTTTTTTTTTTATTCTAAAACATAAGAATATTTGTTTTTCATATTCATCTAATGACTAAAAGGCTTTGACAATATGATGAATATCGTAAAAAAAGGCATTTACACGCCATATGCATTCACTTTTATTGACTCCCGCTTTCTTTCTTTCTTTGTTTTTATTTCTCTATGTGTCGAACTTTATAGAATTTTGAGCAACAATACCTATTTTACCCATAGTGATTATTGCCAACGGAAAATTCTTTATTTTTATTTTTTGTGCTATCATTTTCTAAATCATAGCCTCAATTCAATTTTTTATTTCCATCTTTACTAAAAAATAAACTGGACCCAAAAGTTGTTAACTGTTGGAAAATGTTTTGAATGAAATGTGGCGATAACGAACAGTGTATAGACTACATGTATTTTTGTCTTTTCCCAGTAAAATACCTAGATTTGAAACAGACGACTCAGATTTGGTGGTATCTTTTATTCTAAATTCACTGGGATGTATTGAGTCGACAAAAGAATGGAAGTAATGATTGTTTAATATTAAACAATACCCGTTTTGTAAAGTTACACCCCCCCCCCCCGTCTTTCTTTGCCATGGCTTTATATTATTCATTACTGGTAGCAGAAAAGCTAAAATACAGCCATGGAACAAAACAATTTGTATAAAATCATGAAATATATAGTTTAAATTAGTTTCTTGATTAATGTTCATTTATATTACATGTATAACCGTAACCATCGTGCTACAAAATTACCTTTGGGAATGCATGGAACAATTCCTCTGCACCTTGAAATAAAAAGATTCATCAATGAGGAAGGAAATCAATGCATTTCAATAATTCACATTTTAAAGTGAAATATACCGTTTTTTTTTTTTGATTTTTTAGATTACATTTTAGATAAATCTCCGAAAATATATGTCTAATCTAATATACGAAGAAATCGTAATTGCTTCTAATTGACCTTTAATTTTCGTTTAAGGTTGTCCAACCCTCAGCCCCAAAGTATTTTGTTCATTGTACAAATGTAATATTTATATTTCTTTGAAGCTATAAAATTGAAATAAAATAAAACTATAGGTAAAATAAAACTATAGGTACTGTGAGCAAGCTCACAAATGATACTTCTCGGTAAGATAAAGAAATCATAACACAAGTACTTCTGTATTAAAAAATATTGGTTGCTTCTTTTTCTTATCGTGACATAAAACTTATTAAGTCATGATATATTTAGAGGTCAGACACAAGCAAGCTTTGTGTCAAAGTTTTGCTTCTAATCATTTCCTTTAAAACAAGATATGACACAGAAAGGTATTAAATTTTTCTGTAAACAATGACCTTGAAATTGCCCAAATGACCTTTGGTCAATGTCATGACACACCGTCAGGTTATAAGCAATCTCTTTGTGAAGTAAGAACTTCCAATGTTTTTAGATCAGATAGATATGGATTGGACTCGAATTTTACACAGACAGAGACAAACTAACTGACAGACGAATGGACATGGTGATTTCTATATAACCCCCTGCCCCCTAACCTCGTTTAAAGGGGGTATGAAGAAATGTTTTGATGGTATCCATGCATTTAAATTATTGCAAAATTTTTAACGATGAATATAATGGAATAAATACACAGGTTGAGATAAAAAAAAATTGTAACGGTGCATCGAACTCTGTAACCTATATGTAGTGGATCTTCGTCGAGCCATCAAGCCTATCATTACGCTGAATAACTGACAATAAAAATAGTACTACAAGACTTATTTAATTTTTCTATATAAAACACAAATTTATCTTGCGATTAAAAAGCCCGGGTAATTTTGAGATATCAAACATAGCCGAGGATCTGATATCGAAATTGGCTTTGGCGTCTATAAGTACCTTACCAGCGCTAGTCGATTGAAACCATTTTATTGAATCACAGCAAAGTCCATGTTGTACTAAATTGTCCAAAACATGAGGATACGTCAAAATAATATCAGCTGCACTTTCGTTAATGAGTTTCGCTAACTTCGGATAATCTGGACTATCTCTGTAAAGCTCTGTAAAAATATTTTAACTTACAGTTGTATCTAAAACTTTAACGTTAATATAAGGTTGAACATGTGTAAAAATAAGACTGAATACAGGTACGTACAAATGTTTAAAACAGAAATAGTAATCACAAGAAGAAATAAAATAAAATAAAGTGGAAGAGAATAAATTATTAATGTTTTGTTTTCCCGGGGACATATGCCAATGTTAAACTTAAATCACCCTTTATCTAGCACGATTTGAGACCTTTACCAAAGAATTTCGAGGTGTTTATCAATGGTTCTAATTTTTGGTTTGGTTTAAAGGCATATTAAATATTTGTCTCTTTTTTCCAATGCTTTGATAAAAGTTGAAGGTTATGGGTTGACACTGACCTCCTGGAATCGAAAAGTTGATGACGGTCAGGCCAGGTATCCGGTCCTGTATCAACTTGGGTAATCTTGATAATGGCGACACGGTTATCACAGTGTGCTGTGGGTGTACAACTTTCCTGCTCATTGCTTCACACAACATGGAGGGCAGAAAGAGATACAGACGTGATTTGAGAACGGCGGAACGTACTGGTATTTTGCTTAAAACTAATTTATAGAACAGCTTACTGTTTTCTGATACCTGTTTAATATTAATGTTGAATATTCTAAGTCATGAACTGTTATGTCTTAAATGTAAAATCCAGACGGCACACATAATAACCTTGCCCCAGGGTCATGAAGCTATCTTAGACTTAAATTAGAATGTGTATGCATTATATTAGAACTCTCATAACGAACAAGCAAATTTCGAAATATAGTTTAGAATCGTCCCCCCTTACTGGTTGCTGCCTACTTATTTTAAGTGATGAAAAACTATGGTTACTATGCATTCAGTAGGTGGTCATTTTTTTTACTTACATGTTAGACCGTTTATGATCCAAGAGCCAGGTTTGAATTTGTATAGCACTTGTACGTCATTAAAAATTATTTTTGCAATTCTGTAAATATTATTGCAGATAATTTTGAGGAAAAAAACCTCTAAAATTAATTTGAAGTACGTGAAGTATGAAAACCATTTAACGATGAAATGCATGATCTGACGGTAGCGACATTGTACCTAAAAATGATCTAAGCTGCGTTACCACGTTAGTGATGTGTCAGATTTTCAATAATAAATCTTCTTCAAAATTTATTTCGTTCCTGTGAGTTTTTCCATGTTATAAAATATGATGTGTTAATCTTGTTTATCTTTCATTAATTTCAAGTCTACTTCTTGACAGGTATTACAGGTATGTAATTCTTTGTTAATTTTCAGTTAAATAGGGCGAAATTAAACACAGGACAGGCTATTACAAAATTACATCATAAATAGTCATAATTTAAATTTACTAATGTATACTTGAAAATGTTGCAATTTTGTTCAAAATTTCAATGTTTAATTAATTTTTATTTACAGTTTTGTCTACCTCATGTTTATAAAGTATGCTTTTGCGTAATTTCAGATATACATTTTCTCTTCTATTTTTTGGTCCGGTGACTTTTTGTATAACGTAACTTTCGCCCAGTATCTTTGTGCAATGTGTTGAACGAAACGATAAACGGACGCTGTAGCGCTTAGCAACTTGGTCAGGAGAACATGATATATAGTTTTTCCCCTTTCTACGGCAAAGTAAAGAAAGCGCCACTTTGTTTGTGAAATAACAACGTACTTATATTTTCTTATTGCTACTGGTAATAACTTTAATTATATACTGAGAATAATTAGTAAACGAAATTAATATACAGTTGTTATATACATTACAACTGAGTTATTAACATAGCAAAATGCTGTCGAACTTAGTTAATAGAATAAAAGGAATCAGTTTGTGTGCTAAGTGTATATTATGATTTGTTGTTGTGTAATGTTAACGCGTATACATGTATATAAGAAAGAAGTTTCACGCACGACTGTCACATGATTTACACTCCGTGGGTAAAGGCCAACCAATCGTCTTTAATTTGGAACTAGTGGATGCCGCCAATGCTTACGAACATACCGATGGGATATTTACCGCCCCACTCACCGGGATATACGTAATTCACTGGAATCTATTGACGCGGGATGCTGCCGGGATGGATACCACTTTAGACTCTTCTCACGGACGGTTGGGTTATTGATATATTAACCAAGCAGTTACTTTCGGAGGTGGTGGAAATTTGATCATTGCAAGACTTGCTGTCGGAATTTATGTATGGGTTGAAAAAGCAGACCAGTATGGAGATTCCCTTCAAGAAAGATTTTCTACGTTTTCGGGACCTTCTAACCGTAATTGATTATTACAATGTTATACTGATTCATTAAAGAGTGAATAATATACACCTATTGCGGTTTTGTAAATCAATACCATGGTTTTGATACACTAAAAGTACAATTTAGCAAGAAGGATGAAATACTATTGTTCTTCTCGGGTTGCTTAATACTTTTGTTTTTCTTCGGACTGAAATGTCACACTTGCATTGGTTTAAACATGACACGTGACTGCCGGATATATCTTTGTTCGACGAGATTTAATGTTCGGCAATATAACCGATAATAATATAATGTAATATTTAGAACAGAAATTGCGTACCGTAAGTTCTTCAAATAATTGGAGTAGCTGCCGTTTGACAGTACTTTAAGAACAGATTAGCTGTCCTTGAATTGACGTCACATTGTTAGGTGTGAGGCAGAAAAAAATATCAGCGTCGAAATTTGCTTAAACCTCTTGGAGAAAATTGTGAAAACGTTTAAAATTGAACATGGCAGAGAAGATTTTAAAAGAGTATTTGAAAGTTCAAAATGAGAATTTTGAAGCAATCGACTCTTAAAAAGTATTATTGGAGAAAGTATCTCTTTTTAAATAGAGGTCAACGTATGAGTAAACAATTTGCAAAATATTAAGTAAATTGAATGGAAAGTTTATCTATTTACCGCTCCTAAATTTTGGTCGCATGTCCGCATCATCTCCGACAATATAAAAAAAAACCTGTAAGGTTTGTTATTAACTTATTACGGAATTATGTAGACTATTCGCCTCGCCGTCAATGAGATTAACCCGATATATTTCCGTAGTCAGTCAGCAACAATATAAATACGCATTCTTAGAATATTGCATAAGCAATACACGTCCCCTACCGGTTTGTAGAAATTTGTGAAAACAATGCACTGTTATGCAGAATATCATTTCTTACCGTCTTCTGTACCCCGAATCAACAGGCCAACCCGAAAACGAACCCAATTGTTATAATACAAAACACCCTGTCGATTAAATTTACAACACAATGCTTGACCCTATTTTACAGAACGTATTTGTTTGTTAGAACCAATATAAACAGGAATGGTCCTAGTATTGCACGATAATATTACTTACTACATACTTTCCTCGCTTATTCAATACACACCGAACCCGATAACGAACCCAAACATATAAAGAATTGGAATATAAAAAATTCATTTTCTCGAAAATATGTCAACCAGACGCTACAAAAGTGTTAACTTGATCTGTAGTTTGACATTTTGAAGCTGCTCAGAAAATTTCATATTATTCCTCAAACGCATAATGAAAAACAGTGTGGAAAACTGAAGTGGGACAGACAGACGGACGGACGGACGGACGGACGCAGACGAAAGCTATATCCCCTCAGGTGAAAACCGGTAGGGGACTATTAACAGTATCGATCTGGCATGTAGCATCGTTTTTTTAAATTGGGGGGGGGGGGGGGGCAGACTGATAAAAGAAAACCTTGACAAGCCTAAAAAAAATAAAACTTTTCGAAATCCTTATTATAAAATCCCATTCTGTTGGGAGGGGGATGTAAGCGTACTATTTTCATCCTTTCGCTTAAATCTTTTCTATCCTCACATAAAATAAGGGGAACCCAACTCACGCCTCCGTCACAACGTGTTTGATGATTGTGTGTGTGCTACGGGCTTTGCTAGTCGTCTCTCCCGTGGCGTTCAAAATCGTGTTGAAGTAATTAGAGTCCAACGTAAGACAAACAAACGTCTGACTTGCAGGTCGTAAGGTGTCACGTACAAAACAACGTGCAATGCCTGTAGGAACCGTACAGTGACTATCGTGTACCAAACGAACATTCGCATCGTAGGTCACGTACAAGTCAATCGTACC
This sequence comes from Magallana angulata, assembly GCF_025612915.1. Classification (NCBI taxonomy): domain Eukaryota; kingdom Metazoa; phylum Mollusca; class Bivalvia; order Ostreida; family Ostreidae; genus Magallana; species Magallana angulata. Next base: position 5,016,857 of record NC_069118.1, read on the forward strand.
AAAAGCCTTTCTGTGTCCCACGTCAGCTGCTCGAAGAATTATTAGTTTCACATTAAATAAAGACTTTTTTTCCATTGGACATGTACTGATATATATCTACAGTAGGAAAGGGAAATATTAAAACGTCGAAAGTACTCGTAAAAACAAAAGACTTTTATTCTGTAATTGCTGTTTTTGGTTTTAAGTCTAGCTTAATTGGACGACACTAACAAAGAATGCTTTAAAAACATAATTTATCTTTGATTTGAATTTTGAATTTAAATTTGAAAACTTTTCAGAAAGTTTGCTCAAAGATCTAATTTTTGTCATCAACTGAATTTTTTTCTGGCAAATGAGATATTTTTAAATAGTTTTACAATTTTGTTAACTATTTGGTGAATGTTACAATATTTTCGATAAAATCTTTGACGAAACTTTCAATTAAAAGTAAAAAACCCATCGAATTACTTGATTTATTTGCTGATGTTGCACACAAGCGACGTGCGTGTAACGCAAGATGCAAGCGAGATTTCCTTGCGTCATTCTTGCAAGTCAAATCGTACGGTAATCGTACGGGTTCCTTGAGTGAAGCGCAAGTGCAGAGTACGTTTTTACATGAAGACCTCGCAAGGAAACCTTGGTGATTGTTATGCATGTCCAACTGCCACCGTTCTAGCTTACGAGATGCGTGCGTCCTTCAAAAGTCATAAGATGCATTTTAATGCGTGTCTTGCAAGATTTCATTAACATGCGCCCATAGTCGCCCGTAGAAGCACTTACGACCAGTTGTGACGAAGACTTAATATATAATACTGTCAATTTATAAGAAGTTGGTTAAAAGGCAAAAATAAAATCCAACGATATTTTAAGTCATTCAAGATGGTTCTCTTCGCTTTGAAATAGTTTCTCAATTCAGCAGAAAATTACTTGATTATGTTAGAAACAAGATGAATACGAAACATACAAGTCAAATTAACAGAAAAATATATCTGTTGTTTGTATTAGCGATACATTAACAACTGAATTAGGACAATTTTCATCAAAGATTATTGATTCAAACAAGTATACAAAACATTTAAATTATCATCCTCTAACGTTGTGTCTTAAAATGTATGCCTTGATTTAGAAAGGTACGTTAGTATGCTGACTTTTTGTGGTTAAAGAAATACAACAATTAAAGCAAGACACGCTATATTTTGCGTCAATTTTTAATTACAATGAAAACGTATGTGTTTGTCTACTTATAAAAGTTACCTATGTTGTGTAAATTACAGTTATGATCTGCCTATTAATTACAAAACCGTCTTGATTTTGTTATGCTTAACAGTTGTTAATTTGAAATACATGCATGCATCAAGAGTGTAATATGATTGCCATTCACGATATCCTTTCTTTTGTATCTATAAAAAGGATATGACTTTCTTGAACTAAAAATAGCCCTGGGGGAAGGGGGGGGGGGACACATATGCCTACCTCATTGTAGGAAGTTTATATATGCTCACACGCTTAAATTTTTGTTTTGTTTTGTTTTTATTTTTACTCAAATATAGGTTAAAATTATTCTTTACTGAAAATGTTTCCTTCGTGAAACTTAACAGTTATGACGATGTTGGCCATACACCAATTTTTGTATGATAAACTAAATTTAGCTGTCGATATCACATGACAGATTGATATTCATGATTCATTATTTACTTTCCTAGCAGGATAACAAATATTATTTGATATTTTGTTACGTGATTGAATTGAGCTATTAAGATTAATAGCATTAAAGTAACTTTTATAAGTTATCAAACACATGCAATTTACCCGTTATTAAAAATTGGCGCAAATATCAACGTGTATTTCTTTAAACAAAACCCAAACAAATTCATGTTTATATGCGCTTTAATATAACTAAATGCAACTACTGGATTGCATGGAAAAAGCAAACATTAAATTTGTTGTACAGTAAACTGCAGACAATACAAGTATTTATGAAATTTTAATAAAAATTGTATAAAAAAATATTAAAAACCATTTATCAAATCCTTTTTCTCTTTACAAGCAATTACTTACTGCAATAAACACGAGGAAGATAATGACGGGATAGTGATTGTTATGGACGTTACATGGACGATATTTTGACATAAGCAAAAAAATAACCAGTGGGCCACATTGCTGACAACAATATAATAGTTTTAATCTAATTCGTAATATACTGAGAATTCCATAATCTGCATAAGAGTTAAAGACGTTTTGATAAAAAAAACTAAGTTGTCACACAGATATCGTTCAAATAACAACATGTACGCCGTACACAGAAATAGCTTATTATAATTCTTTTAAATTTGCATTTCATTCATTAGAATTCTGCCATGACGACAGGGGGGTTAATAACAATTTATGAATGATCATAAATGTAGCTATTTCTGTTACAAGTTTCGTTCTATACCTTCTTTACAAATTATGGCCTCCCATATTTTATAATATTTTTTTCTCACATTTCGCCAAATATAGATGAAAAACCAATTATATTTTTCATGATAATTTCCTCCCTTTCTTGTGCTTGTTTTTGATGTGACATGTTATCCCAACAAACTTATAAATCATGCAAAATTAAAGTCCCCATTTGTGGCATTTTATATTACTGCAAAGTTTGCAAAAATGATTAAATTTAAAATTGAACATTAGGTGGATCTTATTAGGAAAAAAATCATGAATCAACAAACTTATTATATATATATATATATATATATATATATATATATATATATATATATATATATATATATATATATATATATATATATATCACAAAATTTTGATTTGTTAAACGATGTAATTCCCTCGCAAGCTTGTTGTGGAAAAAATCAACCGGAGCTTCTATAACTTCATTATTACAATTACAGATATTACAATTGTTTGAATGAAAAGAATAATTATGCAATGAATATTTTGACTGTAGTAATATGTGCTAGTATATTCGAATATCTTGCAATAAACATTGAAAAATAAGATATACAGGTAAATTGCGTAAAGATTTTAAAGATTGTTTATAATATTGACATTAAAAAAACTGCGATTCACTTGTTACAAATAACGACTTGAGCTTCAGCAGCTGAACCTGAAAGGATTTGAAAAGGTTATAGCTTTTAAATTTTCTTCTCGTGTCTTAATTGCAAAAATCTGTACTAGTTCACTGTTCTTAACTTACTAAATTCCGTAGAATGCTTGAAACTGATTGGTCCAGGGCTTGGTCCACATTTGCCACACCAACCAGCACAGGTGAATGAAATCTGATCACCGGCGACTGAACGAACTAAATCTTTTACGCCTCCCGCATGAGAAGGAGAAATCGTGACAAACTCAGTCTAAAATTAAGGAATAAAATAGCAAGGCAAGTAAGGATTAAGCAACAGCTGGGTTTAAATCAATGGGCTATGGAATGTTATAAAACAACAAATGATTTTCATACAATCAATATTTTAATTTAAATTTCAAATATTACGAGACGGTCAGCTAAACATTTACTGAAAATTCTAAAAAAAAACGTTATTGCTGCCAGAAAGTCTCATATCAGTAAACGATCGATATTATGAGGTTGGAAAGTTCACTGTTAATGCTCATAATGAATGGTGTATATATACTATTTTGTAGAAAAAAAATGAAAAGCATTACAAAATCACATTTTTATAGATATCTTACATACAATCGAAATGTTAAATTCATTTTGTCTCCTACTACCGGGGATAGTAACACGACATTAGTTTAGTTAGTGTTTGACACACTGGCTAAAACTTTTCTGTGATCTTGTTTAAATTGAGTTGGCTATATTCGAAATTCATTATTTCTGAACGCTCAAAAAATATCAAATTACCTCAATGGATATTTCAATAAAAAGGTCAATGAAAAACTTTAAAATCAAACCTTTGTAATCTTAAAAAAAAACATAAGATTTGTAATCGAAAAATTAAAAATAAATTATATGAAGGAAGACTTAACATTGGTTTTGCATGCAGAAACTTTCCATATTAATTCCTCCAAGGTCCTTTTAACCACCAGGTCGTGCAAACGCATTCCATATATTAACTTTCAGTCGATAAAACATGTTACGTTCAGCCAATTCAACATTAACAACTTATGTTCGTTCATGCTACTTCAAACTTACTATTATCTGAGTTCTTAAGATGGCTCACTACACCGTGAAATATTTCTCAAATCAGCAGATATTTACAAGATTATGATGTATCTCATAATGGATAAGAAGTATTTAAGTCTAATATGCAAAAACAAATGTGCAATTTTGGATGAAAAATTACATTTTCCAAAATTCAATTACGTTAACATGAACAAAAGCTCCAGGTGGATTCAAACTCATGATCTGTGGTTAAGTAGCTCAATACTTTAACCACTGAGCCATGACGATATACAACCCCATCAAAAGATATAAACAGTTTAACTTAACATTTAAATCGCCATCTTGTGACGTAGTGTTTTAAAAAGTATAAGATTAGGTGAAGTGAGGTACCTTAAGCAAAATCATGTTTACAAAAACGTTTGAAGAAGCAAATGTAGAGACAACATTTAATTACATTGGATTATGCAAAGATTATTCAGCAGATAGTTATAATTCTTTATATTTTAAAAAGAAAAAAAATAACCTAAACGCATGCATTGATGTCCTGTATTAGTTAAAAATGTTTACTACATATTTCAAATGGTGTATTGGGGTTAACGATACAGTAAAAGCATTATCTGATATTTGCGCCAGTAAGCAAAGTTAGCTACCCTTATTCCGCCTTAATGCGAGAAAAATAATAAATTATAGCTGATAAATTACATTCGATAACATCTAATTTGCAACGTTAAAACCATGTGTGTGTTAAATTCTCTTTGAAAATTTATGCATAAAAAATGCAGTAATGCAGCTAAGAAAACATTACAAAATATAATCAATATTCATTAATACTGTAGGATCAACGATCAGTCCAGTCCCTCTAGTATCAATGGTGGCTGACCCAAAGTGAGGACAAGGGTCCCTGAATTGCCCCCCGTTACAGTCGTCAGCATATCCATACTGCATTGGTTCCGACCCTGTCTGCGAAGTGAACGTGAAATCGCTTTCATTTACCATCATGATCTGTAAACAGCAATGTTGCATTTTTTTTTTAAATTTTAACCTCACGAAGACATAATTAAAAATTAAGATTTGATCTAATCGGTTCTAAAAAAAACTATTATGTTTTTAATTGTCACCTCTGTCTCTAATTTAACTTTAAAAAACTCCGTCTTTTTCAATGGAGGTTGAATAGATGATTGGCATTCTTTGTGCTGTATTATCCAATTTGACTTGTCATGAATGATAAAATTGTTGGAGTATTTCAAAGTTATAAAATGTGAAGGTTCAGTCGCTAGGTTGTGACAGTATATTTTCGTTCTCCGATTTGTAACAGGTGGATAGACCCAGTACTCTCCGTCCTTTGTTATCCCAGAACAAGTTGATAGGTTGAGGCACGACTCTGGAACTGCAAAGAAAAAAATATTGACAGCTTGCAGTTGTTTTTTTTTAATTTATTAATCTGATGTTTAAAAAAAAGACACCTTTCATATGTGAAACTGTTTCAGAACAATTTCTTTATTTAAGGACGATATAAAATGGTTTGGTGCAGTTACCGCTTTAAAAACCGCCAAACAATGTATATAAAAAAAGCTTAAACTGATTTAAACCATTTTATATCGTATCAAAAAATAAATATTGAATTCATTGCTTATAATTTAATTTTTTACTCTTTATTGTAGATAAAAACGGTCATTTGACCTTTAAAATGACGTAAATTTGTACAAAATTCAAACGTACTGTCAGGCGAATTGATACGTTTTTGACGTTAGTCTTACCATGACGTAGGCAACATTCTTTTTACGATATAAAATATTTTTTAGCCAATCAGAAAGCGCGTTACAACCAGAATTAAATTAGTATAATGTGTTTTAAACACAAAGTTGTCTTTATTGCATTGCGATTTCGAAATTAATTTTACTCGACAAAACGATTTGCAAATATGCTCACCGTTCCTTTTCCAGCTTACCCCATCTAGAACCACCTTTCTGTAGTATCCAGTAATAGTCGATTTGACCGCTTTCGTCACTGCCGTAGATCACGTTGAAGAGGTCACATGATCCGTTAGCCATGTTGTACAATAACGACACACAGTCCGGTTCCTGGGTACACTTTGAGACACAGTAGCTACGACGGGGGAAATGTCCGGACCATATTGCCATAGAAGGTTCTATAAGGTCAACCCGGGTTGTGGCCTTCCTCAGAAAAATTTCGTCTGGAGAAAAATTGAAATAAATGATGTCATATGGTATGTCAATTATTTTTGACATTTGTTTCTTGAAAATTGAAAACAAAACCATGGGATATATGTCTATATTTAAGGGGTTTTTTTTTATTACAAACTATACGTGTGTGTAAAATGAATGGTTTACGGTTCATCGAAATTAAAAACCATTGTTATTTTTGGCATCCCTTTCTAATGTAATTTTTAAATCAAAGTATGGAAAATTTTACGGAGTCACATTCTGACCTCATGGTGGCATGAAGTTTAGTTTAGTATTTTTTTGTTCTTTAACACTACTTTGCATATCTATAATGTTTATATCTAAAATTTCATTAAAAAACCAAACGTTCTTTTTTCTGATTAAAAGTACACGTTTAGTTCCAATATATACGATGTTACGAGGCTATTTATAATTATTTTATCTTTCTTCCATCTGATAGATTGAATTTAAGCGAAATGAGAACCTCACTAAAAATATGAAACACAAACATCATATCTTTAACATAAACTAATATAAGTAGGAATGTCAGCATCTACTTTGCTTTGCGATACTGATTCATAAGCTTTTAATTATGATTTACATACTTGCAATGAGGTTTGTATAGAACTTGCAAAGAGACAATTATTTAACCAAGTTTTCAGTTAAGAAATTATTATAATGGCAAAATTGTTTCAATTCGGTATTTTGACTTAAAAATATAATAGTCCATCATTAATACATGTATGACGGATTTTAATATACTTATCAAGAATACTCTTTTCTGTTCTTAAACATGCCGTTTTAAAGTTTACTTAATTATATTCAGATATTTTATTTGATATGTTTTGTTAAGTTATACAGAAAAAGTTGAGTTAACATTCAGAAATTTTCCTGATGTTAGAGGTTGGAATAATACTTGCATATATCGGAACTTTTATTTCCTGGATACACTAAAAGATAATAAAGCTATATCATACATTTTCTTACGTAATATTAACACTTAAAAAACATTAGGGAAACGGTGACTTAAGAAAAAAAAGATTTTATGAGTAGTTCATATGAGCTTTGAGAACGACCATTGCAGATCAGAAAACAAATCAGTGCTCAAGTTGTACATGTTTCTGCAATGATACATGTAGCTCCTTTCTGTAACCAAATTGCCAAGCTTTGATCTTGAATAGGAAATTGGTCACTTTGATACTAAAGCATATCTTAATACTGCCCAATTAATTCTTGTAAAGATGACTAACAGAATGAACTCTGTGAATCGTGTAGCACTGCATAGCATTCCTAAATGATGTTAAGCAACCAGGTGCAGAATGTGGGCACAATGATATCCAAATTGGGAGTTTATAAATAAATTGTCATATTTGGCGATTCTGTATCTGCATCGATCCTCTGATACTCTATACTGAGTCATGTATTGAATGTTTTTTAACCTTGGTAACCCTTTAAAAAATAAACTCATGTATACTGTTATATATGACATTTTAATATTGTACGCAATCGATACGTCATACTAAGGCGGGAGACTCAAAGTCTGCATCCAAATAATCCTAGTCCTAAATGACGTAAATTATTCAGGTACGAAATTCAGTAAAATTTGAACTGAAAATATATAAGCAAGTTTTCAACAAATTGTCATATTTGGCGATCCTGTGTCTGCAATGAATGCCCTGATACTGCAATCTAGTCATGTAATGCTTGTTCCATCTATTTGACCTTTATAACCTTTGTAACCTTAAAGCCATGTATTAATGAATGTCATGCCAATGCTATGCATCATACCCAGGTGGGGGGCGCACATACTCTGAACTCGGTGACTCAAAACCTGCATCCATATTGATTTAGATTTTGAATAAGAGATTCTTATTTTTAGGCTGCCTCGAATTGATGTTGTACTTTTGACAAAACTATACGGTCACGCTTCTTAATCAACGACTTGTGGAAGAACTATTGGACTAAGTGGTTACTAAAATTGAGTCAAAACTCCACACGACAACGAAGGCGGACGGCTTACATTTCTTACTTCGTCCGTCAACTGCACTTTTTCTCGTTTTTGTCCAATTAAGCAATATATGCTAAGTAAAATCTAAATAACATTTTGCTTTAACGATGTTTAAAATAAATAAAACACAAATTTGATTTTGGACTACTTATTTTTGTTTGAAATAAACTGCAAATTTGTTTTGTTTTCGGAACATGAACCGTTAATTTTCATTTGAAACCCTATTCAAACACTTTGTCTAACTTCAAATTTGATAAACACCTTTTTTTCAACCTTGTTTAAATACATAAAGATTTATTTTTAATAAACTTAAAAATCTGCTGAAACAATATTTAGAAATGCAGCCTTCACCTGTACGTATTAGAAAACGGAAATTTTATAACACTATAATAGATGAAAAAACCATATATCTATCTATCTAGCTAGCTAGTTATCTATCTATCTATCTATCTATCTATCTATCTATCTATCTATCTATCTATCTATCTATCTATCTATCTATCTATCTATCTATCTATCTGACACGAACTTCAAGAAACTTTTTATCGTACATGTGCGTAAAGTCTAGAGAATACTGTACAAAGTATGATCTAAATATAATATAAATTGTACGAATCAAGCTAGGACGTTCAATATTTAGTAGTTTGAATATCTGCAAATGTTAAACATGGAATGGGAAATATTTTTTACGAGCGATGCAATAATTCTATGGCGATTATTTCTATTAAATTTGCCATTAAAAAAATACTTATATCTAGCTCTCTTGATCCCCAAAAAGTAAAAAAAATCTGATGCTACCGATGTAAATTTGACTTGATTCAAAAAAGAGTTCGATTACATTTATCTCTATATGAGAAATGAGTTGAACGATATATCCTCTCAAATTTGAATTTAAATTAGACTTCATTTAGATAGTGGCCATCTCAAAGCGCCCTGCTAAAAATGATGAATAGAAGATACAACAATTTCAATTAATTTTGCTATGAACAAGATCTTTATCTTATATATTCTCCAGGTGGCATAGAAGTTTTACATCATAACTCAATCTCAGTAATCCTTTTATACAGGCATTTAAAAAAAAATCTAAAGACGACAAAGCAAATGGGACGTAGAACTAATCATAGGAGATCTGACATGACTTCACATTGTTTGGCTTAAAATTACTGCATACCATGAAGAGGTATGTGCGGTTATCTTGTACATTTGAGGATAAGGATGTAAACAAATCTTGAACTGGCTTGTTTCTGTCCAAACTTGAACAAAACTGTTGCCAAAAGATATAAAAGCACTGGATTTCAGATTTGACATGTTTTTGTGTGTGCAGATTATGCATACAAGGACAAGATAATGTTTTTTTAATCACTTGAATCTCTCTACAACCATTTGTTGAGAAAAGGTTGACTTTTGCACACAAATGTAGAAATCTTGCCTTAAAATATGGCACCCTATTTTTATCAGTCGGCATGACATGTATGTTTAGAATAACAAATTCCAGTCTATACTAAGAACTCCAGTGTCCATGGAGGCACTTTAACGTTATTTTTTCATTGATCAAAATAAATGTCAATTCCAAACAATCTGGAATGAATATGACAAACAAACATCTTTACACCAGTTCCTATTGTTTTATTTAGTTCTATGAAAATAGATTAAGTTAAATTCTTTTTAGAAGTATGATACGGGTTCTAAAAAATTTATTGCCTTAAAGAAAAAATATACATTTTTTTTTCAAGGAAAATATAACTCAAATGTTCCTCCACAGACATATACAGACATATCTCGTCTAAATTTATGGTTTTTGAGACTCATTTAAAGAATAGGTACCCTCTTATGAGACAAAGTTAAAACTTAAATAAGCAGGCTTTGAGCTTTCTTCCTAACAAATGGTTGTAGAGTGGACACTAATGACTTCCTTTCACGTCTTTTTCATATATTTAAATCTTAAATTTAAGTCTATAACTGCATAGTTCAAAGTGATTTAAAAATGCATTGTTCTGGCATTGTATGCGTAATATGCATACAAAATACCATGCTGAACTATTGCTTTTGTATCTTTTGATAACAGTTTTAGCAAAGGTTTGACCGACACAGACCAGTTGAAGAAATTTTAACATTTTTCTTTTTAAATGTAAAAGATTAAAAAAAAAAGCTCTGTTAATGTAAAATATAATCCGAATAGAGCAAATCGAGGGGATATATTCTTTCAAAAAGATATTTGTTTGGTACGGTATAACTTTGACACTTGACCTACAAGCATTATTCAGAATCACTGCATACCATTTGACCAAAGGCACCATGATGATCAAGTTAAGCAATATTGGGACAAAGGGGAGAAAAAATTCTCCGGACAGAGATACTTAATGTAATCAGCTATTACCTTCACATTCCACCTTGAAACATTGTCTAAGTTACCTGGTCACCTTATAGTATAAGTATAAACAGGATTGGGGAAACGGGAGAGACGATTTGCTTCAGACAAGAGATCTAAGATGGACAAACGGACAAACTGATTATTATTAGGCGCGTACAGAGTGGTGCCGTTTAAAAACAGTGTTCTTTTGTTTGCTTGAAATTTTAAGCCTGTTTGTTTGTCTACGATGTAAAATAGGTTGCACATATACATGCATATACGCAGTCAGTTCAAGCATATCTTTTACAACATACACCATTGCATAGCATAGCATAGCATAGCATTGACATCTCATAGCAAAGCATTGAAATCTCATACCACAGCATTGGAATCTCATACCATAGCATACAATCTCATAAAATCTTTTGTCATATAATTCTATACCATAACATAGCAAAGCATACAACATGATTTTAACTCGGTTTTAATTGTATTTATTTGGAAGAATAAATGCTCACATTGCAGATTTGTGTTTAACTTTGGTTTTTCATCATTTTACTTCCAAATTTGTGGAACTCATCTGTGTATGAAGGCGTTTTTGTTCAAATCTCATAGCATACCATAGATTAGCATTGCAAACCATATCATTAAGCCCTCCATTTCAATTTCTCATAGCATAGCATACAAATCTCATAGCATTGCATTGAAATCTCATAACATATCATTAACAAATCGCTTACCATAGCATAGCATAAATTTGTAAAAGACATGCATGAAATCTCTCTCTCTCTCTCTCTCTCTCTCTCTCTCTCTCTCTCTCTCTCTCTCTCTCTCTCTCTCTCTCTCTCTCTCTCTCTAAGAAATGTTCAACTGAATCGAGGGTTGGTCTATTTGACCTAATATCCATGCCATTCCTTTAACCATGTGAGAAAAACGAATACTTTCAAACGAATTCTGATTTGGAACCATAAATGTTTTTTTCAGATTCATTAAATTGAATAAAGACAGGGCAGGCCTCTGCCACTTTTAATCTACGTTAATCTTTTAAAACAACAAACAAAATATTGAATCATAGTTAGTTTTTCTATTTTCTAAACCTTTTACAATTATCACTTTTTTAAAAAAATTTCGTCTTTTTAAATAGAATATGTACGATCGCTGCAACTTGTAAATCAACGTGCCTCTATGATTTATGTTTATACCCCCCCCCCCCCCCCATCATCCAAATTGTCAGATTTGTCCTTAAAAAAGTGGCGTGATAACGAACAGTGTTCAAAATCAAAAGTCCAAAGAAAAAGTACAAATTCGAAGCAGAGAAAACACGGACCTCTAAAAAATACGGGTAGGGTCAAGTGACGTGGGGGAATAAACATCTTATGTTTTTCGGTCTCATCCGCTGTGTTCTCTTTGTCGTTATCGGAAAAACAGAAAAGTCCGTAGACCCATACTTAATTATGGTCGTATAAATAAATAAGTATGAAAAACGTCATGCAGCATGCGACCTCTTAGAAGATTGTTTTTGCTAACAAGGTCGTTGTATCAACAATACAATTTACGAAAAGATGACTTTAATGTTGACTGTTGATAGTCTTTTTTATTGTTTAATCAACTTGTTTGTCAGTAGTTTGTTTCGCCTTAGAAACTGTTCATAAATAAAGCACGTAGTTTATCGAATTAACTAAGATACAAAAAATCCATATGCAGCTGATAAAGGTAAGAGTAAGAAGTAAGAAAGATGACTACAGAAAAAATTGAAGTCACCACGGTATATAAACTTTGTTGTTAGGTAACCATAAATTTAATTCAAAAATAACTTCATGAAGTCGACCATGCTGACAAGTATCAATATAAATACAACCACGAATCATAAAAAATTAAAACTTATGTAGAAGACAAATGACTTTTATTTTATGCATCTTTTATTGTTGAAATAAAATCTTATTTAACTGTCTGAAAAAAGAACAGTTTTTTCATCATTTAATATAAACAACTGGAAACACTTTAAATAAGCGTTGTTATCGAAGTATGAATCAATTAAGACTTTCCTTTAACATGAACAATTGTTAAACCTATATCATTGTCAAATATCTACATTTGCAAATCTATACTACTATATTAAAATAATAGACTCGAATTTTTAGTCTTTAATACCGAGAAATCGGAAGAATACTGTCTTTTGTTTTAGATATTTTAAACATCTTTGGTACTTGAAGATTACCAATTTGTTTTTATTTTTTCTCAGTTAAGCTTCGCTAATTAATAATCAACGAAAATTCCTCAAAAAATCCCGGAAATCACCTGGATTTTTTGGATTTTACAATCGTGCACTTGCGCAATACATTCACACTAACGGGATCTTTAGTTTATATTTGTTTCCACAATATCACATCTGCCTGAATAAACTCAGAAATGATAATACAAATACGGGTAAATTTTCATTGGACTTTTGCTATATATTTTGTTCATATAAATTAATGATTTCTTATGAGAGAAAGTATAAAATAACAAATATACATTTCAACTAAGCACTTACTTTCATCTTCGTGATGACAAAAAATATTTGATTACATGCAAAAATGTTACATTATATTTGTTAGGAGAGTGAAGATAGAATATGTTTTATCGTAAAAATGAATAATGTCCTACAGACCCAGTTTTACAAAGAATATACGATTACGTGTACGTTGGTGAAAAGGTGTTGAGTTCTTCCATTCTATGGATTAAAATTTTTAGTTGAAAGGTATTTGCAGTCTCAAAAAGGTTTGTTGTGATGTATTTGACTGTTATTTTCAAGGCAACATCATTCATTAACTTTCTCCAAAATCGTTCCAGAGCGATTCTGCAATTTTCTGCTACTTTACGGGTATAAGTAAGGGAGGGGCTTTTCCCGAGACACAGTTAGGTTATTCAAACTAAGGAAAGTGTAGTAAAATTAATAGCATTATTGTAGGCTTATAGCTTTGTTATGTAAATGTCAATAATAAGGTGTATCGATGTACCTATTTCTAAATGTTCGATATGCAATGTCAACCCGTGCACGCACGGGTCAAAGTCTAGTATTTTTCTTATATAAACCTATACAATTGCGAATACATCAATTATATTTTAACTTTTAATGACGTCACAATGATTATAGCACACGCTTAATTGCTTGTCGCTTGAATTATTGAAAACATGTAATCTCGGTAATTTTTACAATTCGAACAATTTGCCCTTTTTAAATGCAAATATAATCGATAAACAGCAATGTTAAAAAATTTACTGGGATATGAACTTAGTCGATCAAATATTCTGAAAAGCACTTTAGGCTTCACCGGTTAATTAAATATATATTTGTACTCCTTAATATTTTCTAGATTCAAAATAATAAGTTTCAATTCTTACCTTTTTTTGCGAGAGAAGTCAAGAGGGTTCGTAGACAGAAAAAGAGAGTTATCTGGTGTGTTCTCAGGCAAACCATTATCCTTTTCTGAAATAAAAGCTTTTATACAATGATAAAAGTTTGAAATGAAAAAATTACATTACTCACTAGCGGTTATTATTTTAGACATATGTCAGTAACATTATATTTGCTTTGTAAAAAGTTTTGCTTTTATATGGATTGTTTAATTTAAATGTTCAACTGGATCGATGATTGATCTTTTTAAGTGTAACATTCATGTTTTTTTTCTCTATCATGACGAAATAACAGATAGTTTTAATTAAACGATTTTGAACTGTAAATATATATCAAGTGTTTGAATGCCACTAAGGCAGGAAAATGTAAAAGCCACATATTGATTATTTTTCACGAAAATCATTCTAAAAAGTGTTTGTGCATTCACCACGTATTCAATCAACGTCCAGATTGACTTTAAATTTCCTTTTTTCATGAATTCAAGTGTCAGTCAAACCTATAATAGTTTTCCACACGAAACAGGAACAGCTGCTGATTACATACATGTACACGGCTATCTCTAGATAAAAAAAAATCCGTAAATATAAGGTCTCTGTATACGAAAAAAGGTACCTATGAGGTGAATTGCTTGAATTTATTTATTTTTTAAAAATTGATATAACTTTCGAGAATATTGTCACTAACGTTCTTTTTGCGTGGACCCTGAGGTCCACGCAGAAAATATATAAGCGAGGTTAAACCGGATGCTATGGGGAAAATTCAGCCTGCGCATGCGCTAGCCTGGTTCTTGTGCGTAATGGGTAGCTCAGGGAACCAGGCTAGCACACGTTTATCTGAATCGGGATCGGTATTCCGTGCCATTTGCATAAATAAGTTCAAAGGCGCTGTAATTGTAAAGTTGTAGGTAAACAGTACAGAAACAAAGTATTCCTTTTAAAGAAATGATTGGCATGTGATATGAACTATCAGTATTATGAAATAAGTTAATGTTATTCCGAAACTACAACATGCATCAAAGAGCATATGATAATTTATGTTTTGTTGTTTTCCGAATATACATGTAACTTAACTTTACTTTTATAGTAGGCAAGCCTAGAGAACTTCCCGATTAAAAATTTTTAAGCATTTAAGTTTGATTGAATAATTATGTCACTGTATAAAAGTTTAAATCTCAAGAAAAAATGCATCAAAATATGAAATTTTTAATTTACACAAAGCTGTCACTGCATAGTTAACAAAGTAGTGCGAATCGTAATGTGTGCGCAAATACCGGTAGTAGAATTCCCCGAATGCCTGATACTATATATGCAAACTTCATTCATAGATAGATCATAATTAATTTAGAAGTATGAACCCTTTAAGTTCTGAGATAAAAAGTCAGGGTTATACATACATGTATACGTAATACAACGTACAAATTTAGTGGTTAAAAGCAGAGGGCTAAAGTCGGTGGATTCTCTGATAATCTTAAGGCTTTCACGTTTTCGTTGGAAACACATGCAAATTGTCCACGTATTGTAGTCCTTTTTTAAAGGACAGCAACTTGTTTTATATATAAAAGTCTAGATATGAGACGTTAAATGGCCATATTACTTTGTACTGTGGATTTAAGAAACAATTCTGAAAAAGTAGAAGTTATCTTCGATGTATATAAGGAATAAGGAATCATTTTTTGAGTATTATGAGGTGATAATTTTGGTCGGGGCGTGATCAAATCCAATAAAGCCCGAAGGGCTTATTATATAATGTTTAGCCATTGTGCGATTAAATATTTAAATATGAATAAGCAAACCCCACTGGTGCCTCAATTTGGCGTCACTTGTATTATGGGTTTTGTAGTACAAAATCGATACACAGTGCACAGGCAAAGACACTGGAAAATGTAAAAATATTTTTTTGAATATTTAAATAATTCGTTCCGAAATAGGAAATGAACAAATAGGAAATTCTCTATTTTACCTGCCGTGAAATTACTCATGACATAATTTGATGTTTTTTTCTCAGAGCAAAAATAAAACCACTGAATGCAAAAATTGTATTACAATCTGTTTTTCACGAGCATATTGTTGATGTTTAAAAAATTTCTATAAACTGGGCGTTAAATGGAATAAATAGCGTGTTTGTAATACAAAGCTTATTTCATTAAGTCGGCCATGGTGCCAAATATCAATATCAGTAAAAATCATGAAAGAAATAAAAAACTCCATCTCTGTAGATGACGTGGATATATTTGCTGAAGAACAATGATGATGGTATATTTGTTGAAGAACAATGTACACAGACGACTGGAAAGCTTTTTTATCTCCGTGGATTTGATCGACTAAAAAGGCTTTAAAATTGTTTTACAAACACAAAACTTTAGAAATTGTCACGTTCAATATTAATAAAAGTTTTCATTTAATCATTTTCCTCACGCAACCACAAAATATGTAACTGAAATATTGTTTAAGAGGAACTGGTTTTTAAGGTAGCAAGGACTCGTTTCGAATGAAGCACACATCAATATTTTTGTAAAATGGAAAGTTGATGTACTTGAAGGCTTATGAGAGTTGCTAAATTTCATGAAATGATTTCAAATGATTATAATTAGTTAGAGGGATTTGTCTTAATTGAATTGATATGCAATATGTAGGGCTGGCCCTTAATGTTAAGTACATGCTGAGACGTGAAATGCGAAACTTGCGGCTATGACTGTTGACTTTACACAGTGAAATTGCCAGAAACAGACGGAAGCAAAGTGTATATGTATTAAGATAGTAAACATATTAAAGATATATTTTATTGTATAATCTAAATCTAAAGCTAAAAAATAAGACATATACATAAATCCCATACCATTGTTTTGACCTCGACTTTAAGACCCGGGTCGAAATTAGACACCAGTGTAATGTTGTTTAAAAAACTGTCAGGTCCAAATTACAGAGATGCCATATGACTCTCTTTCATCCGAGATTAATCAAACGATGGTTGTGTCTTATTGTGTATTGTGGAATTTGCCTATATAATTAAGTTTTTCAGGGCTTAATGTGCGTGATCGAAGTTATGGGT